>NW_024349802.1:26178611-26667295 GCF_902729225.1 Pteropus medius | reverse complement strand
ACACATACATGCATGCACGTGTACACATACGTACACACACACACACACACACACACACACACACGCACATACATTTGGCCTGGTTGAACCCAAACATCTTCTCACTGAACACTGATAGATCTAATCTAATTGTTTTTAAATGGTATTCTGTGTCCTTTGAAATGTCAGTGGGTTAATGCTCTTGTGAATTTCCATTCAATCTGTAGGTTTGTGGGTATTTGAATCACCACCTCTGACACCCCTAAAGATGTGAAAAAAAAAAGAAACATAAAGATATATGCAATTCAATTCAATTAAATTCCCAAATGAAACCTCACAAGCTCTTCTGTTGAAAAATAAATATCAAGGTAGAAAAAAACTACTTTTAAGCCTCTGGGTATTTAATGGCAAATTCAATTGCTAGAAGTCAAACTGTATACAGAACAAAAGGCTTCTGTTATATCACTAAGCTTTATCTCCATGATAGATCTTGGACACTAAAGAAAACACACACATACACACATATATCCTATGATTGATCTGTGTTAACACATTAGGTTTGAGAAGTTAAGGTTAAGCAATGCAATATTGTTTGTGACTTCCCTGAAGATTTTTCAGCTAAGGGACAACAATCATTTGCTAAAATATTTGAAAGATGTTAAAAATAAAGAAGAGTACAAATATTTTACATCAGTTGAATCTTTCAACATCTCACTACAGCTAGTAGTAGCCTTGTATATCACTACATGAAATACATTTGCTTGTACACATGTGCACGTGGGATCAAGCTCAGATGCTGATAAGTCTCTGGCTTGCAGATTCACCTGAGTAGACTGTGGGACAAGCTTGCTTTTTGCCTCTGTGGATCACATTGCCTTAGCTGGCTCGAAGGGCCTACTTCCAACTTCCATTCCGACTATCTTCCTCCTTGTCTGCCCTAAGTAGACCTCATGAGTTCGCTCAGCTGACCTCTTCACATCTCCCAATTTGCTTTGCACTTTTCAGTTTCACTGCTGCCTTTCCTCTTGACTTTTGCTCTCTCCCAATCTCCACTTCTGTCTCTCATCTCTGCCCATTCTAAATCCCACCCAAGTCAAATTTTAGGTTCTCCTTGAAGTCTCTCAAATGACATCAGTTTGAAATAATGTCTACCTCTTTTGAATATGCATGGTGGCCCACGTATATCACTCATATGGCAATTAGGCACTAGTTACTATCACTTTTTATTGTGGTTATGTAGGTACACATCTAAGATATGAACTTCTCAAGGTGGGAATAAACCTTAAGTATCTTTGCCTACTATGTAGAAGGCATTGGGCCAAATGATGGAGGATAGAATGCTTATTCATTGAGTGAATGAATAAATGTATATTTATACATGTACTCGACCTATATTTATTGAGCAACTACCTTAGGCCTGGCCTAGTTCTAGATACTGATTGCACAGCAATGAACGACATATCCTCAAAGAACTTCCGTTGTCATGAAGGAAGACAGACAATAAATAAGAAAATACTCTCAAGGAAGAATTTTAGTTTGTGACATGATAGTACATGCAGGTCAGGAGATGGGGCAGTCAGCCAAGGCTGCTTTGAGAAATAATATGTGAGCTTTGACTTAAAGAATATCAAGGAGGAAGCCTTCCATAGAGCCAGAGGAAGAACATTTAAGGCTGAGGGAAGAACCAGTGCAAAGTCCTGAGGCCAGAAAGGAGGCCATGGTGTGAGATGAAGATTGGAAGGCAGGCAAGGGTTCCATGATGATGGAGCTTGTGGGCCATGGAGAGGAGATGGACCTGTTCTCAATGTAATGGGGGCACCACTAAAGGGCTTTAAACGTGGGAGTAGCATAATGAGATTTATGGTTATTATGTAGAGATGGGATACGAGGAAACAAAGGAAGAAGCCAACAGGCAACAGCAATAGTTTGGGTGGGAGCTGAAGTGAGCTAGACTACAGGGGTGGCAGTAGAGCTGGAGAGAAGTGGAAGAAACGAGACATATCTTGGGAGCTGAAGGCAGAGATTTCTGATGGACTGGGTGTGGGGTGAGGGACTGTAAGGAACCCAGAGTGACTCCTCTGGTTCAGTGGAGGTGGAGTCAGGGGAGAGGTATAAAAGGAGAGATTCAGGTATGTGTGTAGATGTGAGCTTCAACCCTAGCTCAGCACTAGAGGAGGCTGGGGTTACACAAATTGAGACTAACTGGCTTTTTGCTTTGACTATTTCATTAGTATTGTTCACAGTGAGTAGGAAATAGGGTCAGTTGACCTCTTTTCAAGTTTCTGGCTCAGAGCTGAGGACTTCTTTCCTTGAATCAGCAGCCCTCTGGCACATGCAGAGTGAAGTGGGGCCAAGTGGAACTCTCTCTTCCTCTGCTAGATCATAGAGTATCTTCTCTCAGCTTTAAAAGGATGGGCAGGAAGACCTGGACAAATGATGAAAGATCCCTGAGCCTTAAGACATTACTATAGGCTCTCCCTCTTCCTGGGGCGAGCAGAGACAAGATGGTGAGGGTGGTGGTGGTAGAGATGATGGATGGATATAGTGATCACTTACATGGTTGTCAATGATATGCCAAGCACTTATATATATTACCTTTATATCATTTGGTAAGGGCATAAAGGCTGTTAATCTTACAGAGATGAAGTAACATGTGTAAAGTCACGTGATTAAAAAGCAACAGAGTCAAGCACTGAACTCAGGACGTCTAGTTCCAATCTCCATGCACATAACTACTAAACTCCCCTGCCTTCTGATGTCGTTATCATAATTTCAGATGAAAGAAGCCTTCCTGACTTGATTGCACTTGTCTTGTGACCTGTCCACACAGACCACACATGGCCAAATCACTCATCCTATCTGCCCTTTCTGCTTATGCTCCTTTTCTGAGGCTATCCCAATCCAGAATGTGAGAAATCAGACTACAGGAGCTCTGTCAGGGGAAATGTAGGGCAGGCTTGCCCTGGTTCTGATGGTCACATTTTATACTTGGGTGGAATCCCATCCAAAGCCAAAGCTTTGCATATAAACTAAGGGAGCAGAATAATAACAGAATGTCAACAGACAGTAATGTTGTTGGCGTGAGGTTTACTCTAGCCAAACATCTCAGAGCCCCTGGGAGGTGAAGAA
Organism: Pteropus medius; assembly: GCF_902729225.1. Lineage (NCBI taxonomy): Eukaryota > Metazoa > Chordata > Mammalia > Chiroptera > Pteropodidae > Pteropus > Pteropus medius. The sequence continues at coordinate 26,664,187 of NW_024349802.1, read as the reverse complement.
GTGAGTTTCTCGTGGTGGAGAGACACAGAATTCCCTTGTTTGGCACCAGAGGCTTCTTGTTCCTGTCTCAGTCCACAAATACTTTTCATTATCGTTGTCATAACACATGAATTGTTGGTGATTAAATGGGGCACTTCTGTGCCATGAGAGAATTGAGTGGATTGGAAGAAACTAGAAAATCATATGATTAAGTGCTTTTGGAAACAGTTTTAAAGACTGGCTTTAGAATTATGAAAACCTGCAGGGCTTTTGCAAAAGCTTCTATTTGCCAATGACTATTATTTTCTCAGCACATGCATAGATTCGAAACCCAGGTCAAACCACCAGTCTCTCTTTCTGACGTGGGTCCTGGTTTTAGGGATCAAAACAATGAAGAAGCTCCTTTTGAGGAATAAGTTACTTATCCATTGCAGATAAATGAATATTTCTAGCCCTTATGACAACATATCACGTTAATCCTTTATGATCTATTATTGTACTGTTATTAACACATTAGGCCCCCTCAAATTCTTTTCAGAACAAGATGGGCTATCATCACATAAAAACAAATGAAGTAATATGCACAGCAGTGTTGCAATCAAAAACAGGGGTATCAGCTATACAGGTAACACAAATCCTGATGTATAGAAGCCTATTCAGGACGTGGCTATCATTTAGCAAAGCAGTCTTTAATGAAGGATTCCTAATGTCCTTGCAGGAATAATTCACCATGCATAAGACTGGAATTTCTATCCTGAGCATAAATACTCAATCGAGGTCATCCTTTTGTAAGGAGTATTTGTAAATATGTAACCTGGCTGAGACAACAAGGCTTAACTGTACTGTCTCTGAGGATGGGCTGGTGGAACTGTATGTTCTGTTTAATAATAAATATTTATTGAGTTCTGTTCTGGTTATCTATTGCTGTGTAACAAGCTTCCCCAAAACTTAGTGGCTTAAAGACGACGAATTTTCACTCTTCCTCAGAGTTCTGGGGACTGATGGGCTCAGCTGGGTGGTTCTCACTTGGGGTCCACCATACAGCTGTCATCAAGTGGCAGCAGAGGCTAGTGTCATTCGAAGGCTTTTTCACTCACATTGCTGGTGCCTGGGATGGCTGAGAATCTCTCCACATGGATAGCTTCCTCACAGCATGGTGGTGGTCTCAGGGTAGCTGGATTTTTTTTCTTTACATGGCAGTTGGCTTCCCCTTCCAAGATATCCAAGTGGAAACTGAAAGCCTTCTTAGGATTCAGCCTTAGAAGTCATTCTGCCTAAATCCATTGTTTAAAGGAACTGTAGACAGCCCAGATTCAAGGGGAGAGAGGAACAGATTGTACCTCTCCATGGGAGAGAATGGGCTGTGTATACAGGGGGAAAGAATCTAATGGCATCTATCTTGGAGAAAAGCTACCACAAATTTCAACCACACATATGACAGACACACTGATGGCAACACCGAAAGGAACGTGGTCCTTCCCCAAGGAGATGCAGAAGGGGATTGGCTGATAGAAATGAAATTCACTGTAGAGACAGATGGGACAGTGGAGGCATTCTGATCTCCCTCAGCACCCCTCTAAGAAAAAAGTAGCCTGAAGAAGTGGTTATTTGTATTTGGATCAAGAGGGGCAATTTCTTGAACAGATCAAGGATCTACAAATTATACATTTCGTGTAAGCTCCACAGGGAGATTGATGGGTAAAGCAGTTGCTCTGTAAATGTTATTTTCCTGAAGAAAACTCTTTTGTGCCTTGAGAATCTCACAGCCCTGACAAAAAAAAACAATGGCAAATCATTCTGTGACACACCTTCTTTGGTTCTTTTCATGGATGATCAGACTGAAGAAAACTGTTAGGAGCTTTTGAGTTAAAGATGCTGACCTTGCTGATTTTAATTACTAGAAATTGTGCTGTATTTGCTGAAGAGACCACGAGGAAAAAAGAGGTCTGATTATATTTTACTTCAAAGAGTTGGTTTCTCAGCTTTCAGATGCAGCTCAAATGTTACCTCCTCAGAGAGATTTTTCTAACCTCCCTGTTTAAAGAAGTGAAGTTTCTCCTCTCTTCCAATTCACAATCACTCTATCCCATCACGATAGTTATTTCCCTCCTTGCACTTACGGATACCTGCATTCATCTTGTTTATTTAACCCTTTTGTCTGTCTCCCTCCACTGGAATATGGCTGAACTTTTCCACTTCCTGGAACATAGTAGCAGTTCAGTAAATGTCTTCTAAATAAAAAAACAAATCTTTAAGTCTGGAAGAAGCACTTTAGTGATCACTGAATTGGTTTAGTTATACTAATATCCATTCTCTTTTTGGAATAACAAAAATAGAAATGTAGAATTTCCTAGGAGAAATCTAGAATGTGTCCCAAATCTTCCACTGTAGTTGGAATTCAGCTTGGTCACTACTCTGAAACCAGATGGAAGTGCCAGGCCTGGAATTGGTTTCCACGATGTCCATTTATGGCTGACACATTTGGAAAAGGACAGATTTAGGCTTGGGCAGGACTCTATCTTGCTATGCCTGAAATATATTGGGTTAAAATTTATCTGTCTATCCAGAATTAGTATTTTCTAATTGTCTGGCAGAAATACCAGGGCGGGGCTGAGTATGCAGATCAAGGCACTGAGAGGCTGTCCTTCCAAAGATGAATCTTTAGAGGCTCTTTGGGTTTGTGCAGGAGGCCAGGTTGCAGAGTGTAGTGGGTTAGAGCACAGATCCAGGAGCTGGGCTTTATCCATCACCACTGCTTACTAGCTGTGGGGGCTCAGGTAACTTTCCTTAACTTCTCTGCCTCAGTTCCTGTCTCTTTAAAATGGAGACATTAACCACATCTACCTATAGGGTTGAGATAGGGAATTAATGAATGGAAAGCACTTAGAACAGTACCTGGCATTTGGTATGGGTCATGTAGCATGTGTGTTAACACTATTGTTGGTGGAAGCCATCAACAAAGTGTACTAGAACCCTTCATTACAACAAGGAAAGTAATTGTTTGAAGGAAAGTGGATTATGGGTAAGGTTTTTCTTTCTAAAAATTTCCTTTAAAGTTGTTGTTATATTGTTTCACACACAAAAAACCACGATTCCATTATAATGGTGATGTTGAGGTACAAGGACAATTATACCACTATATCTTCCTGTTCAGATGGGAAGGTACACTAACGTACCCTGAGGATACAAATAAACCCACAGAATATCTGATGTGGGGGCTCAGTGAGACGCTCACAAGGAGTTTGTGTCATAAACCAGGAGCAGGGTCAGGATCTGCGATGGCCAAATGCCAGCTGGTGGTGGGACAGGCCATCTATCTGGTGAGGTGGGTGGTGGGCCTGGATTTGAACCAGAGGACCTTAGCTGGCTTTTGGGCCCAGCTCAGCCACTTTCTAGTAGTTTGATCTTTGGTGAGCCACTTGAGGCCATGGGCTTGGTTTCTGTACTTGTAAAATGGAGATGTAACTGCAGCCTACCTCAAGGCATTGGGAGGTCCAAAGGTGAAATGAATGGGAAGGACTTTCACAATTGTTAGTTTTTATAAAAAACACCAAACATTGATATTCCAAGGATTTTGAAGAGCCTGTTTTCTCTATATAACCCTGCCTCCATCCCTTCTTCTTTTTCCCATTTTCTTCCTGGACTCAAGAGAATTTATTTCAAGTTAATCGTTTTGACTTCTACTGACATAAAAATGCATTTGAGATATGGGACACTTCATTCTAGGGGTTATTCTAAAGGGACTATTTTAGAGCGAGTTTAGCAGACTAAGTATGTATATAAATGGGCATCTGAGGGAAGAAATGGGTATAAAAAGGGAAAGATGGCAGGTAAAGAATTTTACTAATTAATGTAGGGTTGGCCTTACTAACAGCAAAAACAAACAGATAATGTGGTCTTAGAAACTGCTTTAGAATTCAGCCACCAGCAAATAGTAAACGGTAGGAGGGAACTTTGTTCTCGGACAGACCTGGATTTAAATCCTGGCTCTGCAAGTCATCTTTCTCAGAACTGCGGTTTCCCTACCAGTAAGATGAAGTAGTAACCCAGCATCCTGGGGTTGTGAGGACTAAATGAATTGAGGTAGAAAGTGCCAGCCTGCAGTCTATATTCAGCTGTGCCAGGTAGCCTCACCAGGAATTTCCGTTTCTGCTTCCAGTGGCTGCCTTGGGCATTGGTGGCCACATGGGCTTCCGTGACGGTTTTGATGAGCTCCCACTCCTCGTCGGTGGGCTCCGGCTTGTGCCCGATGGATTTCTGCAGCTCTTCCCGCCGTCTCTTCTCCCGGTTCTCCTCTATCAGCTTCCGCTTTGCCAGTCGCTTGCTGTCATCCAGTACCACTGGAAGAGGGAGAAAGTGAGACAAAACACACAGATAGTCCCCATGCACATGCCAGACTGCACGGCCTGGAGCCTCAGCGGCAGGACCACTGATGCACAGATGGCTCAGTGGGGCCTACAGCGTGGGTCACACAGGAGCATTTTTTCCCCTATGTGGAATAGCCATTGACCAGCCATTGTCCAGAATGAGCACCAGTGCCGAAGTCCCAATGCCTAGCCAGCCTTTCAAAACAAAAGCCTGGGGCTAGTTGGATACTGGGCATCCCAATTCTATAGAAGGTGGTCCTAAATTAGAATGAACCCACAGATTCACAGATGAGTCAGTCTAGCCAATCATCTGAATTCACTCTTAGGGTTCCTATAACTCCCCCCTCCCCCCAAAAGCTCTTAAGAAAGTTCTCTTACTAAGAGAACTTAGTTAAGGAGGTTCAAGAAAAGTTCCAAAGCAATAAATGAGAGACTAATGATCCCTTTCTCGGATAAAAAAGAACCTCCAGCTCTTTATTAGCTCTCTTAAGGAATCACTGGAATGTTACTTGGCCTGTCTTGGGTTTCGCAGATACTCACTTTGCATTACTCTCAACCTGGTCAACCCTTACTGACGGTTACTGAAGATTACTAACGGCTTTGTAATCTAGAAAGACCTGGGTTTGAATCCCGACACTACCACATTCTAGCTGTGTGACCTCTGGCAAATTACATAGGCTCTCTGAGCTTACATTTCTTCCCATATAAAATGGGATCAATAATATTCACTTCACATGGAATTCACTGCGATGATTCACTACAAGTGCTCAGTAAATGTAGCCATGACTTTTATTATTTATGCGAAATGGAAATAAGAAGGGCAGGTAACAAGAAACACATACTTCTGTGGTTGATTTCAAAAAACAAAACCATTTCACTAGACTCTTAGTAACTATCAGTGGAAGGGAAAGGCTAAAGTTTTACAGTATAGAATCACAGTCTTTTAAAACTGGAAAGGACCTTAGATATTATCTCGTCCAACTCTCTCCTTTCACAGAGGAGGAAGCTGATCCAGAGAGATCATAACTTGCCTAAAGTCACACAGCAAGTTCATGGCAGAGTCAAGCCAAGACCCAGGACTCCTGACTCCAGTTCTACAACATGATTGTCCTGGGGCCATTCTTTCATGAAGGTGTAACCTGGTAGGAAAAGAAAAGAAGCGAACATAGCGAGAGGAAGAGAACCAAAGGTACTCAGCTAGTCCACAAACAGAATAACGAAACCCCATATCATCTCGATTTGATTGGATCATCAGTCAGGTGAGCACTGACAAATGCGAGAAATGTGAATGGGCCCTGTACAGGCATTTTAGTTCACTCGTTAAAGGGAGAAGAAGAGGGGCGCTATACTCATAGCCCCATTTCCCGAATATGTCCACTGTGCCAGGATGGTTGCATCTGACATGCATTATCTAATTTAATCCTGAAAACAACCTTTAAAGTAGGTGATAATTTCACAGAAGGGAAACCAGAGGTTAAGTCGGATGGTCATACAGCTAGTAAGGGGTAGATAGGAGACTCCAACAGTTTTTCTGATTATAAAGCCTGAGCTCTTATAATACCTCACAAGCCAGTAAGGTGCGCTCAAAATTAATTTCCACTCAGTCTAGATTAACACTGAGTTTTTTAACTCATAAACATTCGTATCTTTAACTTTTCAATAAAACGACATAGATACTTAACAATAACAGTTCATTATAGTGACACATTTAAGCATTTGGTTCTAGGTCAATCATTTTCACATATCCTTATCAGGCATATTATTTGCAACAGCCTTTAAAAGAAAAAGACAAAGAACATGCTCCTCCTTTTTACGACTCCCTATTCTGTCTTCTTTAATGAGCAAACCAGGGCATTCCATAGATATTTTTGATCTAGCCGAGAGAATCGTTTGTCATATAAATGTAAGCCATGATTATTTCCTCATTCATGGGGAAAAATACTCTATGCATTCTTTTTTTCCTTTCCTTTCATTCTTTCTTTTTCTTTTTTTAAAACTAAAAGTTGGAATCATTGATGTGCAGAAAGTTTATGTCAGTAGAAATCATTAACCCAGGTACTTGACAAAAGGGAGGCCATATATTTGGAATGACATGATTCTTACTTTATTATTAGATTAATTAAAGTGACTGGTGTAAATCCCTTGCATAGTGTGGGGAGAAAAGACCCCAGTGGCGGCTAATCTCACCACCATATGCTGTAGCACTTTGAAAACTGGGTAGGAAGACTTCAGCTCGGAATGTTTTTACGGCTAAAAATATAACAAACAACCAACTGCAAGATGACTCATGCCATAGCATTCAACTTCACATTCTTCAGAAATTTCTGAACACAATGTTTTCTGTCAGTGTCCTGTCTCTAAAAATGGCCACAAAAGAAATTCCTGTCTTTGCTTTTGAAAAAATATTAGGACTTGTCCATAAGGGGCTCGCCACGTGAATGTCGTATATAAAATTATACCTTATCAAGGTGAATGGCCAAGTCTCATTTGTAATCTCTGGGGCGAATGGAGTATTGCTAACAGCCCTGCAAATGTGACAGGGCTAACTTAACTGCTTTTCCTCACCCATTATCTGATATACCTTGAGAATTAGGAGTTGATAAGGAAGGGGTAGCATGGAAACCACCCACCAATGACTGTGGGAATGCTAGGTGTCTTCCCTCTGTCCACACGTGTTCCTGCTTGTTTTTCTGCCTGGTTGATCTCCTTGAACCAAATCTTTCCCCAATCAACCCCTTGAATAAAGCAAAAGAAGAAGATTACTTACAATCTGTTGCCATGCCAACATAGATGCATTTTTTAAAGCGACATTCCTGGCACTGATTTCGTGTAACTTTATCTATGACACATTTTCCTTCATATTTACAGGAATAGGATGGATGGAGATTTTTCTGAATGGTTCTTCTAAAGAAACCCTACATGAAAAAGGAAGATGCAAGACAAGAGTTACATATTTTTGAGAAATAAATGACTCCAGAATTTTGTGTCCACATAGCTGTAATGGATTGTTTTGTACCTGTGTATGGGTCTGAAGCTCCACTTAATCAAATATAGGACAGTTGGCCCAAAGTGAATCTAAAGAATTCTAAATCTGAGTTCAAGGCAATGTCAGAGGACTATTGAGTCAACATCTAAAGAGTCAACATCTTTTTGGCATTTATTCAAGAAAAAGAGGTGAATGGGAGAATCTAGTGTTTGCTTATATTTTTTCTAAACACTGAGTAATATAAATAAATGATATTATTTAATTTCATAGAGTGCCATAATTGTGTTGCTAAAGCAAGCTAAGAAGAAGTTCGCTTTATACTTTATACTAGAGAATAAAAGAGCTGAATATTTACAATATTTTATTAGTTAATAATTCAACCAATTAGTAATTAAATGGATGTAATTGCCTTTAGAGATTTCATTTAATTCTTGTTTTTGACTCTTGAGATTACCATCACCAGCTCAGATAGCCCTTGAAACAACAGTAGCTGGAGAGTAGAAAATTCCAGGTTCTCTACCAAATTTTTCCCATGCTCACTGCACTGCAGTTTTACCTTTTACAGCACATTTCCCCCCCTAGAATCCATATAAGTACACCCTAAAGTTCAATATGTTTCTTCCTTTCTTGAGGCATGGGAGAATGCCTCTGACAAGTCTTCTATTATCCATTTAGTTCCAGGTTTAGGTGGCTTACATAACATTTTCAAGGATGTGTTATACTAGAACCTTTCTGCACATGGTACCTAAGTCTTGGCAACTTGTGTATTTCTACAATACTTGTGTATTGTAGAAATTAATAATGGCAGAGAGAGGACTTATTGTCAGGAGCACATTGCAAAGTGCTGTAGACGTATTCCATGTCCTTCGTTGTCTTCTACGACCATATGAAGTAGGTACTCTTAAAATCTCCATGTTAGGGATTAAAAAATACTAAGCCTCAGACAAGTTAAATCATTTGCCCCAAATGACATGGTAAATACATGCTGGAACTTGGCTTAGAGCCCAGGAGATGGACTCTAAATCTTATTTACTTAACTGTTTATATGATATAAACAGAATCCAATTTTACTGTATTATTTAAGTGTTTTAGATGAACAGATTATTAACGGTCCTTTCTCATCCACCCCTCAAAAAAAAACAAAAACAAAAACAAAACTTCATTTTAGTAGAATAGCAGGGCAAAACAGATTTGAAGGATGTCCTCTACTAAAGCTTAAAAAAATCTTTAACTTTGTTAAAGTGTTTCATAAGTGGTGGGACTAGAACATCAGTTGATCTAGATTAAACCTCAATTTTAATTATCTCATTTAACTTTCTTTGGCTTTGATTATGTACTTATACCACTTGTATATTCCTTTCTTATAAGATTCCTTTCTTAGACATAAGAGCTCTTTCTTACAATGAAAAAGTGAAAGGTAGAATTTTATATTGGGCAAAGAGGAATAAAATGGAAAAATGACAGCAATAATTGCAACTAATGGACTCGATGTGGGGGCATGTATGCTAAACCCTTATCATTTCTATTGTTCAAGTTCTAAGAGAAAAACTGTCATATTATAATTTGGTTTTGCACCCTTAAACACTTGAGTCCATTAACTTGAATAATGTTGACACATGGTTATAAGATTCACTAAATCACACATGGGGCAGCTGTTTGACAGGTTGGCAGTGTTTCCTTGGGTATTCGAGATGGGCAAATCCTGCCAAAGCACGAATGTCAGGGCCTGTTATAGAGTGAAAAATAAGTTGCTTTGTGAATTTTTCTCCCCTACTTCTGTTACCCTCTGTCTAATCTACCCCTCTAGGGTTGTCCCTGTTTGGAGGGCAAAAGAAACCTGGAAATTCCAGGCAGGAAGACATATGTCATAGACAGGGAGGTGAGAGGCTGGGTAGCATACCACCTTCTAGAGGAGGCAAAGCTTCCCTACAGGTGGAAATACCAAAGTCCAGGGCATCCAGTGAGAATGCTGAATGCTGCTTTGAGGGTAGAACAGCTGTTGTCCTATCTGAAGTTGGGGGGATGCTTTTCTCACATACTCTCACATTGACCCATGTTCTAGGAGTTGGGGAGCATGCTGAAGAGTCAGACAACACTAAGCAGAGAATGAGGTGTGACATACCAGACACAGGGGTTAACAGTCATTTCTCCAAAAAACTACTCTATGAATTTTTAAATGGAATGAATGAAATAATTTATACTTTGCTTATTTCAAAAAAAGTATTGAGGTAACAGGCTCTGTTATTCATTGTGCCACCTTTTCCGTGGCTTTTCTCTATGATTTTCCTTGGGCACTTGATAGACTGAGTCCCGTTTGAGATGCTGGCCTCCTCTAAATGATAATAAAAACATATTTTTACTCCTGATGAGGGAGCACTTCATATGAGTAAATGTAAAGAAGCTAGGTCCCTTAATTTTAAAAGGTGACAAAAATTAAGTTGCAGAAGTGAACTTGGGTAGAAAATATTTAACATAGCCTACTCATTAAAAACCTTTTTTTTTTTTTTCCAGAGGTGATTTGAAAAGGGGACATCTCAGGGACTGAATAAGGACATAAATTTCATTTATAATTTGCTGGGGAACAAAGGTTTTGCTTTTACAAATCAACATCGGATATGTTTCCATGCATTTTGAGAACTGGATCTATTTCTTAGTGGTCGGAGGTGATGCATTAAGGAGCATGTGATAAGGAGCCAAGTGTCACCCTCCTAGTTCAATATTTGGGCAACTGTTATAAAAGCTTTCACTTTTTCATAAAAAAGTGACTTATTGTAGGTAGCATCAACATTCTTTCTGCAAAAGATGCACAAAAACTGGCCCATCTCCAAAAGATTTCCACTGTCTTCAGGGCAAAAAAGGTCAAAGAAGGTTCTCCTTATACACATTGTAAGTATGGGGCAGAAATATTTTTAAATTATAGGTTTGAATAAACGATATGTGAAGTGTAACCTTTTTCATCTTTGGCCACACTTAAAAACTGTATTTCATTTGAAAACTCTTGTCTTTTTCCAAGATACTTTGTCCTCAATTAAAGGATCTGCATAAACCCTTTAGGAAGGCTTCTCTTGATGGTTGAGGTAGTCCTAGAAACAGGGTTCTGATCTGAGATAAAGGTACAGAGGTGGAGAAATCTAGATTTATGCTACATGATTTCTTCTTTTAAGTAGACCTCAGCTGAAGCAGGTCCCAAATGTCCTCTGATTTAGGGAAAAGAGGCTAATGGGTTTCTTTATCATCATGAAGACATGGGTTAAGGTGCCCAATTCTTCTTTTGTTTAAGTCAGTTGCTAATAAGTCCTCTCTGTAAGGCACATTCAGTCTTTAGAGTCATTTTGGGACTTGAATATTGAATGGAATTTTCATTACAATCTCTTCCAGAATTCATAATTTACCATTAGAAATTGATTGGAAAAAATTGCAATGCTGCATAATCAGGTTGGTAAAGCCTTATGAATTGGAGCTAATTTAGAAAAAAAGGCCTGCTTGAATTACTGAGCTTTTTGAAAGAGGGACTGTATCTAAAACGAAGTAATTTTATTATTTTCAAATCAAGCCAATAAAACTGTGCTGTAAAGAGATAGTCTGTAAGTCCCCCAATTAATAGATATTTGTAATTAGTTCTATTAAATTCCTTAAAACATTATTATCACAAATGTAATAGCAGTCTTTAGCTCGATCTTTGTTAAAAGGTTACATATTCCAGTTCAAAGGGGTCTGGATGAATGAGAACACATTACATCACATTCCAAAAAACCGTTTTGCAGATATAAGGCCTCGAAACCTTAGAAATGACTTCTTTCTAATGGATGTATCATCTTTTAGCAGGCTTTTAGCAGGCTTCTGCTAAGTGTTTCTTGATTTCATGCTCAAAAAGTACGGAATTTGCATGGAAAATAATTCCTCTAGGGAAATGGTCTACCTTAGTTTGAAACTGAGCTAACATGTTGATTCCTGGGGTTCAGGGTGAAAGATTAGAAGGAAAGGGGTAGTCAGAAGAGGAGAAGGAGAGGAGAGGAGGTAAATTGGGTGATGACGGAGGAAAGATTGAATTGATTTCATAAATTTTAATACAGTTTTTGCTTTAGGGTTTACATCTTGTGATGACTTAGTTTTAAATGTAAAAGGTAAATACAACATATAACAAGAAAAATTTAAAAGGCTTTTCTCTGATAATATACTTCCTCATTTTAAAAACATTAGTTGAAAGCTGGATAGAGCACTGGGTTAAGCTTTATTTACCTTTATAGTAGAGCTTATTTCCTAGGCTAGGTTGTTGGATCAAAAGATATTTGCCAGAAAGCTTGTTTTAATTTCGATGACAAAGATTGTAAGTAGGCAAATTTCGGCTCACTTTCGGGAATTGAACTGATTGTTGATCCCTGGTGTACTCTTGTCAAGTATCTCCTGAAGATGGGTCTATAGAGCATAAAATTAGTTGATGGATGACCAGAATTTACTTACTGCAGGCTGTGCAGAAAGCCATTTGGATAATTTCAGAACATAATTGAATCTAAGTACTCTCAAAGATATTCCCTAATGAACCCCTTAAAAGTGAGCATATTCACTCAGATTACAGTGGTGAACAGCCTGTGGCAGAGCGAACTCTGTCTCCTCCAATACTGGAGATAAAACGGGAGGAGAAATGGATATTTCTTGAGATGATAACATTTTATAAAATATCTATCCATTTTAAAACTCAAAGTGAGAATTTTATTAATTTAGTTTCATTTTATTAATTATCTCCCTGTCTAAAAAGCAGACATCATGCTCATTCCAAACTTCATTTAGTTATTCCTGATTTGGAAAAAAATTTTGGTTCTTGAACACGCCAAAAAATGAAGAGGACAATCAGACACCGGGATGATCCCAGGTCATGAATGTTGGAATTTGACTCTAATTTGAACTTAAACTTAATGTTCAGGTGACCAAGAGGGGACTGAGCTGTGGGAGCTCCGAGCTCACTGGTCCCAGGGCAATTACCTTGCAGCCTTCACAGGTGATGCAGCGGTAGTGATACCCGGTGGCTTTGTCACCACACACCACACATAGCTCGTCCTTGTCTAAGTAACTGGGGATGTACCCTGTGAAAAAGGAAAGAGGACTGTGAGAAAACAGTATCTAATGTTAAAATCGAAGACATACCACAGTTAGGAGGAAGATAAGGAGAGGACAGGTGGTAAGGTGGGTGAGGGGGGAGGCAAGACTAAATCGTTTTGTATATTCAAATACAACTTTTGCTTTAGGGTTTATATCTCATGAGCATCTAATTTTAAATATAAAATATAAATAAAACATTTAACAAGAAGATATTAAAAAAAATCTTCCCCTGACTTAATATACTTCTCCACTGTCTTATACTTACTTAGTACCTTGTCTCACACTTATAGAGCTAATATTAAGGCCCAGAATTTCAGAATGGCTTTGAAATGGGTGTGATCAATTTTGCTCTGTAGGTGGAAATAGACCCGAAGGCCTTTGGAGCCAATGAATCATGCAGAGAGGCCAGGATTTGGGGCACCTGGAGTGCCCTGAATTCTGGACAACCCAATCTTTTTCATAAGGCTTATTTCAGACCTTGTTCTTAGAAGGCATGATCCACATTAGAGTTAAGGCACCATGCAAATAAATTCAGAAAACTTTATAGCCAGAAAGTTCCTAAGAGATCATCAAGTACTCATGAGGTGAACAGGCCCTCAGAAGTTGGCCTTCCCCAGGGTCGCCCTAGAAATTAACAGCAGAGACTAAAACCTAGGTCTCCTAACGTCTAGTTCTGCAGTATAAGTTAGGCTGGTCCTCTTCTAAAAATAAACAATTAACTTTAAGTAGAATGAGTAAGGCCATCTAAAAAGAAATTCGATAAACTTGTGACATCATGATACACAGCCCAACAACTCTGGGTAGTGTGAAATAATAGAGGTTCTACTTATTAAGAAAAAAAAGGAAAAGCCAACCATGACAACTCTCTTTTTAGTGTACTATTAATTTAAATTCCTTGACCCAGGAAGCTAAAGTTTAAAAACAAAAACAGAAGCAGTTACCTGCCATCTGTCTTTCCTCTTTTCCTTCACGTGCAGATTAAGTCCAAACACAAGACCCGGACTCAGAAGAGCAAATTCAGTTTCATATGTATCAACAATTTACCACAGAAGCACACAGCTTAAATAAGACCAAAAAATCAAAACAAGGTCTGATTTGCTGGGATGTGGAGAATGGAGAAGTTGAGAAAACAAAATTCTTTCTCCTAGTCATGGTCCCTTATGAAGTTCTTTGACTCAGTAAACTGTTATTGGTTTCAGTAAAGATTAGCCAGGTTGAAATGACAGATGCCTTAATTATATGTTTTACTATGACATTTTCATAGAATTTTTTGTTAAACTAGGTCACTGAAGGCTTACTTTTCAGAAAAAAGCCACACACACACACACACACACACACACACACAGAAGAAAATGAATCCTTTTCACTATTTCTTAGAAATTACCTTGCTCAGGCTTTATTTTTAGAAAAATGTCCCTTCTTGAGGGAGAGATAAATAACTTCAAAGTGTGATTTGGTCATGTATAAGATTATTTTTTTTAAATATCACAGATTTCTTAGTTTACTTCTGTGTCATGGAAACCGTGAGTCATCTGTTGAGTTCACTTCAAGAGTTTTAAAACTCTCATCAGATGTTTTAAAAAAGAGAATTCTGGGAGGGATCTGGGCAGGAAAAAGGGACCTGGAATGATTTGTGTGTTCATTCAAAAATTCATTTATTGATGATTTCAGAAAACATTTATCCAGTATCTACTATGTGCTTAGCACTGTGCTTGGTGCTGAGACTATAAAGACAATAACATATGGTTTCTTCTTTTAGGAAGCATATATCTAAGCAACCGAGTCTTATATTTCCAGTCCTGGTCATTTCTCAGCGAGAAAAAAAAGGTAAAAATGAAGGAAAAAACATGAATGATGCTAAGCACCATTGCAAGGAAATGCAAACCAGAACCACAATGAGATGGATACCACTTAACATCCTCTAGGATGATTATAATAAGAATGGCAGAAAATAATAAATGTTGGTGAGGATTTGGAGAAATCGGAACCCTCATATGTTGCCGGTAGGAATGTAAGATGTGCTTTGGAAAACAGTTTGGCAGTTTCTTAAAAGGTTAAATAGAAAGTTACATAAGGCCCAGCAATTCTACTCCTAGGTATCTACCCAAGAGAACTGAAAACAAAAAATCGTACACAAATGTTTAAAGAGCATCATTTATAATATCCAAAAGGTGGAAACAACCCAAATGTCCATCCAATGATGAATGGATAAACAAAATGTGGTATAGTTATACAATGGAATATTATTCAGCCATAAAAAGGAATGAAGTACTGTTACATGCTACAACATTGATGAATCTTGAAATATTATGCTAAATGAAAGAAGCCAGACACGAAAGGGCACATATTGCATAATTCCATTTATATAAAATGTCTAGAATAGGCAAATTCACAGATGTAGAAATTAGATTAGTGTTTGCCAAGGCCTGGAGAGAGAGGAGGATGGGAAGTGACTGCTAAAGAGCACAAAATTTCTTCTCAGAGTAATGAAAATGTTCTGGGATTTTTATAGCATTGATGGTCGTACAACTCTGAATATACTAAAAGTCCCTGAATGAAAACCATTGTTTTCTATGGACACATTTTGTACACTTTAGATGTGTAAAGTTTATGATATGTGAAATACGTCTCAATAAAGCCGTTATTAAAATACAAAGAAATGAAGGAAATAAAGAGGACGGTTCCATTTGACAAACGTTTATATAGGTATACTATGTGCCAGGCAATGTGCCAAGGATCTATAGATGATTAAGTTTTAATTCTTGGGGAAGCTTACAGTGTAGTGGGGTAAACAGGTAATAAGAGCTCATCTGGGTATCATGTGATAGGCACTGGGATGGGGCAAGTCCAGAATCACAAAGGGGAAATCTCTGAGAAACCTTCCTGCCCAACTCCCAGCCCAAGTCCAGGTTGGGTGCTCCTATACTTCCTTACGGTTCCCCAATAGTAGCCCTTTATTATCGGCATTATAATTACCTATATATATATTTCCTCCCTTAGACTTTAATCTCTGATTCATTGTAGGTTTGTATAATTCTACCTAGAGACAGGAATCCTATCATTTATGCTGAAACCTCAATGTCTAGCACCTGCTTCCTTTGGTGGTTGGCACCACAGTTTTTCAAGATTGTTGCTATCAGCCAGTGGTAAAGAACATAAGAGAGGAAGGTTATATCTGGAACTTACAGATGGGAAGGCTTGAAAGATGGAGGCGTGCCTAAGAAGGCTAAAGATCTTGGCAAGGGTTTCTGAAAGGGCTGATAATGCAGATGTGGGGCCCAAACTTCTGGTCTAAGGAAAACCGCATCATAAAGTTTAATTTTTGGTAAAGAAACCAACATTACACTCAGATTAAGATTAAGGTATCCAGATTCAAGCTCATCCAAGACCTAGTGATCTGGGGAGATGCATGAACACTAGGCATTGATTCATTTCAAACACATTTTTGGGGAGTCTATCCATACGAAGAAACAACATGAAAAATTCCAACAAGCCTCTGTTTCCAGAGAATTAACTAGTTATCAAGTATGTAGAATCGGGGAGTAGGTTATAGCAAAAATGGTCAGAGATGCTTAACTAACACATACCTATGGACTTCAGTGATCAGTCTTTATGAATCAAAAACAATATGTATATTAGTTCTCTACAAAGTCCAATTCATTTTAGAAAAATTGAAAGACATAAATTAGCAGCACACAAATTTATCTATCAATTCTCCACCATAGAGATAACCACAGTAGCAAGATTAGTGTGTGTGACTGTGTGTATATGGGCTTGTGTGTGCAACACATACTTATAGAATACAAAGTAATTTTTAAACAACAAAGTAACCCAATTATTAAAACACACACCTTCCTGACAAAGGCAAATGGAATATACATATTGGTGTTGTCAGGAAGGTTACATCTTAACCAGTTATACACAGGTTATGCACAGTTGATCAGAGTAAAGACTTCTGTGTTCTTGGTAGCAAGTGCAGATGGCGGAGATAAGAGAAAAAGAGGTGCTGGTTATTTCCTTGTAATTTCATGCTGGGGAAGCAATCGTAATACAGTTGGACACTGTGCTGCTTGTGGGACATGCCTTGAGAGGGCCAGAGCACGTTAGAGTTAGGAAGATGTAGGTCTCTCACCATCTCTCACCCTGCTTCGCCATGATCTGCCTGCTTTATTCTTTGGTGTGGGCAGTAAGACACTGAAGACTTTCCTCCTCCCCGTAGCTCAGCAATTTATGTAGATGGTTGAACTTGGAATCCCATAATAATTCAGTCTGTGAGGGGCATGGGCTCCTTCTGTTTCCTGACTGCTAGTCTGACGAATGCTTTACTTTACTATCTTATTTCTCCTAAATTATCTTCTTGGTGGATGGATGAATAGATGATTAAATATTTCTTTAGTTAAATCATTGAAACTTCTACAGAAACATCTGCTTAATTTGGTAGCAGTTGCTTACATGATCATAGTAGTGCAACCTACTCATCTCTTTCTTTTCTCTAAAATATTAACTTGGAACCATCTTATTTACCCAAAACAGTCACCACAGGCAATGGCACATCAATCATTATGCCTAAGTCCATTATTCATCGCTAAATAATTTCCATCAGGGATCAACATCCCACGCATAATGAATAGGTAGGTGGGGATTCTCTTAAGGTTACTGAATATACTTGACAACATCACATGCGAACCATTTCTCCTAGAGGACTTAACCATTTCTTGCTCTCCTAACTCAGAGTCTTCATCTTTTTTCCTTTTTCATGATCACCGAATGAGTCACATGCTGGCAATTTGCCCAGCTAAGGACAATGCACATGCAGTGCTAGTTCAGTTGCCAGGAGTGGACACTAAATGGAAGTCAGAATTGGGTTCTGTCTAGAAACAAATATGAAAAACACAACCCTGGAAGCCACAATGCTCATCTGAGAATTGTATCTGCAAGTTGGATCAGGTGACTATTAAAGAGGCATGGTTAATAACGTTCCAGAAAACGATTAAGACTCTGATGATATGTGATAGTCCAAAGATGATATATTTTCCCCAGATATGCTCAGATGTATCATTTTTTACTCTAATAAACTATGCTCCCACTTTTTCAAGCATATTATTATGGAAACAAACTCCATCTGTTTGTTCAACAAACTTGGAGGTTTTTTTTTTTAGCTGACACTGGCAATGTCTGATTAATTGAGAAGTATTACTCTGCATATAAAATAGGTTAATATGGTAAAATATTACTAACTTTTTACCTTTTTTGTTAGCAGCTATATTAAGGTATAATTCACATACTATACAATTCAATGGCTTTTAATATATTCAGAGAGTTGCGAAACCGTTATAATTAATTTTAGAAAATTTTCATCATCCCCAAATGAAACCCTTTACCTTTAGAAGTCTCCCCCTATTCCTCTCAACCCCTCCACCCACTCTATCCTAAGCAACCACTAATCTAATTTCTGTTTCTCTATAGATTTGCCTATTCTGGAAATTTTATATAAATGAAGTCATACCAAATGTGGTCTTTTGCGATAGGCTTTTCATTTTGTATATTTTCATTTTGTATATTATGCATGCTGTAGTTAACATTGATTAAAGATAACTTAATTCTCAGGGGGGACTTGGTATGTGGGAGGGGGAAGTTGCGTACATTTGCACTAGAAACCATGCAACAGACAATAAGCTTGGCTTTTTTGGTTTGCACTGGAGTCAAGGCTTTCCTGTTGATTTGTAAAATCAGGAGGCTGGCTAGTTTAATTCTTTCGAGTGAATTATAATATCATTCCAGGTCCTAGGAGAAGAAATACTGGCACCTCTTGTCACCTTGGCAGACACAGCCCTTAGGGAATAGATTAGAACATAATGCAGATTAATCTTGATGGTGGATGTGACGTAGAAGTGCTGCCTCAGAAGGTAGCTCTAGCAGAAGGGAGAGGAGTTAGGTTCAGAGACCAGTTCTAATCTCGCTGATCTTATTTTCTGTATATGACAACTTGCCTAGCAAAAGCAGCCCTGGCATCCAAAAGGAGCAATGGTTATTATTGGTGATGGTCAATACCTTGCTAAGTTCAGAGAAGAGAAGAGGGTCCATGTTTCCGATTCTTCTTGTGGAACTATCAACTTAGAGCCAGCAAAGAACCCTGAGCGGTCTGAGACAGGATATGGATGGGACTGTACTTTAGGACCCCTGAAGAAGCTAAATCATTAGCATGTTTTATATTGAACTTTCAATTTTATATTGAATCTTCTCAATTCACTCCACAGCTCAGACCTTTCTTAGTTAAGTATTTTCCCCACTGGCACCTTCTTCCCTTTGTCCTTTCTTGATATACTTAAAAAAATCTCAAATGGGTCATTTCTTAGCCTTTTCCCCAACACTCTAATCCTGGTTCCTTTCACATTCAATTCTTGGTATTAGGTACCAAAGGTTTGCATTATATTAATCTTTAACCATCTGATAAACACTATATCCATCCATCCATCCATCCATCCATTCATCCATCCATCCATCCATCATTTATTTACTTGTTTAACAAATACGTATGGGCCCAGTGTGTAAGACAATAGGTAGAAACTTGAAATGGCATTAACTTTAAAGGTATTATTTCATTGCTGTCCACAAATGCACAGCAGAGCTGCCTGAGAGGCTTCCATTCCACAAAATCTTCCCGGAAACCATCTTTCTGTCCTTCCCACTACCTTCACGGAATCATCGAGTTTCTTTGCTTTACACTTGGTCTTTGGCTGGCTGGGCACTTGCTGCGGGGGTACGGAAGACACTGGAAGTCTCAAATTTTTAAACTCTAGAGCACTGGGGACTAGGGGAGGAAAAGGGAAGCAGAATGAGGGCCAGGTCAGAGGTGTTAATCTAACAAAGGGAAGAGAACATGATGACAAGGGAGCGTGGATTTCCGCCATCAGGAAGTCTTAGAAAAGGGGGCAAAGCAAGTTTCCCATTATTTCTTCTGACTCAAGGGTTCCTGAAACTGAAAGATGTTAATTTTTAGGGGTAAGCTTGGGCATAATACAGTTTTATGCACAAGAGGAAGTCTCTGGCTAAAGTTCCTTCTTTCTCTCCCTGTAGACTCGAATTTTTAGTAGCTGACATAACCTTATAATTCACAATTAGAGCTAAAATACTTGCAGATGCAAATAATTAGGAAAGCGAATAGACTGGTATAATGAATTTCAGTCAAAGTCTTAATCAAAAGGGTACACACACTGCAGTCTACAGTGTATGGCTTGCAGAGTGTTTAAAAATCTCAGCCAATTTTTAAAACCAGGAGGTATCATATAAAACTCAGATTTCTGGCTTCATGTGAAAAATTGGAAGATTTGGCAATACTGAGCCCAAATTCTTACAGGGCAATAATCAGCTGAAGAGAGAAGGGCGGCCTACCTCCTAAGATAGAGTTATATTTTCCAGTTCTCCACAGTCAGTACCACTCCTTATTTGTGCTCTAACTCTGAAGCTAAATGTCAGTTGCCATTTATGTTTCTTCTTGCATTATGTCTTTTTATAAGAAATGTTTCATAGAATTTTTATCTTTGTCAAAAGTGGGAAGACGAAAGTAATTCAAGAAAAATGAAAGAGAATATATTTCTTTATGAAAGTGAAAAATATTCTTTTAACATGTGAGAAATTTAAAAGGAACACATGCAGAAACTGGCCAAGATTTCTGGAACAGAGGGAGTGGGCTGAAGCACAAAGCCGGAACCAAAATGAAACTCTTTAGAGAAGAGAAGAATTAGAGGAGTTAGTGTTTGATTGACAGGTCATGGAAAAGGGTCTAAAACTTTGAGGAGGAGCCTGTGGTGGGTACAGAGGATAGGGAAGAACTATCACCGATTAGCTGGGAGTAGAAGGCTTTGAGGGGGAGGAAGGGTGAAACATAGAGAGAAGAGAACAAGACAATGTGGTGGGAAATATCTGCAGATAAAGAAAGTGGGCAGGGTGGAGTGATCACTTGAAATCACATTCTGGGAGTCTCCAGAACTGAGGAAATTCTTAAAGCAGCTAGTACAGAGGGAGCCGAGATGTGGGTGGTACCAAGGACAGCGCACAGAAGCTCAGCAGTCATGAGGATCTGGAAAAGGAAGAATACAGATGCTAAGTTGTCATTGGTACTTAGTATCAGTACAGGAAGATGGGGTTATAAAAGCTGAACCAGACCAGATAGTAGAGTGCGGAGCAACTGGACCTGAATGCTGGGAGCTGAGAAAAAACTTTGTGGGAACATATTCATGGAAGAATGTGAGGTGATGGATGTAAACCCCTATGCAGGAAACAAGCTGCACCCACATTCTTTCCCAAGTCTGCCAGGAATCTGACTTCAGTTTCTCATAATGTCTTGGACTCCTGCTATTAGTTTTCATTGTGAGAAATGGCAGTGGATGCTTTAGGGTGAGGTTAGGGCACCCAGTGAAATTTCTGAAGGGTGTGCAGTTGACAAAACAGATGCCTAATTCTTAGGAAAGAAAAATAAGAAGAATCATACTTTATTCTGCAGTTGGACTGGGTTTGGAGACTACTACCGTCCCTTCCTTTGCTTCCATTTTTGGATGCTAAGAGGTACTTTCATTTAACCTTTTGAAACAGCAAATGTGTACTATGTTTAAAGAAATGGTTCTATTGTTTTCTGGAGTGGTGTTGTCTCTTAATAGTACATGGGTGGCAGTACCTAATTTGAAATCCTAATCATACATCAGCATCCTTACAATTACATAAGCATTGTAGGAAAATTCGCAGTGGCATTAACTTCTTAAGTGTTACATTTTAAAGACAAGATGTTGGTAGCACTTAATTCATAGGGTAGACTGAGCATATATGTGTTTAAATTAAACAAATTCAACTAGAAAGAAGGAGTAGGGATGGGAGAAAAAAGGGAAGAAAGAATAAGACTGAGGGAGAGAAAGATAGAGGGGAAGTAGGGGGAGAGAGACCAAAAGAAGAAGGGAAGGAAGTGAAGGGGAGAGAAAGATCGAGAAAGAGAAATTAAAATATTATGCGATCATTTCACATTCAAGTTCATGCTTGGGAGTGATTATGCAATGGGACTCATAAATCTTCTCCCTTTTTTGGTTTTCTTTCCTGCCTGCCTATCACTAGATCAAGTATGATTCTAGCATTTAAGAATACCTATTTCTCATGCAACTTTTTTTTCTAGGCAGACTTTAAAACCTCCCCATTGCCAACTCTATGGTATAGCAATCCTTCTCTAACTTTAAAAGAGGCCAAGGAAATCTAATTAGAGATTGTATTTCTTTAAGCTCAATTCCTCTCTTTAATCTGATCCCCTTGATGCAGGTCATTTCAATTTACCATTTAATTTCCATTTCTAATGTCTACACAATTATTCGCATGAAGTCAACAGAGCTACAGAACATGAAAAAAAATGTAGATTCCTGTCCTTAAGACAAAGAGACAAAACTTCTTTCTGAAAGCAAATTCAGAAAGAAAAGTTTGATGTGGAGTTTCTGCTTCAGTTTTTAATTTTTCTCTCTGCAACACACACCCACCCACCACAAATGTGGCTGTAGAACAAGAACATGTGCAATTAAAATCAAACCCAAACTGAACAGGACAAATAAACTCCATCTCCTTGATCTCGGCTCCAAAACAGGAAATTCTTTCCCTCTTGGACATGATAACCAGCTCTGATGCGAACACACTGGCAACTTTTTGGACATGCATTTCCTCTAAAGATGGCACATAGAACATTAAGCAAAGAATCCAGTGGAGAAGGGCTGCACAGGACAGACACTCTAAGCAAAGGAGTCTGTGTAAATAGACCCAGAGGCTGACTGGCAAAACTGCCTGCAGAGCAGCCAGACTCAAGCTGTTTTGGGACTTTGGAATTTAATTGGAATTTCTGAAGGAAACAGCCAGCCATTCCACTCCTCCCGCCCCAAATCAATTTTATCTATGCTGAAACCACAACCACAAAGAAGACACACCTCTCTGGCCGCCAGTTCTCTCCTTCGTCCGATTTCCAAAATTACTCCCCTTCCTCCTGAGCTGGGAGCCAGGGAGAAGTATGCGATCACGACTGGCTGTGATGACTGATTTTAACATAACAAATCATGGCTGTCACTTGAAAGACAAAAATAAGGAGCCTGTATCTCATAAGTGATAGCTACAGTGCTTTAATCTGTCTCTAATTTTTTAAAATTAAAAATATGGTTTCTCATCCTCAATGTGAAAATTATATTGGCTTCCCCACCAATCCTTAAAGATTTATTTTAGATTTGATTCAATGAACTGGATTCTTCCTTAGTTCACGTTCTCACTGCTTCAGGAAGTTAATAACTTTTTCTCTCTCTTGGCGGTGAATACAAAAACAGAAAAACAATGCAGAGAGAACTAAAGTCGTTCCATCTACCATTACAATAACCAGTCTTAACCATGGGTTTTGTAGCCTTCCTTTATTCCGTCTATGTGTTCTTATAAAATACTTTTTAAAAATGAGATTATGATTATTCTTTACATACTAAGAAACTTGAACTAAAGGCAAGAGAACAAGCTATCCTTAAAAAAATTATGAAAAAGTTAAAACAGCTATATTATTGAACTGTAGTGACAGCAATAAACACAGATGAAGCAATTATGAATTTCATGAAAATAGATAAAAATCCAGTTGGAATAATTAGGCCTGCCCCACTGACCACCTGTTTTATAGTCTTAGTTTTGCCTTAAGGAGATACTACTGATGTCCTCCAACAACAACAAAAATCGATAATGGATCAATATGGATAAACATGTTGGGTATGACCTTTTGTTCTAAGAGGCAGTTAACAGCTGGGTTTAGTTTTACTAGGATTTACTTAAAGACTTGTAACACCAAATAATGGCGTATTTAAGAATATTTGCCTGCTTTGATTTAGTGAGTTTGGCAGGTGGCAGTGGCCTTTCAATGGCATATGGCTTTGAGAAATTACATCAATATATGCATACAATGCATCTTAGCTTCTAGTTCATGCATCAAATTAATTAGTAAAGAATCCCTGGTTTAACATTTTATAAGCAAATATTCTCCAGTGCTGATTGAAGAAAATATAGTGAAAATGCAAAAGAAAAAAAGAGTAAAAGAGTGTGAAAATTTTTGCGGGAACTTTTAAGAGTGGAATGACTTAATGGAGAGACAGATACCAATATTTTCTTACAATCCTACAGCATTATGAAAGGCATATCCAGGCATTTTTATGAGGCAATGTTAACTTCTTTTCAAATATAAATTACTTATATGTATAATATTAAATGAAACAGAAAGCGCACACTCAATCTACCTCAAATGCTCCCATTAGGGGCCTTAAATGGTGCGCCCCTTGCAGTAAGTGATAAATTCTGATGCCCTTCAAGAGGATGCAAAACGAAATGAAAACGCAGATGAACGGTCTGAATGTTTTATGTTTTATGCTGTAATCCTGTTCACATATCATATTTGGAAGTTACAGAATAACACAGAAAATACGAACACTGTTATGGCAAAAATTAAACAGAGATTTTAGTTTTAGATCTTTTAAAAATTTTGTTTGTTTTCAAAACAAGCTACTTTAAGATATAGGTGCATTAAAAAAGCAAATGATAATTTTTTATAAGAGCCATAATCAAATAAACGATATTCTTTTAAGATAATTTCACAAAGAAATTCATCTTTGAAGATCAATGGGCATCATATTCTTGTAAATTACATAAAGCTATAAATTTGGTTTCCTATGCAATATCCTGCAGATTGTACAAAGAAAAAACAGGTTTCTGGCATATTTGCACCAGAATTTAAGCTATTTTTTTGAAAGCATTTTCTATCTGGCAGTTGCTACTAAGTTCCCTGAGTACTACCTGCTTGCTTAATAAAGTATAAAAGTATTGTACTTTTTGGTAATACAAGAAACATTCTATTGATAGAAAATTAAACAGCGCTATACACCACATTGTCTGTTAAAATAAATGGATATTGCACTTGTTTCAACATTGGATATTTTGAAGGATATTTCATTTGCTTTCATATAGAGAGTTCATTCGACATGATTCCAGACATGTCAAAATTTCAGAACACAATGGCAATATAAAATGTACCAGTTTCTTTTTGAGTTTTAGATTCTTACAGCTTGGTTTAGTTACAAGTAGATTTTTTACAGTTTACATTTATAAGTAAATACATTAGAATGAACGCTGACTAATCCTAATATATCAACATTATAGTACTATTGAAAATCACTAAAATATTTGACTAGTTAACTAAAATAAACTTTTAATATGAGTGTCAAGAAAAAGTAAAATCTGAACTGGAGAGAATTATCCCACTTCAAGCCAATCCACCAAGGGGAAGCTTTTTACATATTTTCTTTTGCAAAGAAGCTGACAATATTCACTTTGCGCGTGCACACACGCACAGAGAGTCTAAAAACAACTCGATCCAGCTTTCATATATGAAGAAAAAAGTGCTTGGAAGTTTTTGTCCTTCATGGACCCCTTTCAGTCACCTAGCAACCTCTCCTTACTGTTGTTTTTAATTTTCAACATTCAGCGTTCAAAGTCAAAGATTTGACGAAGCTGATGCCATCTGTAACTTTAAAACGCAAAGGAAGCAAACACGAAAACTTTTAACAAATTGAAGGAAAATGGCCCCTACCTTTTTTTTGTGAGTACGATGGCGACTGCCCTTGAGAAAAAGTAGGCTTTTCTTCAGTGAAATATTCAGGTTGGCTGTATTGATTCAGGGCCATGTCCAAGTCAGAGTCCTTGCTTTTCAGTATGTTTCCAGGGTAACTACAGGTATAAGGCTGATTCACTGCCCAGGCCTGTTCCATATATATGTTGTTACTGGGCACAGCCTGAGCGTTGCAACCACTGTAACCCGGACTATCTTCAAAATAGGCGTAATAATCAGTGGCCTGCATGTAGCAATTGCTGCCGGCAGCTGGGTGCACTTCATATAGTTCTTGCATACAGTAGTTCATTTTGTTACCCTGGCTCAGTTTCTACTTTACATACACACACACTCTATGCATGCATTCACCAGCTCCATACACCCTCAGAGCCGGGCATATACGCCAAGAACTGTACATCCATACACATGAAACAAGAAAGGAAGATGAATAAACACCACCACCAACACAGCAACCCAGCCTGCTTTACTTCGGAATAGCACCTGATGTGCCAAAATCCTATTTAGATTGAGGTGTCTTTTGAGCTCTCCTGCCATTCAAGCAGATTTCTAACAAAGGTCTTAGGCTGTGAATGCAGCTAATTCCTGGGGAAGATGGCAGGCAGGTGGGGATGACCTCCACCCAGCTAAGGGAGTGACAGCAAGAAGGTTCCTGTTGCTCTGAAGCTGGAGAGATTCATTTTATCTGCTGTTTTTAACCTCTTTCAACATGATTAGAAAATGATTACTCATTGTTATGTCATTTTGGTTGACTACTTAAGCATGAAACATTATAAAGACATCTTAGAGAATATCCTTGGATACACGGAAAATCCTAAAATCAATAATCTAGTTTATTAGCACGAACCAGAGAAAATCCAGTGGTAACGAGCCCTGCGACTAACTCCAAAACATTAATCCAGTCACACAAATGTTAGTGGTTAAATCTGTTGTTGAATGTTACTGATTAGTTTTTAATAGCAGGATCCAATCATCTTCCTAATGACACACAGGTTCCACACATTTTTAAAACATGCCAAGGAAAGCCACACTTGAAAATGCTGCTAGTGTCTGTGAATGAGTTCTGTTCTGTTCTTGCAACTGATAATTTTCTACATCATTAGCACTAATCTACATGAGACCCAAAGCTTAAATTAACTTTGCTCATTCTGTCTTTATGTTTTGTTTATAAGTGCTTGAGGGAGAGCATGTGCCAATACCCTTAAATGAAGGGTACCCCTCTATTATAGCATTTTCCCCATCTGTTCATGCTAAACAGCACTCTTAACAGTAGTATGTAGAAAACTGTGTACATCTACCATTTTATTCCCATTCAAATCTGCTTTTGAGATTATTTTGAAGCTTAATTGGGATTTAAATAGTATTCATGCACTTGACATTTAAAGATGGTGATCTAAACGGGAAAAGCGTTTTCTATAAGAATCATCATATCTTTTAACTAAGATGCTAACAAATATCAAATTAGACCATAAATGCTTGCTGATATGATTACTAGTGATATTTTCGCCATGTGGATGGTGGTTAGCATATGTATGTCCACAGATATGGATGTGTTCTGGATGATTCAATATGAGTGGAAGCTACTTTCTTTGAACCTAGGGGTTCTTCCTCTTCTAGAGACTTAATTTGCAGGGCTGGGCCTCAGGTGATAATGTTTACATTTGAGTTTTGGCTGGTCCGCCAATGTGTGACCTTGTTGGTATTTCCCTCCTAAGTGACCACAGCAATGTAGTATTGTAATATTCAACAGTGAGACCTCTGCTTTGGACATGAAGCTCAGTTGCAACACAGAATTCCGGGACAGGGACATAGACAGGAGAAAGGGTATTACACTCATGCAACAAACATCTATGGGGCATCTATTAAGTACAAAGCAGGAGGTGATGGGAGCAGAAATTGTTCAAAAAGTCCTAGCCATTAAATAGCTGTATTCCATATACAGAGTCAAGTGGACCAGGGTCGTTCAAGGGACTCTTTTAAGTGCTGATGATTTTATAAGTGTAGTAAAGGAGCCATCGATTCAAGGGAATAAGGTGGAGAATTAGAGAACAAGCAACAGATAAGATGAAATGAGGGAAGAAACCCAGTTAGACCCTGTGCAAGTTTAGTAGTAAGACTACTTGAAAAACTTCAACTATAAAACAAGAAAAACAACTATAAAAACAAAAACAACTATAAAAACAAGACAACTATAAAAATGAAAAACTGAACTACAAAACAAGCAAAGGAATTTTCTCCAAATTGCTACATTTGAACCTGGAAAATGAATTGCAGCATCCTAAAAAGCATGAAAGTTACCAAATAAAGAACACAGCTAACATTTTAATAGTGTTTTTACTCTCTGATTACTATTAAGACAAATAAAAGATTTATTCGCAAGTGTTTTTAAGAACACACACACATAACATTACATTCAATGTGTTCTCCCTACTGAAATGTCAAAACATTTCATTGGAAGCAGTGATTATTTTCCAAAAACCCCAGGAAAAAGGATCCGGACCTTATGTTTTTTTTTTTGTCTGATTTCATTTATTTATCTCAAATTTCCTAAAACTAATCTGAAAATTAACTTTTCTTTCAATAAAGCAGTTTTCTTTCCTGGCAAACACACCCGTTCCAAGGCCTCTTTTTTTCTGGTTAGAAGAAGCATGTCAAATTCATCCAAATGCAGGTTTGCCCAGTGCATTTCCTGGCTCCCTGTCTGTTTCATTGAAGGCACAAATCCAAGCCATTTCTTGCTTTTTACCAGTAACAATATCAACTAAAGCCAGAGCCTCAACTTTCATTCCAAGGAACACTTAAAAACAATTTTCCAAAATTGCTAAATGTGCCTGAAAAATCTATTCTGTTTCAGAACTGGATGTAAATACTGCAGTGAAAAAGGAAAGACTGGCTCCTGAAAAATGTTTTTCTCTCAATTTATACTAAACTTTTGAAAGACCCTTGAAAATCAACAGCATTTTTATTGAATTAAAATCATCCCAAATTCCCTCAGAAATCTTTGAATAGGAAAAAAATTTCAAAACATATTTAAGAGCACACACATCCTCACTTTTATATTTTAGAGAATACAGTACAAAACTTTCTGAAATTCACTCCTTGTACCAAGTGGGGCTATTCTTTTTTTGTAGTAAGTGCATAAAACTTCCATTACTGTTAGTTGGAAATGGAGTTCAATGCTCACATTGAATTTGAAATATGGCTCCTCACACCTGATAGAAGCAATCACAATGCTGTCACTTGTGATCTAACTGGCAGGCTTCTTTGTAAAGTCGATAAAGCAATTTAAACATATTATGTGTCGTAAATGCGGTGAGCTTCAGTAAGATTGTTTTCTTATTTCCTTGGCTGACTATTCTAATTTAGTTACTTAAAGAGAAGCTTAAGAGTTGTTTGACCCATAGTGCATCGAACTACCTGAAATAAACATGGAAGATTCCTAATAATTCTTGTTAGAATGTTTCAATTAATAATAATCTATTATTTAAATGCACCCCTGTCTGTGGCTGGAAGGAAATCACTTAAAAGGAAAGACTAACAATCTTGCTTGGAAAACCTTGTAGGTAAATCACAAACTCTCAAGGTCTCTGAGGGAGGAAAAGCATTTCTTGCTTTCTGTCTCTTTTTCCCCATTTTCAACTATGTTTATTCTCAAATAAGGCTGCGCCATAAACTTTAAAAAACCTAGGTGTCACCCTCAGAAATTCTAATTTAATCGATATGAGGTGAAACCTGAGCATCAAGGTTTTTTAAAGTTCCCCAGGTTATTTTCATAGGCAGCAAAAGTTGAGAAGTGCTCTTCTAATGGGTATTCAATCCCAGCCCCTTCACCATGCACCAAGGCATTCTGCATATTTCTTTTTCTTTATTTGCAGTTTAACTGCAAATTTCCCTTAGTTCTTAAA
Source organism: Pteropus medius (assembly GCF_902729225.1). Classification (NCBI taxonomy): domain Eukaryota; kingdom Metazoa; phylum Chordata; class Mammalia; order Chiroptera; family Pteropodidae; genus Pteropus; species Pteropus medius. The sequence goes on along the minus strand of NW_024349802.1, from coordinate 26,635,192 downwards.
AATTTACCCTCCATACCTCACCCTGGCTTCACCTGCCCTTGAATTATCCAGTCAAGTAGAGGAGACAGGTCAAGGAGATATACTAAGAAATAACTAAATTCAAGAGAGTGTGATAATCATGACATAGGAATACAGGAAGAATCTGGGGAGTTAGGGACAGCTTCACGGAAGAGGTGACCTGTGAGCTGGCTTTTGAAGAGTATATGAGACTTCAACAGTGGAGGCCAGAGATATGAGACAGTTGAGCAGAAATGTCTTAGGGAGAATACTACCAACTATACTTGCAAAAAGGTAAACAAAGATAATTAATAGACATTAAGGCAATGTTAATGTTAGCTTCTACTCTAATGATTGTTTTTACTTTCTACTTTAGTATTTGTTTCCCTGTCTCCCTTGCACCTAGATGTGTCTGTGTAAAATAACTTCTGGCCAATGAGATGTAGCAGAAGAAATGTCATAAGGCAGTTCTTAGGAAACTTAAAAGACAATTAAAAAAGACAACTGGTGCATACCATTTGCTTTTTCTTTGTTCCTTCTTTCTGCTGCCTGGAATAGGAGTATGATGGCTGGAGCTCCAGGCACCATTTTGGTCCATGAGGATGAAAGCCATACTCTAGAGATGGTAGAAGAACAAGCTGGAAGAAGTGTCGGTGCTGAGTTTAAAACTGTCATAGAACTGCCACACTAGCCTATACTCTCAAGATCTGGACTTTTTTTTTCCCCCTCAAGATAGAGAAATAAACATTTCATTTAAGTTGTAGTTTTCGCCTTAGTAAAATAGTGATGATAGTTCCAACCTCATCAGTTATTACGAAGATTTAGTGAGATGATATAAGTAAAGCACTTAGAACAGTGACTGGCATAGTAAGTGGTATAATTATGTATACATAATAATAATAATAATTATTATTAGAGTAGCTTAGGCTCTGTCTTAGACTACTATCTCTTCTCAGTCTACATTTTCACTCTAGGTCAGGAGTCAGCAAGTTTTGGCCTAAAGGCCAAGTATGGCCACTATCTGCTTTGTAAATGAAGTTTTATTGGAACACAGCCACACTCATTTGTTTACATATTGTCTGTGGCTGCTTCTATATCTACTCTGTGCTACACTGGCAGAGATGAGCAGTGACAGAGATCGTATAGCCAACTAAAAGTATTTAGTATGAGGCACTTCAGAGAAAAAGTTTTCCATCCCCTGTAGTTGTGATCTCATTCTGTCTCATAGCTTTAAATAGCAGTTAAAGGACATCCAGATGCATATCTCCAACTCAGACATTTCCTCTAAAACTAGAATCTTATGTCCAACTGTCAACTTGACATCTCCATTTGCACAACCAGTAGGCATTTCCAACTTAATTCTTTCTAAAACCTGTTCCTCTCGCAGTCTTCCCATCTTAGTTTTGCCATCCACTTGGAGGATTCAGATAAAAACCTTAGAGCCCTCCTTGACTCCTCACTTTCTTTCACTGTCTATAATACCAACTAAACCAGCAAGTTCACTGGTTTTTCCTCCAAAATATATTTTTAATCCACTGTCATCACCCCAGCCCAAACTGTCACCATCTCCTCACTGGATTCCCCAAATGGCCTCCAAAATGCCTTGCCTCACTTTAATTCTTTCTTGCTACAGCAAACAAAGAGTCATTTTTAAAAATGGAACATCAGATCATGTCACTTCTCTACTTAAAATCTTCAGTGGCTTTTCACTGCATTTAGAATAAAATTCAGACTCTTTATCAAAAGGTGGCCTTTTCCCACCTCATGTTAAAAACTGCCCTACGTCTCACGGGCTCCACTCCAGCCAAATGGTGTCCTTATTTTTCCTTGAACACCCTTTCCCATCCGCACTCCAGTTCTTGCCTGCCTCGGAGACACTGCGCATGCATGTTCTTTCTTTCTGAAGTGCCTGCTCCTCTGGCTCTTCACAAGGCAGAGCCTTTCTCATCCTTCAGGATTTAGCTAAAATGTCACTCTCTCCGTGTTTTAGGAGGCTCTTAATTCCACCATAGGTTAAAGGTCCCTGACACCCAACACATACATATATAACAACACTTGCTCTCTCAGAAAAAGATGGAGACCTCTCAGTGCACCAAAATCTATGTGGATTTTTAAAAACAAAATAAAAATTTACATATTGCAATAAATGGACAATATCAGGTTTGGAAAGTCCCTGTGGGACATCTATCTGGCTGAAGTCGAGCCAGTTTGCTTTCTATATTTTTGACACTAGAGAACAGAGATAGACTGGCTTGTTAAGCCTATCTCAATTGAAGCTATGGAATTATGAATGGGTATCATCATTGCCACTCATCTCTGCTCCAAGAGAGGTTTAAAAAGGGTTTAAAACATTGCCTGCCCTCTGCCAAGCTACTCAAATTGAAGAAAGATCCTTTTATAAATATAATGGGGGTGAGGCCCAGATCTCACCATGTGAGTGCTAAAAACACATCTGTTAGGTAATATGCTTTGGGGAAACAAAAGGGGTACAGAATAACTTTTTGAATATGATCTCTTGGTCTTTTGATGTCTAGAATTTTCCAACTGGCTCCTTTTTAAAAAGTACCCCTTATTAGCTCAACTTCAGAATGGAGAGCAGGGGCTAGCTCTTGGCAATTTGGGACCAAGATATCTGGGAAGTTATGGAGGCCCCTCCCCCGCCCAGTATCCTATTATAATACAACGAGAACTTCTAAGTTATGTATTCCATATGGATTTTATTTGACTTACAAGGAAATTGAGTCCCAGAAGGATAAAGTGACATTCGTCACACAGTAGGTGGTAGTTATTGGGACCAGAACCTATTCCTGCTTAAGTGGATCAGTCCTCCTATTCCAGATGGGGTCTTTATTTTCCTAACTGATCCTAGTGCTTCAGGCTAAAAAAACTGTGTTGGAGGGAGGGAAAGAATTAAGGGGATTTGTTCTAGGCCTGGAGATTGACGCTCTCTTCTCAAGACTTCCACTAAATTATATAAAACCTCAAGTCTAGGATCATGCCCAACTCTAACCATTTTGGAACTTTTTTACTTCGTCTAGGCTGTCATTATCGTCATTAAACTCCCATCATTTCTCTTTAAAAGTTAGTTAACCCAACAGGCTTCTACGCCCCTGATCTTTCAATTCATCTTCCACATAGTAGCCAGGGGATTGATTTTAAAGGAGAATCATACACAGGACACCTATTCCCTCGCCTTCAACTCCTATCCCAGCTTGAAATCACATTTGACTTTCAAGATAAAGTTTAAAGACTTATGGGTCCTTCGTAATGTGGCCTTGTACTTTTTATTCCTATCTCCTGCCACTTATATAACCAGAACTCAGGCCATTTGTTGTCCTGCTGAATAGTGTCTCTATGTCTTGGTCACACACTGTTTCCTTTCCCTATCTGACTTCTGTTCCATACAGGGCTCTAAGCACTGTGAAACCACTTTCAATTAGATTATACTATTTTATTTAAACATTGCAACAATCTTGTGGGTAGATGTTGTTCCTGTTTTAGAGATGAGAAAACAGATGTGGAGAAGTAAATTGCACAAGGTCATAAGGCTGATCAGTGGTGATCTCAATGCAGGTTTATTTGGTTGCAAACCCCATGCTTATTTCAAAAATACTGTGCCTCCACTAAGAATATCAGCTTTCCATGTAGAAAGCTATAATAGTGATTTATATTTATACCTATGTTCTCTTAAAATCAATGATAAATTACAGACAAAAGTATATATATAGTGCTTATTTCCTGAATATTTAAGTTAATTTAGGGGTTCACAATAAGTGTATGGTAGTTGCTTAACAAATGAATGAATAAATGAGTGGACAATGGCTAATGACCTAAAATTTTAAGTGTCTAGATTGTGAGTTAGTATGTATTTTACTAACATACTTGATGTTAGAATTCTGGACGTGGCTACAAAATATGCCTTTGGTTTGCTGCCCTTATGTCATTAGTAGTTTACACTGGGGTCCAGAATACTGTAGGACTATGATGACTTGACATGCACTGATTCTTTATGGTTTGTCAATTGCCTTCCTTGAGGGGTCTGGAAACTTAACCATGTCAGACAAGGGAAGTTATATGCTCAAAATATTTCTAAACGTCCTTGCGGGATGTTTAAGTCCATGAAATCATCTCTTACATATTAAAAAATAATATATAGTCTGATTTCAGCCTAAAGTTAAAATTTGTTCCATTCAAGTTTTCAAGTAATGGATCGTAGGGCCCCAAATTCCCAGATCCATCTGTGCTATTTCAAGGCCTCTCTTCTATAGCATTTCCAGGGGATGGAAGAAGGTCGATTAATGGCTGGAATTCTAGCACACTGTCTTGCATATAAGAGCCCCCAGGATGAAGATCAAGGGCTTATCTAATTAATATTTCCCAAGACCAAAGGCTAGTTATAAAGACTCCTTGTGCTTTGAAAAAATAAGATAATATTCAAAAAGAGCCTAGTATCTACACCAAACAGAAAATGTACGTACACAAAAGTGAATACTGAACAGCACCTTTAAGGCTGGGGATTGAAAGAAAGGAAGGCTTTTGAAATACATTTTATACTGCTCTTATCAACATTGAATTCTTCTTATTTTTCTGGGTCATTGGTGGAATACCTACTCTTTTTCATGAATGAACATTTGATTCAAAAGCAAATCTTTAATGACTCTAATATAGTCTAATGAAGTTTGGGCATCACAGTGTAGAAAACATACAATAAAATTTCAGTTTGGTGTAACTTTAATTAGAACACTGGCTAAATAATAATGATGAAATCTATTGCATGTTTACCTTTATAACTAAACAACAAGACTCTTTACCAAGTGGAAAACTCATCTTTATGTAGCTATTATGGGAAGATGTTAGTATTGAAATTTTGGTCCTTGAATTGCTATTGTAGAACTTGCTTGTTCATTTCTCCACACTGCTTTTTTAAGTGGAAAATTATTTTAATGTTTGGGCAACTAATTATGTGTTTTAACACAAATTCTAAGGTCACTGTAATGATTTATTTGTTTTTTCAAAGATGTGCCTAATTTAATACCACCAAATATAGTTATTATTTGTTTCCCTTTATCTCTAGAAAAAAAGATCTTAAATATTTTACACTTTTTTATGTGTATTTACACTTTGCACAATTGTCACATAGGCACTCATTTTATGCATTCTTTAATTTAATCTTCTAAAGCAAGTAGATCCATTTCCCCTTAGTTTATAATGTTAAGATGATTATTTCATTGTAATTCACCCTGATAGACTTGATTTGAAAAGATGAGTCGTTGTTTGAGTGAAATGGTTTTGACATTTAACAGCTATAGTATACTTTCCTTATTCCAGAATAATATGTCAGAGATTAATTTTAAAACAAATTTCCCTAATAATGGGAATAATGAAAGTGATTGAATCATCTGCATTTACTTTGATTTTTCATCTTTAAGAACAACTAGTGCAAAATCTAGACTCTGCCACAATTGATGTAGGTTTAAGATTTATTCTTTGTTCATTAAAGGCTTCAGTCCTATACTTATACTTGAAAATGTAATGAAGAATAATTAAAGGTAAAAAGTTCAAAGTACTGATACATGCTATGATATTGTTGAAGCTCAAAAACAGTATGCTAAGTGAAAGATGCCAGTTATATTATATGATTCCATTTTTGTGCAGTGTCCAGTGAAGGGACATCTGTGGAGATAGAAAGTGGACGAGTGGTTGTCAGGGGCTTGGTACAGGAATGAAGAGCAACTGTAAATCAGATCAAAGCTTCTTTGAGGTGATGGGAATGCTCTAACATAACATCATGGCAATGATTCAGAACTCTGTAAATAACAATTACAGAACTGTACACCTAAAACAGAGGAATCGTATGGTATATAGGTTATATCTCAATGAAGCCTTACAAAAATAGATGTAGATTATAAATAGCTCGAGCTAATTAAAACTGATTATTAAAATAAAAAGTAAAAAGTTCACATTGTTTATTTATCAAATGTATGTTATTTGTATCTATGTTATAAATGTATGTTATTTTCTATATCTAGTGGAAGATATACCATAGGAAGAAGACATCATCTTTCTTTAAAATTTACAACCCAACTAAAAAGATATATCAACAAGCAGCAAACAATATCTGACACACTGAATACTTTAAGTGTTAAGGGAACATGGAGCAAAATGGAATTATTATTTCTGAAACAAAGTAGATTAAATTCTTCATTATTATTCTCTAAGACAAATAGCCAGCTAACAGAGTTTTTATCATTGCTTGGTCACCAAAAGGGTTGCTGCTCATTTCAAGTTAGACTCAGAGCTCTTCCAACATGTCTATTCGGAAATCCCATGCAGGAAGCGTGTCCCATTTAACTTTTAATTCTCAGCACACGGCACAGTACTAGGCACATAGAACATACTGAAGAACATTTAAACAAATCGAGATGGCTTCACAATCTTTGGTGAATTCAACAGTCATGTTCAGAAGCTATAATAAGATAAAGCAGAGCACAGTAAATACTTTAATAACATTTCGAGACAATATAAAGAAAGAAATGATTCATTCTGTTGGAGAATGGAGAATCACAAAGGAGGTGGTATTTGAATAGAACCTTGAAGGATGAGGGGAGTAAAAAAATTTGTAAGTTTTTAAAAATAGGATCTACTTCATGTTAGTACACTGAGATCTAAATCTAGAAATAGTGAATTGAAATTCTTCATTGGATTTCAAATGTCAAAGTAATCTAGAAGGATACACAGTAGATATTAAGATTAACCTAAGATACACCCAATCTTACTTGTTTTGTAATTTAATATGATTGGATTGTAGAAAGATAAGAATGTCCGGTTAAAATACAAGAAGAGAATAAAGAGGCACAGTTTATTTGTTATCACAGAAGTCTTCACACTGCAGGGAATCTGCTTTCTGTCCCTACTACAGAGAAAGGTGCCCTCAGGTAAGTACCACACTGTCATTCCAACCTTAAAGATGTCACAGGCAACAGAGAAAAAAATAACTTACTCTTGAGACATTCATCTTTAGAGGACTGAATGGCTGCTTTATAAGAGGACTTTAGAAAATACACCTTCTTCCAACTCAGTGAGAAAATGAACAAGCTCATCAATAATGATATAAACCTCCTTATGTGAAGATGTAGGTGTTTTGGAAGATTGGAAACTATTTCTGAATCACAAAATTCTAAATTCAAATTTTTATAGGAAGAAACATCATATGATATGACAAAATTTTAGTATTTTTTGCTAAAAATGCATAATCTGATTCTAATCACAAGGAAACAGTAATCAAACTCAAATCGAGGGACATTTTACAAAATAATTGTCCTGCATTCTTCAAAAATGCCAATGCCATGAAAGGCAAAGAGAGGTGGTGAAACTGTTTCGGGTAAAAGCAAACTAAAGAGACACAGAAACAAAATGAAATGCATAATCCTGGCCTGGAACCTGAACTGGAAAACAAAACTGGTATGAAGAACATATGGCAGTGGCCTGGCCCAGCTCTGTCTGGGAGGATGAAACTCATGAACAGCACCCAGGGACAAGTCCTTTCTCCAGCACTGGTCTCAGTAGCTACCTCCACTTCAGGCTGATGGAGAGGGGGAGTGGGGAGGGGACAACTTGTGAAATTTAAATAAAGTCTGTAGATTAAGTAATAGTAGCATCAATGTTAAATTTTCTGATTTTGATAATTGGATCATGATTTCCTTAGAGAATTTCTTTGATTTTAGGAGACACACTAAAGTATTTAGCATTAAAGGGGCATGATATCTGCCACTTAATTTCAAACGGTTCTGAAAAATAATAATCCATATATATATACAAACAAACACATATAGACATGCACACACACAATGATAAAGCAAATGTGGCAACATGCTAAGAATTGGTGAATCCAGTTGAAGAGTATATGGGAGTTCTCTGCACTAATTTAAATTTTTGGTAAAGTTGAGATTACTTTAAAATCAATTATAAAAAGGAATTTATAGGTTTGCCTTAGCAGATCTTCCAAGAAGACATACGACTCACTCAAAATTGAAGAGTTGATGGTCCTTTGTCATTAGTTTTGTTTTTCTAATTCAGCTCTTAAAAACAGAAATCGACTCAAAAAGTAAGCAGATTTGAAATTAAACAACAAGGAAAATCAAATAGCTTTCAATTCATCTAAGAAAAGTGTGTCAGATTGATTAGTGTTATTGTTTTTACTTTTTTGTGGTGATCGCCAGGCTTATATTCTTAATGCGGCAAAATCTTGTAAAAAAAAACATAAAACCGGCCTTTATTTCCTTTATTTGGGGAAGAAATAAGACTCAAACACAGAATGAGCACTTCAAAGGAAAGTTAAGAATGAGCATATCGTGTGTAACCAACCAGAAAGGGATAACAAGAGAGAACTATTCTCTATGTCCGCCCATAAATATTAAATGGGATGAATCCATTGCAGATACCTGTTTCCTCGGAAACCCATTCAATTGAAACCTCTGAAAAAATTAACATGCATTTTTTTTTTTTTCCCGTAAAGGGCAGGAGCTTTTTTTATTTACACAGTTTTGACCTTTAGTTTTATATCTTGGGCTTATTATAAGAAGTTCTTTCTAGAGTTAAGCAAACAAAGAACCAAATAAGTATCTTTTCATTAGTTCTGAGGCTTGGCTTATAATAGTATGGCCTTTATAGATGCACCTTACGGGGCAGCTACAGATAGTTGGGGTAAAATCTGCCACTCACTGAATATTGCCATCTAGATGAGTAAACCATCAACCCACACACAGTATTTGAACTCAAAGGTCGAGTGACTTCACAATATAGATAATTGAGTTAAGTAGTCATATTGGCAAGAGTTCTACATTTTAGGAGGCAGTAAAGTTTAATAAAGTCAAGTCCCTTGCATAAGCCACTACTGACAAATGTCATGGGGATAGAAGTTCACCAAAGATAATAATTCTCTTTCAGGTCAATGCCATGGTGAATGGCTCTGGACTACATGGAGGATTTCTACCTCTCATTTCTAAAACTTAGTTGGTTCTGAATTTCTGGCATTCCGCAGTGTGGATAGAGAAACAGGGTCATAGTTATTCCATTTCAAGTCAAGGAGGCTAAATTGGTCCAGAACCTGAAAGACAAATCTACAAATATAGTGCAGCATCAGCATCAGCCCCAGAATAGACTAACTAGAGAGAGAACCCATCCCTGTGTCAATAAAACTCATAAATACAGGTGAAATGGTTCCCAGTATACTTGTCTACTTTGTCTGCAAAAATAGAGGCTATTTTTGGTGTGAAGTCTCTGCATCTCCAGGGGTACTCAAAACCCAGAGCCTCTGCCGTGGAGAGATAAGGGCATAAGGTAGCATCAATTACCAACATCTTTAGGGGAATAGGTTTATTATGGAGCAGGAGTATGTTTTCAGAAACAGAAAGGGGAAGAAGCCTAGACTTACTGAGAATGGGTGTCTGGGTAGCTGGAACACTCCTATGTTCCTAGGGGATCCTCCCCCAGAGAGGAGTAAGAACACTGAAAGAGACAGTGTAAGGCAACTGATATCCCAATTTATCCTGTAGCTAGTACTATGTTTTTATGATGGTCATAGCTTAGGTTTAGGGGGCCAGTAATGATTTAATGTACTTTTCCACACAAGGGGACATATGGTTATCATACTGGAGAACTACTTTAAAATAGAAGGTAGATTCATGTCCTTGGTTTCTTTGTGGTCAATTAATCTCTGGAGAGAATTAGTGATTTATTTGAGGTTAAATAGCAGGCAAGTACCAGAGCAAAGAGCCAAGCCATGGTCTTTTGTTCTAAAGAGTTCCTGTGTGCCTACTACGTGCTGGGCAACATCCCTAAGATTTGATGTAGTAAGTCTGCGATGCAGTTTGAAGATTCTTGGAATATCTTTTGTTTTCAGCTTTATCGAGTATGATTGACAAATAAAATTATAAGATAAAGTGTACATTGTGATATTCATTGAGAGAAGACTCCTCCTATCTGGTTAATTTACATATCCATCACTATATATACATAAAAAAAGATACATCCATCACTGTATACATATATATAGATATATATTTGTGTATGTGTGTGAGAGAGCATTTAAGTTGTACTCTCAGCAAATTTTTAATTATACAATACAGTGTTATCAATCTTGGAATATCTCAATAGTCCATGATCAATATGCCATTCACGCATTTGTCTAAATTTGACTAGTTCTTTGTAGTTTTGTCCTGTGTTCAGAGTCAGCCCTTGACAAGGTGTGAGGTAGGTGATGTTTGCTTTCAGGGCACTGTGTCATAACTTCAACTGAGAGGTGATCATGGCTCCTATGGTACAGTACACAAGCTGACAATCTGCACAGTGATACCTGGTAGTGCTGCTCCCTGTTTTTTCACTCTCTCATCCACTTCCCTGCTGTCTTCACCCCTCTCATGGCCTCCTTCCATTCCTATTCCTTCCATTGTCTTTATTGGAACCCTGTCAAAGGAGAAAAGAATCTGATCCAATTCAACCACTTGGAGACGCTGGACACTTGACAAGATATCCAGTCAGGAAGTCTGCATTTTGAAAAACCACAGAGAAAGGGCAGTGATGGGATTATAGGCATTCAGGGCCACCCGTGAGAGATGTCACAGGGCAGGGAAGGACTTTGAATTCCAATGGTCACCTATAATGTCTTTGTAAGGATGGCTCTCCTAACAATGCTTTTCAACTTCAATGCAATGTCAGTAAGTTAGCCATCTACTCTACCTGATTTTGTCTGAAAACTGGTGGAGGGAGCACAAGGCCAAGAGATTGTTTATATTATAAGAATTGTTATCATTTAGTCTCCAGTAAAGGGGCAAGTGCTATGCTGAGTGCTTTACACACATTATCTTTCATTTTTACAACAAATCTGAAAGCTGGACATTATTCCCCCATTTAAAATTGTGTGAACTGAGGGTCAGAGAGGTTAAAAAATTTGCCCTGAGCTGGAAAATTAAAGAAAAAGAAGTCAGCCTAAGCCTGTCTGAATGTAAAGCATATGATCTTAACATTTAAAAAATTATACAAGTTAATTATAAATATATTCTTCTTATAAAAATTTTGAATGCAGTTGTATATCCAGTTAATATTAGCATCCTTCTTTATTCCACTCTTTCCTTTTTAAGGTATCTACTGTCATAAGGCTGATATGTGTATCTGGGAACTTTTTCTACATACAATTGTGTACACACAACTGGAAAAGACTTTTAAAACTATAAATAAGATCACACTATAGTTAATGTATGATTGCTTCTCCATTAAGTATTCCTAAAGCCATCCCTTAAAAAAAAAATCCGTTTATTTTTCTAGTGGATGCTTTAGACAAACCATAATTTCCCCTATGGAAATTATGTATTGTTTTCAAATTTTCAGGAACAAAAACAAAGGCACAAAGACAACTTTTGAACACAGATCTTCGTGCCCTTGTGTGAGTATTTCTATGGGACAGAGTATTATAAGGGGGAGAGCCGAGTCAAAACATATTTGCATTTTACATTATGACAGACACTCCTAAATTGGCCTTGGAAAACTCCTGGTCTATTTGCTGTTCAATAAAAACTGAAGTGAGATGAAACAGAGCCTTGAACTTCTGATGTTTGCCTTTCTTTGACATTGGCCCGTTTCTAGTTTTTTATTTTTATTTTTATTTTTTTTACTTACCCTCTACTCTAGCTGATAGCTTTTCTTTCTTTGCTTGCCCTCTATTTCTGTCTGCCCTGGTCTACTTATGAGGTGCTCTTCTTTGCTTTTGAAGTATCAAATACGGGGCTCTCTTGAATATTCCAGAAGCCAGTGGAGAACACTTATTTTCATGTCGATGGCTAAGTCTCTTGAGTGCCCTTGAGGTATGTAATTCAGCTGGGACTACACACCCGATGTACGGTGAGTGGAGACAGAGTGGAGGGCAAAGATGGATGGAGCAGATGGTCAAACTGGTGAAAGGGTTCAAGCTTTTTAATCCTCCATCTTCTAAAATATTCATTTACCTGAAGATGTCCTTGTATTTTACTTAAGGACAAAGATAGTGATCACCCATCGAAAATGTGAATGTCTAACTTGAAGGATTATAATGCATACAATGACTTGGCTTTATGTCTCTCATTTTTAAAACACTTTGTTATTTTTGTAAATGAGAATTATACATCATTTGTAATTGTCATCATTGATTTGATTCATTTTTTTTCTCCTTATGAAGAGCATGAGTTAATAGTTTGCCCCTTTGCTGACATAAGATATTGTTTTAAAAATTACTTTAACTTGTCTAAGCCTCCGGGACTGGTTTAATAAATTATAGTATATCTATAAGCAAGAATAATCTATAGCCAATAAAAGTCAGGATTCAAAGACTATTTAATGACATGGGAAAATGTTCATGATATACTGTTAAACATTAAAAGCTGGTTAAAAATGATATGCCTAATGATTCCTAGTTTGTAAAAAATAGATATGCACAGGAAAAAGACTGAGCTATAATAAAGATTTTTAACACTGCTTGTCCTAAGAGGGTGGAATTACAAATAATTTTTTAAAATTATTTTTGTTGAACTTTTGGGGAATTTTTACTTTTTGTACAATGAACATGGATGGCTTTTAAAACAAGAGAAAATAACTTGTTAGTAAAATTATTTTGACTATCTTTTTCTTGCTTTCCTGGGGATCTGAGACTCAATTCTCTTGATATTAAACACAGACAAGACCTACAGAAAAAATTCATTGGAATCACCAGATATCTGCTATCCTTTTTCCGATGCAAGCAGGGAGGTGGGTCAGTCTTGCCTTTTTCTCTCACAAAGTTCTGGTGTTTCAGGAAGGTGCCTGATTGACATCAAGGTCAAACATCGAAGTATGGAGGTCTGACTATCTGGGTTCAGCAGGCTAGATTCAGCTACAGGGGTGCATGCATCTTCAAGGACCCATCCTTGTGGGACTTGTGGGACCCTGTAGTTTCCAGAGAGGAGTTCGGGAGAGTGTAAAAGGGCTGAGTGGAGAAGCCTTGTGCAATATAAGAACTGAGGGGATCAGGGCCTCAGGCAAATAGAGTGGGACTCTCAGAAGGGCTCAAGCCCCAGAGGGAGGTGTTGCAAGGTCGACTGACTAAGCAGAACATTTAGTTGGCAATTAAGGTAATAAACTAGGCCTCAAGGAGGGCCCAATCAAGACTGAATAGACTCAGGTGGCTCCCCAGGTGAGTCAAGGACTGGAAGAAAAATGTGCATTCTCTTAGTGTCCACTAGGTGGCAGATCCTTTCTTATACTAAGAGCTTGAGTACAGCATTTTCAGGCATTTCCTCATACCCAGGTTTTAAGAATCACTTGGAGGGCTAGTTAAACATAGGTTCCTGAGCCCCTTTCCAGAGTTTCCAATTCAATAGTCTGGGGCGGGGCCTGAGATTCTGCATCTCCAGCAAGCTCCAGATGCTGCTATTGTCACTAGTTGAAGAACTGTGAACACCACCAAATACATTATCTCAGACTCTGAGAATGAAGGTGGGCAGGAGAAGGATGTGGCCCTGGTGGCTGAGCTATCAGTTCAAATTGTTACAAAAACTCCAGTCAGGTGTAGTGTGGAGACAGAGGGTGGCTTGGGGAAAGAGAATGGGGTCAGCTTGCTTCTGGACGGAAATAGCCTCTGGTCCTAAAGCAGATTTGAATTGTGGGCTCTGTAGCAGAATGTAAAGTCTCCAGAACTCTCATTCTAGTTAAACGTGTTATCCATTAATTTCTTTAGAATGACCGAAGCCAATAAGAGCACAGGTGTATGCAGGTTAAAATGAAAGCAGCATTCAGACCAAAACAAAAAATAAAATATTAGATAAATATCAAAAATAAGACTAAAAAAATAAAACATTAAGGATACTATAAAGCATAAAGCAGTGATTCTCAAATTATTTGAATTGAAGGACCAGTTAGAAAAATATCATTTGTTATGGTCCTACAAGACTTTTACAAAGCTCTGGCTATGTATGACTGACAGGCAAGTTTTACAATACACAACTGGTCTATACCCTGTTCAGCAGCGTAAATCACACATTTGAATGTCAGTGGCAATGTCAAATTACTGTAAGTTTCTAAAGCTTTCTCTCAGTTTCTGTACTTGCATCAATAGAGAGTGGTAAAAGTAATAGTTTGCAAAAGGATACCCGTCCACAAACCACGCTTACAGGTACACAGATCTAGACTGGCCAGATTACTGATTTGGGAGATGGGCTTATTACGCCTCTTCAAGCAGTCAATTTGTTTTTCTGGCTCCTGCAGTGTAGAGCCCTAACTTTTTGTATCCTTGAAGACCTCTTAGTTCTTATCAATTCCATTTGGGGGCCTTGCAATGGGGCTACTTAGATGTTCTTTTAGCCCTGTTATTTCTTTATGCTCAAACATCAAGGACAATCTCCCGCACATAGTAAGCACTCAATAAAAACACTGATGGGTTGAATGCATGGAATTATAGGCCAGGACTGAGATATCAAGCATGCCTGCGGACTAGAGAGAGAAATCCAGGAAATAAATGCCTAGTATAGATGTCCCTCAAAAAAGATCTCTCCTCACAGTGACTACATAGAACTTGCTGGCAAGTCAAGTAGATCAAGAAGAATCAACTCCCTACCCCCTCACCCCCCCAAAAAAAGAACATTGTTTCCCTGGCCTCACCAGTGCCTCACTAAATATAGGTGTCCAGTGAGAATGAATGTTCAGTTCATAAGGTTTTGGGGCCAGGACAATGTAGACTTCCTGGTAGCATTTTCATGCTGAGCCAAGGTGCTGGCCGACGTCCATGCCAAGGTGAACTCTGAGTACTCTGAAAACTACAGGAGAGTTTATCTTAGTTGTTTTCCTTTTAATACGAAATTCTTGAGGAAGGACTTTAATAATTTAAGTATGTTTTAAATTACATAATTCTCTGACTTCCAGTAGAAGAGAGCTGAATGAATGCAAAATGGATGCTCAGCTCTAACCTTCCTGAAACATTATGTCCCACCTCACACTCATCTGTCTTGCTCCCTTCTGCCTTCCTTACCAGGCACACAGCAGAGCCCAAGGAATTTATGCGATTTAATGATGCACAGCTAATAATAATGATCCTTGCTATTTAAAGAGCACTGTATGAGAGGTACTGTGCTAAATGTTTAAAAATATTATCGTATTTAGTTTTATCAATAATCACATAAATTTGCTCAAGGACAGAAATTAGGAAGGGCTAGGATTCTAGCCCAAATATGTCAGACTCAACAATTTATAGTCTTAACCACTGTATTATACTTAGGGTCTTGGACCTAACTAGAAACTCCTTCCAATTTTGCTTTTAAGGTGTACCAACGAACTGAAAAGCATGTAGTGCAGGGAACTATAAATACCCAAGGCCAAGATTTCTCATAAATGATTGAGACATAGACAGTATCTATGATCAAATGAATAAATATGGGTACCAATTGTGAGTAAATCAAATTTAGTTTGTGAGGCTCTTAAATTATGAGGATACTAAATTTCCTGTTGGCATTTCACTGTAAACTAAGGACTGACATGGTTTTGATGCCAGCTCATAAAATCTGAAGATACAATCTGGTTGCAAATTCTAAGACTAAATCGCAATTGTATTTCAAACCAATGTGCACATACCAACACAGACATACCTGTTCTATATCCTGACTCATTTGAAAAAACTTATTTTGCTCTTTTTCTAAATATCCCTTTCAATTTCTCAAATCTCCTAAATAATAAAGATGAGAGACAAACACAAATCTTCCTAAAGAGAATATCGATAGTTTTGACTGTTCTCCAATCAGAGGTTATACCACTATTTCATTACTATTTTAATCTGAAACAATCTGCACACTCAACTTCCCAGGTCAAATGGTAGTTCCAAGGAGCTTTTGAAGTATTTTCAGAAAAGCTAAAGGATCAGCAGTTTTTTTGAGAGGGATAAATATAATTATGTGTTTATGTTCAAGTTAGAATAGTTTGCAACAGATTTTCATAGCTCATACATAGGAGTCTTTACAAACTTTTGTCAATATATTTTGGTACGTGATTACCAAATTTTTAAATACACAATTTAAAGTTTTATCATGAGTCACAATCTTTAAATAAAAGACAAAACCTCCCACCCTTTTAAAAAAAAATGCTGAATCGAAAAGAATAAGAAGTTATATGGATTTGGACATTTAAAGACACAAGTTAATTTCTTGGACATTTAAAGACTAACTTAAGAAGCAAAGATTTTGGGGAGCCCTAAGACAATAAAGCGATCAGCACAAAGACATCTGTCAGGGTAGAGGCTACCTGAGGTAAAGGACAGTTAAATCTCATGTAATCAGGAACTTATGCCAGTTTAACATATTTTTTATGAGGTGACAACCTCCTAAAACCATAATCTAGCCTTTCAGGATGATGACACAGGGATTTAATGAGTTAAAAAAACAAAAACAACTTAAAACCTCTCTTTTGAACATGAATTGTCTATTTAGGTTAAGGGTAGACTTCGAGATCTTACAAACTACTGGCACTGTTGGGGAAAGAAATGTATACACAAACACTACACATCACACCACATACACACCACACCACGTACATACACCACACACATTTCATACACACACTGCACCACACACCATACACACATACCACATACCACATACGCATACACACATATTTCAAAGCAAGTAGTTCTATAATGATAGCAATGTCTATTTCTACTCAGATTCAAAACATAGGATTAAAACCCAAACTAACAACCGTTCCACTAGAGAAACAAAAAAGTCTTCTCCCTGTATCCCAGCACGGCATGAAACTGAAATTAACTACTTTCTTTTGGGAACCACTTATTTATATATATTTAAAGGAAGATTTGGGAATAAAACACTTCATAACAGAATAAATGAAGACTGAGCATGTAGTTACAACAGAGATTTTTTTTCCTTGTTGAAACACTGGATAGGGTCTAATAAGAATCTGGTTACCTTTACATTTCTTCTCTTCCGTTTGGAAGGTCTGGGTACTTGGGACACTCTGATCGCTCACATCGTCATGGTCCAGATGGAATATTGAGCTAGTCCAAGTGGCCTGGATGAGATGTGGCGATGATTGTTCATTTTTCAGCGTGCTGCACCTCTCCGGATGGCTCTTCCTATGGAGGCAGGCTTCAGACATTCCTACTAGCTTCCAGTCGTGTTCTCGGTCTGGACAGTGCTTCGGTTTGTCCCAGGCTGGAAGGCCATTTTCTGGAGGGTTGAAAAACATGAGATTATGAGCTGTTGGCATGGTCAAGGTTTTGTCGAGATGAAGTTTTGGAAGGCAAGTTGTTTTCTCAATTCTTTTGGGCCGACAATATTCACATGCATCTCCACTTGAATGCAGTGGTAAGGTGCAGAATTTGTCAGCCTCGGGCACATAGCCCCCACAGTTGGATTGCCTGTCGTGATCAACACATTCACCCTTATTTTTAGTGCCTAGAAAGACATTAGTTCCTCCATGGAAAGGCTGTACTTCCGCCAGTCCTGCTTCCACAGCAATGGCCCAAGAGCAAGTGTACACCAATTTATGTTACTGCTTAGATGACCACTTGAGGTCTTGAGGGTCAGGGCTGGCCAAGAACACTTTTCAGATCCTTAGGACATAAAACATCTAGGATTCAGCCTTGTTTGACTTGGATTTTATCACAGGCTGACCTGAGGGGCACTCTGTTACTTAAGTGGGACGTGCTCACGTGGCTATGCTGAGTGACAACTCTGTTCTCCTTACTACCTTCTATCCCCTAATGGCCTAAAAAAAGGAGGCTGGATCTTCAAATAGAAATTCTGTAAATGATTTCAGTGTAGCCTCAAATTGGCAATGTGATCCGATGATGAAGAAAAGCAGATAATGCTTTAGTTTTGGGGTATATTAACAGTCCTAAAGATAGACTGATGAGCTCCAGATCTCTTTGGATGAGGTACAGGCAAATTATTTATGTATATTATGTTGTTTTTGATTCAATTTATAGGGACTTGAAGTTCTGCCCTCTAGAAATTGGGAAAAAATGGCAGTACATAATGAAAACTTTCTCACGCTAACCTCCCCTGGTGGCAAATTTTACCTCTTTGAATATCTTTACATGGATATAAGGTAGAGAGTGAAAATGAGCAAGCAAATATATATATTTGTATATGCATACACATCAAAAACATAACCCATCTAGTCATTCATATTTCCAGATGTTCTTAGCTTACTATCTGGTGAAATGAGAAAAAATATAATAGAGTTCTACTTTTAAAGTGATCATATACAGTGATTGAAAGACTATAATTTATAAGTGAAGTTTTAAAAATGGAATTTACCAAAGGACCACAGATATCCATATTAGATAGACAAGTTCATCCTGATCTGTGCATAATATGAATTTTAAGGGAATTTTAAGCTGTCTTTCAAACATTTAAAATGAATTTTAAATTATTTAACGCAAGGGTTAAAAATGGTTTAGGTTTTCATAAGCACCCTCTCTAAAGCTACTAGATGTCTTCAGTTGATTTTGGTTAGTATGGTTTCTCTGAAAGTGTAACCTACTCTGAATCACTTTTGGAAGTTACATTTACCCTCAGGTTACTACGTGAAAATTCTGGTACCCAGACACTCCATTTCTGTTCCAGCCGAAGGCTGTGAACAACTACAACAATAAAGCTATAACACATGATTTCTTTGTCATAGTAAATGGAAATGCCATGGCTTGAAATATCTTAACTTGGCCAGTAAGCAATAATCCCTTTAAAAAATGGTACAATATGATAGCTCTTGGGTGTAACACTTGATCTTATTCAGAGAAGGGCCCTGAAAATTCACTCTATGCAAAGAGCTGTGTTAGGTATTGTATGAGGTCAGTTAGATAAACTTGGGTCTGTTCTCCTAACAGTTTATGCGACATTCTTCAATGCATGGTGAATCATAAAAGGTCTGGACTCAACCATGCCAGCTACTGGTACAATCACAGGCACCAATCTCACCAGCCATTAAAAGAAAACAACAGAATAAGATCTTGGGAGATTGTATTACATTTCAGACTAAACATATCTATGTTGTATTCATTTCAAGTCTCTATTATCCATGAGGGTTTGAGGTTTTCATGAGTTAAATATAAAATTACTGAATGCAAGAGTTAATTCTGGGCCAAAAGAGATTCATTATACTTGTACAAACATGAAAAGCCTTCTCACTCATGCATGTTTCTGTGATGTTTCGGCGAATTGCATCCTATAAAGCTCCATTTTAAGCCATGTTAAGTTGTCACTATTTTGTAAAGCCTCTGACATTTCATTTTTTTTTCTGAAAAAAATTCTTAAAATTTGGTATTAATTCCCCTGTCTGAACAGAAATTAAGACATACAACCAAGCTGAGTAGTCACTGCTCCCTAGTGAAGGGAGCTAGCGAACATGCTTGGGTGAGAGATGCTGAAAGGGACTCTACCCAAGAGGACATTCCTCCTGAGAGCACAGCCTACTGAAGCTAGCTCAGCATTTCCCCTGGGCCAGCAAGAGTGAGGTTTCTTCTAAGCAGGGAAAATAATGTTTGGGGTGAGGCAGAGGATAGGCTTGCCTTCCATTTTCCTAAGAAAAGAAGGTGAAATGGTTTGAGAAAAGGGCTTTATTCATGGAAGGCATTTGCAAGCTCATAATTTCTGTCTGTAATTACATTCATGATAATGATATTCAGTTGCTTAATTGGCAGTTTTATTGGTTGGGAGCACTGCTGGGAAACCTGGGGACTGAGAAGTCCTGGCTGAGTCATGAGAAAACTCAAGAGAGATTTATACAAGATTCTTGATTCTCATTCTCTCTAAAATGGTAGGGGGCAGGGAATGAAGAATTCCTATTTCATTCCCAAGGAGGGATAAGACACCTACCATACTAGGCTCCTTAGGTTCTGCCTATTGGGTATGCTGTCACTGGGACGAACTATAATTACCTCCATATATGTTTGCTTGGTGATAATAGTTTTCAGGAATTTCCTGTTATATCTATGTCTAATGCTTTTCTCTTTTGGTTCCTCAAACACAAATCAATGAGATATATTTTTTCTAGAGGGATTAAAATCTCAAAGTTTAAGTCAGTGATTCTCTAACTTTGTTGAGCATCAGAATCACCTGTATTATTAAAGAGCAGAGAAGACCAGGCTTATTGAAGTAGGATGGGGCCTGGGCATTTGAATATTTACTAAGTTCTCCAGCTGGTTCTGATATCCAATTGAATTTGAGGTCCACAAGGTTAAGAAAATCTAAGGCAAGAAAACAGATTATTGGTAGGTTTTGGATAGGGTGCAGTTTCCTTCTCAGACTAACGTTTTACACTGTCTAGGAGTAAATGTGTATTATAATTAAAAATTCATCAATTGTTTTGGGGTCTACTGTGTGAAGCACTAAAAGACAGTTGTTAATTACATGTTATCTTGTAGATTGCAGCTATGGATGTTAAGTAAATGATCAATCAAAAAGCCTATTGTTCCGAGCATTATCTGGGATACAAGGTACACGGTAGTAGAAATACATTCTTTTTAAAAAGGAGAATTCTAGAAATGATCTATTTTGTTATTCATATGAAGTATAAATCCTTTTCTTTTTAATGGATCCTAGCTAA
Source organism: Pteropus medius (assembly GCF_902729225.1). Taxonomy (NCBI): domain Eukaryota; kingdom Metazoa; phylum Chordata; class Mammalia; order Chiroptera; family Pteropodidae; genus Pteropus; species Pteropus medius. The sequence continues at coordinate 26,614,585 of NW_024349802.1, read as the reverse complement.
CTTTTAAAACTTCTGGCTTTTAAAACTTCGTATTCCAGACATCAAGACAATTAATCAATTTAATTAATCAGTTATGATGCGAATTAATAACTAAGTAGAATCAAAGAAAATAACTAGATAGGGACATGCGAATTACTACTAAAATAACTAGGTACACATTAGCCTTGTGTCTCCAGGGAGCTTAGATTGGAATGATTGAGTTTGCATTAGATGACCGTAATTCTAGTGACTTCAAATGACATAGTGCTGATCCAAAGGGTTCTTTTGCAAAAGAGAAACAAACAGAAATCTCATTAACAGAACTACCTACAGCCTATCTCTGGAAATTTCATTAAAGATGATAGAAAATAAATCTGTCCATCAAAAAAGGGAAATTATATCAAAATATTCAAGTATTTCAGGACACGGAAGCCAATTGATACCTTAGAAAAGTGCCAAGGCAAAGGAAGTAGGATTACGACAAAGGGTCAGAAAGGGTCAGCTGAGTAGGCAAGGATTTCACAGCACTCATTACAAGAGTGTTGAGTTTGCATTAGGTATTAAGACCGAAAACCATATTTTGTATTAGAGGGGATGTGTATGTAAAATGCTTTACAAATTCAGGGAGTATAAAGAATTATCACTGTGTAGAATCAGGCTATTAAGTGGGATGTCTCTAATTTCCATGTTAATTTTTTACTTCCACCCAAAGGTCTTAGCCTTGTTAAATTCTCAGACTTTGTACATATCAACTGATTTTTATGTGTGGAGTCATGTAGAACAAGAGACTAATATTTGGCTGAACATTTACCATGGGCCAGGTACTGAGCTAGACTCATTCATCTTCATGAACATCTCTGGATGGACATAGTAGTATACTGCTCAATTGACAAGGAACCTAAAATTCAGAGAAGCACTTCGCCTGCTTTTTCATAGCTTTTATACTGTTAACAGACATATCCTCATTATTTGACTTCATTTGATGAGGAGTCATTGGCCTATTCATAGGTATCATTTGATTAGCACTTTGAAAGTTCTTTATTAACTATGTTTGTTATCTTATTCAATTTTCCCAGTTACTCATTTATATTTACCAATAATCTCCCACAGAGCAGCCAGAGTGAGCTTTAGAAAATTATACCTCAGAGCAAATTCTTTGCTGCTTGAAATCTTCTGATGACTTATCAATTTCAGAATGAAGTCCTAAGGCCCACAGGACTTATTCCCATGCTGCTGAACCCCTCTCCATGGCTCGGCCCTTGCTCTCTCTTCTCTGGACACATGGGCTTTTTCTAATCTGTAAGGTTTATTCCCACCACAGTGTCTTTGCAGAAGCTCTTCCCTCGCCTGAAGTGCCCCCTTCCCAGCCCTTATAAAACCCCCTCCTGATGTACCAAGCACAGTTACTGGGATCCAGCCCCAAACCCCCTTTTACATGAAGGCTGGATCTCCTCTTTTAAAGAACCTATCAAGGTTGCATTTCTCAATGAAGATAATTGAAAATGGAAAACATAATGGGCTGGACCTGTGTATGGCCCTGGGGGAGGCTCTGTTCTAGTGGAGGAAGGAGAGGAGGGAGCTGCAATATCTGAGCCCCAGCTCTTCCATGTAGTGGCTGAAGGGTTTGATCTTGGGATCAATGTTTTCACTCGTAAAAGTGCAATATAATATCACTCATGGGATTTTAATAAGGATCAAGTGAAATAATGTGAAAGTATTTAGTAATTAAGTGCTATTCCAGTGTAGGTAGAGAGGTAACTATTTAATCTATATCATGTATGTGACCATATATATCTCTTTCTGTCCACAAGGGAAAATACTATTAGTAAAGCAATGTTACTTTTATTAATACAAAAACTTATGTTGAGTGGATATAGCTACTTTACCCTCACCCTCGCTATTCGCCACCATCACTACCATTACCACCTGGTCCTACACAGAATCTTTGTACACATGAGGTTGTTTTTTATGACTTCCCACTTCCTTTTGATCCCCTTCCTGTTTCCTCTCTCTCTCCTCCCAGATACTTGCTATTTTCATTTGTACTCTGGGTGTTCAGTTCCCACTTGGGCAGACCACCTACTCACAAATCTCTTTGTGACCTTGGGTAAGTTACTTCACTTCTCTGTATTTCAGTTTCCTCATCCATAGGCTAAGAACATACTATTGTTGTGATGATTAAATAAGTTAATCCATTCAAAGGTCTTGGGACAAAGATGCCCACCACATTGCAAGCACTAGATTAGTGTTAACTCTTTATTTATGCACACAAATTGCCTCTTTCCTTTGCCCCATCCTCCGAAATCAAGTCTCCTTTAAACATGACTTTCAAAGAACATCTCCAAAAGAAAGGAGTTTGATAAATGACTTCACACCACTATGTTAAGGCTGAGAACCTGGGAGGAGTCACCCCTCCTAGCAGAAGTTGTGTTTTAAAGATGTCTGAAAGCATAGGGCCATGGCCTAAGGAATGAATGTCTAAAAGTGGATTCCTGGCTACTGTGTAAGGCAGGGGGGAGAGGCGTTTTGGAAAAGTGGGAGTTTCCTCTAAGGCTGGCCTGACCATCATCATACCTGGCTTACTCAGCTTGATGGGTCAGACAACATAATAATGAAGACACAGGTTTGATTCCTACTCAACCTTCAAGGCCCAGCTCATTGTTTAAGTTTTTTTGAAGCATCCATCTACCCTCCAAACTTCCATAACACTTTCCATGTATCTCTCTCCCTCCATGTGCTTTTTACTTCATGATATAATCATTTACATACATGTATAATTTCTTTATTTTTTGGTAACACTCACAGTGCCTAGCATGATGTCCTAATTAATATTTTTTGTATCCTGCTTAGATTACTAGTACATTGTAACTGGGTAATCTGGTACTTTTCAAAGAGAAAACAACATCTTAGGCACAGAGTCTATCCAAAAACCAGTGGTAAGTAACAAGGAGGACTCATTACTGTTAAAATCAATTCAATGCAGATTTTCTATTATTAATAGCATTATTTCTCCAAAACTGCTGGTAAAAATGAAGAGTATTTTGCTTTTGAGAGGTGGGATAGGATAGTGGATAAGAACATGGGCTCTACTAATCAAGGTTCAAATTCTGACTTTGCCATTAATTAGCTATGTGACTTTGGGCAAATTGTTCCTTCTCTTTGGAACTCTGTCCTGAATATCTGTATTTGTCTCTATCTCTTCTTCTGTAAGACAAGAATGTACCGTGTCTACCTTGTGTTCTGTCACCTTTTTTCCTTTGTTGGACACCGATCGATTTATCCATCTCTCAGTTCCCACGGCTATAAGTGCTCACATAATAAGATCAAGAAATAAGTATTGTGTCTGTTACTTTAACCGATGAGAAAATAAGGGTGGAAAAAAGTTAACTGTTTTTCTATTTCGAATGTGTTACAACGTACTGTAATTATTAATTCACCCTGTAGATTGTGAGTGCCTTAATAACTAGGACCATAATAGCTTGTTTACCTTTGTGCCCCAGCATGTAGCACAGGGCCTGGTCCATCAACGAATGCTCACTGCTTTGAGTGGAACTGAATTAAACTTGGCAGTTCTCTGCATCCCCTCCCTCTCCTCCACAGCCAGTGGGAAACAGGAATCACCGAGAGAATCCTTCTCCCTTTGTGCTTGTTCTGTCCTCCTGCTGCTCAGCTAAATACCCTTTCTCATGATCTTTTCTTGGTCCCCACACTGTTTCCCCCAAAACTTCTGTTTCTTTACTTCCTTCTCTTTCCAAGAGCTATATGTCTGTGGCTATTTCAAGATCTGGAGCAGACGTCTCTAAAGAAACTAAATGCTGGGGTTTGAGAAGAAAATAATAACCTTTTCTTTATAACCTATTTGAAAATTTAAAAAGAAATTAACCTTCATTAACATTGTATTTATGCACATATAGAATGAATGAATAAATGAATGAATGGAATACTAAGGAGCAGGTAATGTGCTCAGACATTCCAATCAGGGTGTAGGCATCTGAAGAATGGCTGTTGCTTCACTCCTGAGACTTTATAAACTAGGATCTGCTGAGGCCCTTGCTCAGCCTTTGTCTAGTTACATGAAATGCATCCTCTAAAATATTTTCTTGTAGGCATAGTGTTGCAAAATCAGCCTTTTTGTTCAGGTAGGCTGCTTTCCATTGCTACATGGTTTCGTCTTTCTTTTATTGGGCACCTGCCTGTTAATTTTCTCTCTTGCTAAGACTGGCCTTCTCTGTCCCGCGTGCAGATAAATTTGTTTGCTATCACAGAGGGTTTCTCTTGTTTCATTGGCAGGGATTCTCAGTCCATTAAGTGCGTGAGATCTGGGAGCTCCTGAGAGAAACAAATCTTTTCCTTATCTGGCTGTTCCCACTTCTCCAGTTTTCCTGTCTATTCCTGTCAATTAGGCAATCACCATCCAAATGAAAAACAATCATCATAACTATAGAAACCTCAGATAATTACTCTGAAACTAGAAACTACAATAATAATCTCTTGAGAAGTTAAAACCATTAAAATTTTTTACAAGTGTGTGTTTAGAACCTTCAAATGGCATGCATGTTAATCTATTTTAAAGTTTACCTTGAAACAAAGTAAAAAAAAAAAAGCAAAACCCAACAACATGTGTTCAGAGACCCTGGTGGAAACTCCACTTGGAATTTCACTGCCTGAAACATGGCAGTGACCAGGTTCATGAGCAACGTCTTATAATTATTTAAGCACATATGAGCAAGGTCACTGCTGGGACACTGACCAGAGGCCCCCAAAACTGGGAAAGTACTTTCCAGAAGACACAATGGAATCCTCCTCTAGGAGCACTCATTTGGTTTTCCATAATTCATACCGATTTAATCAGAGAATCCTCAGGTCCATGACTCAAACTTTGAGGTAATTACGCTAAAGGCCACAGAGATTCCATTTAGGATATTAGAAAAGCTACAGCTGTAGCAGAAAACTTCATATTAAAGAGCCCCAAATGCACATAAAAGGGAACAGATGTATACTGCCAGGATTAGATTTCTCCTGTACACACAAACACTAAGATTTCTGATTATAATTTCATCTTTTTAAGTTTTTCCTTTCTTGAGATAACCAACAAAATAATAAAAGTAATAGCTAACATTTAATATATGCTTACTATCTGCCAGGCCTCCATTCTGAATACTTTACATTAATCTTCACAATAACTCTACGAGGTAAAAATATTATTCTCACTTTTTAGATGAGGAAATGGGCACAGAGAGGGTAAACAATTTGCCCAAGGTCACACAGTGACTGAATGATAAAGTCAGGATCCAGACTGAAGTAGGTCTAGCCGACCATGTCACTTGTTTATGGGAAGTCAACACCAAATGGCTTAGGTGATCATCACAAGCAAAAGAACTAAATTCAGCTGACTAAAATACATAGTGAGAGGTTTGAAATAAAGAAACTAAAGCTCAGAGAGGTCACTTTCTTACTCAAAGTTACCCAGATAGGGGAAGAGTTGAGATGGGTCTTTTGATTCTTCGTCCCATGATTTTAATTGAAAACATGTATGTAGTTTTTGGTATGTAACAGGAATTTACTGCTCAATCTCAACACTGCTTCAAATTCTGACATTTTCACTCTATACCTCAAACATTAAGAGCTGTTTTTCTAATTAAAACTTTTTTCTTTCCAGTAAATTTATCAAACAAGAGACAGCTGTGCAGAAAGTGATTCCACCTCCCACACTGGCTGCTGCTGCTAATTTTTCAAAAAGTTTGTGTTTATGGTGGTGTGGACTCTGACTCTGAGTGGCCCAAAAACTTAGAAAAAAAGGCAAAAACAAACAAACAATAGAACAATTAACCTAAGAAAGAATTAATTTGTTTTCTAACTGTCCATCTGAAAAGTTAAAAGATCAGCAAATGATTGAGAACCGACAAAAGAATCATTTCATTTTGAGTTTATGATATTGAAAGCTAACTCTTATAGAGGGCCTACTATGTGCCAGGCATACTAGGTGCGTATTGTGTTTTATTCACTCATCGTAACAATAACTGTGAAGGAGATGCTGTTATTAGCCAGTTTCACAGGTGAGGAAACGTCGGCTGAGAGAACTAAAGATATTGCCCAAAGTTACAGATAGTGAATGGGAAGCAGTTCTCATAACCACCACACTGCATTCTACAGATGGAACAATTGCAGCCCAGAGAAATAAAGATTTCAACCACAGTCACAAAGCTAGTTAAAGGGCAGTGCTATGCCTAGAACCTTCCTCAAGATGAGCCAAGCTGACCTGATGGCAAATGGGAAATCCTATGGAATTATGATGGACCATCTCTTAGCACAAATATTGCTTTGAGAGAAGTTCATTTATTTCCTCAGGAAAGACGGCTTCAGGAAGCAAAAATCTCTCCTCAAAAAGAATGGAGTCAAAGGGCATATTTATTTAGAAATATAGGAAGGAGACTATGTCCAAATGATTTGTTTCATTTTGACCAGGGAACAATAGTGTCTGAGAACACTGATGCTTGGGAACTTAAAAGGTGTGATTTTTTGAGAAAAAAAAAAAAGGTCACAGCTTAAGACACAAACATTTACGACTTTATGAAAGTCTGGCCTGAGATTTTATTTGTTTTTCTGGTTAGATAGTAACAAAAAGAAAAAAATGTTGTGCTGTTAGCAATTATCCTGTTGGTCTGGCATCTGTCTATAGATGACAGCTTCTGCCCAGGGAACCGAGCTACCAAAATGGCAGCACCAAAGTACTTGGCAGCCTAAATCCAGCATGTTCTCTTGCATGTTCTCATTGCTGTATTTACACAGGACAAAGTGACAAGTTAAGTGGAAAGTGTCACAAAATGACCCAAGCAGAATAGGCAGTGTGTCTCCTGGGACTGTCTTGTTTTCAACTGCCTCAATTCTAGAAATAACATTTGCCTGGAAAGATGAGAAAAGTGGGGAGCAGGAAGGACACGCCAAAGTGAGGAAGAGGCTCTGGGAAAAAAAATCCATGACCTCTGTATGCGGGTTATTTGGTGGATCCATATATTGACTCAAAAGAGACACAGAGACTAAAGTTATCGTGAGCAGCTACGGGGCAGCCCCCAGTCTGGCAGTCCTCGCCTAGGCTTTTGTTTTTCTGGGGACAGCTTACAAGGTCTAGAGACATTTTTGGCAGTTCCAACTTGGGTGTGAGTGTGTGTGCCCTGCTGACATCTAGTGGGTAGAGGCTAGGGATGCTTCTAAACATCTTACGATGCACAGGATAGCCAACCACAACGAAAAATTATCCAAATTATCCCCAAATCAATAGTACTGAGGCTGAGAAAACCTGCCTTAGGCAAAACTGTGAGGTGAGTTTCTCCTGGCCTCTGATGTAAAGTGCTCTTACTGTCACCCTAGGCACTAGAGTCCCTTCCTCATTTACAGCTGCTATCATTTCCTCCCCACCAATCAGTGTGACTGATTTCACAAGGAATAGTCTGATTGAATGACTATGCCCTAAAGTGTGAATGACTAATAGATTCAGCACTAGCTGAAACACCTGTATTTTAAGTGATTCATTAATTTAATCTAAATTCAGTTCCATTCTGTGAAATTTTAGCATGGTTGCCATAATATTGTGGACAGCTATCCAAAAGTGAAAGAAATACTATAAGAAACTTCCTGTGCCTACAAACCTAGTTTACTTTCTCTTCATCACTAATATTGACTAGTAGGTTTTGATATAAATAGGGCCCATGTGTTAGGGTTTTGAAATGTCTTGGTTACCATAAGTCCCAGGCCATCTCCTTTCTGATCTGCCGTGGACCTATTTTTGGATGGCATGATGAGTTGGCTTTTATTTAAAGTGAAGCAGATACAGCAGGAACAAAATAATTAGCAGTTGGGATGAGCTTCAGAGTCATTTCTTCTAATTTTAAGGCTTAGAAACAAGATTTTGCTCTTCTTTATGCTAGTGTATGATGATGCCAAACCGAAGTGATCCTACATTGGAAAACTCACATTGGGGTGACTTCATGAATCACTTTACTTTGTTCCCCACTTTACCTTTGTTCTTCTGACCATTGGCTAGGGATATGTATGGTAGCTTGCTGTGTAGCGATATTCCATGCTGAGTTTCAGAGGCAAATTAACTAGCTCAATTGCTCCTTATCCAATAGGCTCTGAGTAGTACAATTAAGAGAACAGTTCTTGCTACGGAAACCTTAGGGCTCACACCAGTTCAAACAACTCATTTATAGAAAAGGAAATTGAGTTCCAAGAAGGTGGCCTCGTTTGTTCAAGGCCACTTGGACAGTTACAAGGAAAGTCAAGCCTTAAACCCCACAAATGCGCCAACTCCTATACAAAGTTCTATCAGAAGCCTCCCCACGTGACATGGAGGGAGATGAGATAGTCAGGTAGTCCTCATCCAACTGAAGCAGGCGCCTTGTTTCCAGAACTATCAGCCTTTGTCTTCCATATCTCTGATCTCTCCTCAGGGTTAAGGCAGCTGCTTATTATTTAGGATGAAATTATATTGGGCTTAAGCCTTCAGATGGTTCTTCATGCCACAATAACTGGCAGACTTTCTAAACCACTGCACCCCTGAGGAGTGGCAGACTATGGTGGGGTGGACGACTCTAGCAATTTGGCATGATGTGAACAAAGGGAGTAGAGGACAGTGGAGAAAAGCTAAAAGGATGCCAAGTAGACCACACCCTTAGATGGCCTGGGGAGGAGGGAGGGAGGAAGAGAAGGAGGAGAGAGGAGAGAGGAGGGAAGAGATAGGAGGGAGGAGAGAGGAGGGTGGAGGGAAGAGGGAGGAGAGAGAGGAGACTAATTAGGAAGTGTGTTTGGAGAAGTTATCTTTGGACTGGGCCAAACTGTCCCAGGATCAGGAGTCCCATACTCTGGCTAATTTCATTCTTGTCCTCTTGGTCAGTGCATGTGGAGATCAAAGGCCTTTCTTCAACTAGTTTGTGACACAGGGAAAATTCTTGTGATGGGTAGGGGCTTGACAGGGTCAGAAAGCATAGCATATACTTAATCTTGGAAATTTGGAATCCTAAGCAGGACTGTGTAGTTTGAAAGGAGACAGCATGGCTACACCTACCCCTGCCTGAAAACAGAGATTAGGCTCATCACAGGCCTGGTCAGTATAACCTGAGGTTTTCTAACATCAAGACTGGGTAAGAATCACACACAAAAGGATCTTTAGGAAATTCTTGTCTGGAAAGGCAGGAACAATATAGTTAGATATATTGTGGAGGCAAGCCAGCACCAAAAGGCTTCTAGAAGCTTTAGTAATAGATTTTCACTGGTGTTTTCTTCCACAAACATCTTAAAGGGATATTGACAGTTTTCAAGGATCAGGCCTGGAAAGTGAGATCGGAAGACCCATTTCTGAGTTACACCTATCGCTCTTTACTTCTTGGACTGTGGAATGGGTTGTTCGGGAAAGCTGGATGGCATTTGGTTTTGGAATATATCAAATCCATCCTCTAATGTGTTTGAAGCAAGATAACAGGATAGCTATACTTGTTCCCTTAAACTTTCCTGGCAGGGTGGTGCATTTGGCCTGGAGATATCTGAAATGGTGGTGGTGGTGGTGATGGTGATGGTAGTGGTTGTGGTGAGGCGGCATCTATCATTTATTACTTGAGGCTCCCAATGTTATAGCCATCAAGCTAACCACATTACATTATTTCTTTCAGCCTTTACGCTAAAATTAAAATACATAATGATCATCTCCACTTCATACATGAAGAAACTGAGTATTAAGAAAGGGAAAGTAACTTGCCCAAGGTCACAGCTGAAGAAGCAGAGGCACACTGGACCCTACATGGATCTGACCACAGGCTTGTGCCCTTGACCCCTCTTTTGCATTTTAAGGGGTCGACAATGCAGATATGGTTTGGGACATTAAAAATGGTTGGTGTAGAGCTAACTGGAGTCTAGATGGTATATACTTTCCTGGTTCAAAGACATATTGTCCTCATTGTGTGCCTGGCACGCCCCCCCCCGCACCCCCGCCCTGCTGCCAAGCTGTTCTACACTTAAAAGGATAAAAGCAAATAAAAATAAAACAGAGCTTCACGAAAAGGATGAAACAAGAGAGTAAAAAAATAGGCAGGCTTTCAAACAAAACAAATATAGAGCTCTCTGTCCTATTTGGAAATCATAGGAAGCAATAAAACAAGAGCTGAGAGACAAGGAGTCAAGAAGGGCCAGAGGAGAGGGTTGCCCCAGGTGAGGTCTCTGGAGAGAGCCTCAGCCAGAAGACTAAGGCTCAGTGGTGGTGAGGATGCAGATAGTGTAATCTTCCTTTTCATGGGAGCCGGCACGCCCTTTCTGACCTGTCAGCAAGCAGGCGGTTGTCACTCAACCTTACTGCCCTCGGGGACCCTCTCACCACCTCTGAATACTCTCCTCTGATTTGCAAAGGATGCTTTGCAATGTAAAAGCCACCAGCCTTGAAAAGGGCCTTTGGCTTTGATGTTTCTGTTTACGCTTGTTAGAACTGAACCAATATCTGTAGCTCAAATCATTATGTTTTAAGCCCTTGCACATTAAACATGCTTCATAGAGTTCCCACCTTCTCAATTCAATCCCAAACAACAGGAATGATCGAAACATTTTTCACATAACCTCTTCATCTTTCAGATGCATCATTATTCCCTAAATTATTCTAGCTGGAATTTCTAGGGATAAACCTGTCTTCATAGCTTAGATGCATAAGTATAAAAAGAAAAGAAAAGAAACCATATCAAATTTGCAAAGGATGCAGTGGAGGGTAGGAAGGAGAAGCAAGAGCATTTAGGTTTATTGAGTGCCTGCTAGTGACAATGACTGTACCAGTATTATCTATTGATCTAGTCTCTGTGCCTTTTAAAAAAATATCTGCTGTTTCTCTAGAGTGTACCACAGGACTTGTCACATGGGAGGCTCTCAATAAATGTTTACTGACTGATTTAATTAGATTTTCATCTAACACTCTAGGATGTGTTCTGTCCCTATTTTACAATAAGGGAATTAATACTCTGAGAGTTTAAGCAACTTGCTCAAATTCACAAGATTAAGTGGTAAACTAGGGATTTGAACCCAAAGACACATGACTCCAAAGTCTATGTTCTTTTCACTAGTCCATGCCAACTCCAGAAACAACTTGAACAGGTGGGCAAAATAGATAATCCTAACCCTGTCTAGAGATGCAGTTGCTACCCAAAGAAGATTTGGAAGATTGTAATAGACTTTTTTTTTATTTTTTATTTTATTATTATTATTATTATTATTTTTCTTAACGCCTAAACCACCTGGTATTCCTAGGTGGTCTCATATACAAGTACTAACCAGGCTTGATGTAATAGACCTTTTTTTAAACAAAAAGATAACTTCAATATAAAAACCAAGTCCTTCATTACTCCACTTACTTCTATAATATTATCCTGTACTTGTATAGCCATTTGTGACACAGACTCATCATCAAATCTGTGCCCTCCTTACTTCCTGGGGATATAGCTAGACTGCATTTCCCAGCCTCCCTTGCAGTGAGACAAGGCCATGTGACTGAACTCTAGCCATGGAGTGAATGAAGGCATGGGACACCACTTTCAGGCCTGGCCCACAAAACAGCTTCATACATCCTTTCATTTTCTTTTCTCCCTTCTCCTGTTGAATAGACAAAATTTGGAAGTCCTAGTGGTGAATGAGAATGTAAGGAGGAAGGTTCCTGGGTCTCCAAATGACCACAGAGAAAGTTATCTACCAACCAAAAACATGTGACATGAGATTTAACAAGGGTCAGGTATAAAATTCTTTTTATGAAGTCTTTGAGATTTTAGGGGTTCATCTTGTTGCAGCAGAGAACATTGTTTTACTAATAGGCCCTTTGTGATTCCAAATAACTTATCTATTATACCATTAAATCCTTCACAAATGAAATCAGAGTCATTGGAAGCTTAAGGAGTGAAAGGTGTGAAAAACCATTGAGAACAACCAAAATATCTGTGTGGGGCATTGCTGCATGGCCATAAGTACATTCATTACTTTAAGTTCCTGGGCTTAGTTTTTCCACCTGTAACTTCAGGGTGTTGGCCAGACTGTCTTTAAGATATTTTCTAATTTTAAACCTCTGTAAGTCTTTTTAGATGTTAAAAAATATGTGTTGACATTTTCAAAAATTGTGATCTCTTGACCATGAACTCCTCAAAGGTAAGAACTGTTTCTTAGTTATGTGTTTATGCCTAGAAGTCAATATCTTAGATGCTCTGTTAAATTTAATTAGAATTTTCTGTTGAAAAATTCAAAGAATTTACTAATCTTCTGATTTATTACAATGATTTCTTGATCTAATTTGGTACACAGTATCAAATAATTGAAATTCTCATGAATATTTTCATTATGCTTTACTGAGTATGATAGACTATTTTATATTCATTTACATAGACATAATCTTTGAAGAATGATTTTAGAATAATACCGAAAGCCTTTTTTTGATTAAAGGTAGTGCCAGCAGTAATTGGTATTCTGATAGCTTCATTTATAGTTCTATTTAGCTAAATATTATAGGAGTATAATTCCTACTTAGAGTTGAGAAAATGAGAGTACAGAATATTCAGAATTTTCTCATTCAAATGGTTCTTAACTTGAGGTCCATAAAAGTAGTATTGGGAAAAAGTTTAAGCAATTTTAAAAGTTTGAAAAGACCCAAGGGAAATTATACAATGATATAAAGCAGTGTATGCCGCTTTCATGAAAATTGTAGGCCTTCTGGTATTTGAAAAATGTATAGCAATTTTTTTACTATATTGGTGTAGTGTGGGGACAGTAGTCATTTCATCCTGCTCATCAAAAATATCAGATTACGTATATTTTTGATTACTAAAAATAGACATGTATTCCATTACTTAATAAATGCAGTTTGGCAGGTAAAATGTTTGAAAGCACCAGGTTTAAGGGAGGTGAGGGGCATAACAAGAAGGTTTTGGTAAAAATATGGGAACCACAATTTGATACTATAAGAGTAGAATTAAATCTAATGATGGGAAACCAGTGGAATTTAAAAATTTCTTTTTATTGGCAGCTGCAGGGGGAGCTGATAGTTCAAACACTCAACAGTCTGTTGTGGTGACCTTGGGCAAGTCACTTCACCACACTGGCCTCTGCCTGCTGATGGGTAATATGTGAAGATTAGCGAAAATGACTCTCAGCTCAGCATCAGCACCAAGGCAGGAATGCATCTGCACTCTACCAGCTTGGGGAGTTAGACTTTCTCATTAGTATCCCTTCTACAGCACAGTCAAATTCTAGAGTGAGAATGTCGTTACGGCCAAGACTTGAAAGAAAAGCCAGGATGGATAAAACAGAAACCTGGGACTTTTCAGTTTGGGGTGGGGGCAGGTGGTGGTGGTAGCATAGAAAAATAACTCTTGGTTCATTACAAACAAAATGACATCACATATTCGTTAGGGACTAAATTTTTGTTGGGAAAATTTGAAGGAACTTGTACCTACGTTGTACAACTGCCATGGACTTCAGTGGCATATGGGAGAATAGAGAGGAAGATACATCCTGACATCATGGCACCCTGGAGAGTTAAGGTTGTTATTTGTGACTTTAGCAGAATTTAAGGAGAGATGTGTTGGGAAATTATTGGTTACAGCAGGCTTGAAGGAGGTGGAGATGAGTTCATCAGAATGGTGGTGGTGTGACAAGGGTGGTCAATGACAGTAGCGGTGATGGTGATAATGGTGACAACTGAGGTGGGGTGGGACAGGGACAATGGGGTTAGGGTTAGGTGTTTAGGAGAAGCAGAATATTGTAAAAGGTGGCTTCTGGGAAAAACAATTTCTTTTCCTCACTCTTGTGCTCCCATCTCTCACTCTATAAAACCTTGTCTTCCTTTTGACAATCAAACTTCCCGATCACTTGGCCGCAGCTCAAATTTGTAAAGTCTTTCTACAAGCAATTGTCTTAGAGGTCCTGGGAATTTTGAGAGAAGATTTTCACTCATCTGGATGGATTTGGAGCAATTTAGTCTTTTTCAGAAGGTCCCATATTTTTCAGTAGGAAATTTCTCTCCCAGGAAAAATTCAAATAATTGAAGAGGTGAAGGATGGGATAAGGAAACAATCAGAGTATAGGAGGGCCAATTTTTCTTTAGTTAGACTATATGACATGGTCTGCATCCTTTATAATCATTAGTATTATATGACGGGTCACTTTCCTTCTGCTTTTTGGGGTAAAGAAATAGTTGCTTTAGCTGCTTTTTTTTTTTTTTTTAGATATATATGTTGCTACACAGAAATTCTCTCTCTCTCTCTCTCTCTCTCTCTCTCTCTCTCTCTCTCTCTCTCTCTCTCTCTTTCTCTCTCTCTTCTCTCTCTCTCTGTTTTGTTTGTGGTTTTCTTGATTTTCCCCTAGTGGAAACTGGAAAAAATCTTGAACTGAGCTGCTGGTCTCCTTTCTTCCCGAGACTGGACACCACAGAGTGACTTTCATTCTCTTCTATCAATTTGTGTATGATAGGAAGGAAAAATATAAAATTACAAGTATTTATGGTTTTTCCTTCCCTTGCATCCTAAGGTGCATTCCTTCGAAAGGAAGAGCTGTTTATTTGGTTGAGTGGGGCCTTAAAAGGGAATGTCAATGGAGAGGTGGAGAGAAAGGGCTGTAATTTTCAAGGAATGAGTGGGTGGCGTTTTGGAGGAGAGAGGAGGAGGATCCTTCCTGGAGGCGGGAAGGAGGCAGTGTGTTTAGCAGCAACACATCAGGATTTTTGGTCTTTGGGGAGAGGAGAAGAGGACAGGAGTTTACAGCAGTTACCCTGGGAGTGATCCCTGGGAGAGATGCCTGAGGAGGAGTTTAAAGATTTCCAGTGCGATGTATGTAGCAGCCTCCCTTCTGCCCTCAAGGCATTTTGGGGAAGACCATTTCCTTTCTAGTCTACTTGCAGTGAGATTTTTGTTTCTTTTAGAAGTGACACCATGCTGAGGAGGGAGAAAAAAGGTCCCTAGTGCTTCATGTGGTTAAATACCCAAAAAATAAAATCAAAGATCCTTTTTGTAATTGGATCCACCAACATAAGGTTAGTTTTGGGTAAGTCGATAGTTTTCTTTCTCTAAAACTATTTGTGGCAACATTTGTATTGTGCATAGATGGCTCTGTGGAATCCAAGGCCACATTTTATTTTTGGTCACAACATGGGAAACAGGAATGTGGAAGAAGGTGAAACAAGCCTTCAGATGCCCTGTTAAAATAATTATACTAGGAGGTGTAAATCAACATGAAGCCACTCAGCTCTGGAGCAATGTGGGAAAGGAAGCAGAGCATCACGTTTGACTTCTGTGGTTACGTCCTTTGCAGGGGTAACCAGTACAAAGATCTGGTATTTGGCTGTCCCGACTTTGGGAGAAAGGACAGAAGGACCTCCAGCCCTGTCAGGTTTTGCCTTCCCTGCCCCCACTTTGGGTGGATGGTTAGTGCATTAAGAGTAAATGTGAGAGGGTATTTGTTGAAAAGATCTTTTACTTTAACCAGTTATTCCTGTTTAATTAAAAAGAACAATATCTTGAAATAGAAGTATTAGCTCATTTTAAAGAACCCATTGAACTCTGTCACCGAGTACTTATAAAAATATATTTCTAAGGTTGACAACAAAGACATCAATCATAAAAGAACATCTCAATAGAGCTCACTATATATAAACTAAAAACTTTTGTATGTAAAAAAAAATGCCATACTATCATGTTTACAACTTATTAGTAAATGGTTCAAAATAAAAATTATATAGGTGAGGTAGAGAGAGAGAACGAATTAAGCAAATGTGGTGAAATGTTAACATTGGAAGACTCTAGGTAAAGGGTAGCTGGGAATTCTTTGAACTAATCTTGAAACTTTTCCATTAGTATGGAATTATTTCAAAAGAAGAAGAATTTAAAAGATTAAATATTGCCATAAACAAAAAGCAGATATACATACTAAATGGGAAAGGTATTTGTAACATTTATGATAGACAATGAATGAATTCCTTAATATATAAATTACAAGAAGAAGACAAATGGCACAATAGAAAAGTTAAATGAACAGATAAGTTATAAAAGTGTCCAACCAACGTGTGTGTGCATGTGTATGTGTGGTCTAATTTACTATCAGTAAGGAAAAGTAAGTTTTGAAAGGCTGTGATAAAATTTTGCCTAACAAATAGCCTCTTCAAAAATAAACTCCCAAAAAAGTCCAAAGTTGGACGTATATGATGAGATGGATGCAGCACTGCCGACGGATGTCTCACCTGGTCCAATAATCCGGCTACAGTTTGGCAACCTAAATGTTTTTTAAAGATGGTCAGCTCCTCTGACCTATTATTTCCTTTTACTTAGTTGAATTTTATCCAGAGGTCCAAAATTATGTACAATGCAGTTCATTATAACATTACTTAAACAACGTAATATTAAATACCTGATGAACAGGGACTACATCACTGCATGGTAGATTACTAAATAGACGTGAACAAAATCCTATTTTAGAAGAGTGTTTATTGGCAATGGGAAATGTTAATGATACGTACACTGTTAACATTGGTTTTCTTTGAGTGGTGTCATTTTTGCTGTTTATGACTTTCTGATCCCACAAAAAGACATTTTACGTAGATTTAGGAAGTAAGAGCAACTGTGATTTCCTTTCTGAAGGAACGGCATGGTTGTCGAAAAGCAGCTGAAAAGCCTCAGGAAAACCAGGAGAATCACTTTTGAAAAATGACATGGGCTTTATAATAAAATATTGCGTTTTCCCAACTTAAAAGTTTTGTTTGACTCTGACAATTTGTACATCTGGGTAGTTTCAAAACACAAACTCCAGGATGCCCTTTCTCTTTACGCCCAACTGTCAATATACCCATTATACAAATAGGATTTATAAATCTTTAAATTTAAGTATAGATAATCTAATCTCAAAAGTAGAAGGGGAACTAGAGATAAACTAATCTCACTTTCTCATTTAATTGACAAAGAATTCAAGATCGAGAGAGATTAGGTAACTTGCTCAGTTACTAGCCTTAGCGTATAATGAATGGCTTCTACAAATAATGAGGAAAATATAAAATCCACAAAGGGGAAGCTGATGATAAATATGAATAAGCGAGTTGCAAATGATGAAAGGCAAGCGGGCAATAAACATGTAAAAATATTCAACCTCAAGAATAATGGGAAATGTAAATTTAAAAAAACCTAATACTTCATTTTGCTTACGAAAAAAACCCAAACAAGCAAACATACAAACACTCTGAGGGTCACACAGTGAAAACAGCGAGGCAACAGCTGAGAAAGCTGTCATATCCTTGCAAACATCCCTCCTCTGCTACCTGGGATGCACTCGATAATAATGCCTTAAGAAAAAAGAAAAAAGAAAAAGACAAACATCGCAACAGGGCTAATTTTAACTATATGTTCATTTCATAATGCCAGTTTCAGTGCCAACATAATAGATCCTTGTTTGGCTCTTCCGGCACATTTAGAGGAGTCTGAGTTCTTAGCTCCCTTTTCAACCAAGGCCAAAAGCCTCTAATTTTGCTACTTAACATTTTAGGTATTCATATCTTAGAACAAACTCCTTTATGCTGTGAATCATAATTTTATGCAAAGTAGAGCTCATTGTAAGGCCATAAATGTTAGCAGAATTCTCTTCCGATTACCTAGGAAGCAGCACTTAATTCCAGACTAATAAAATATCATATTAAAGCACCTTCTTACTTTCCTCTTTAAAAATCACTACTTTTCAATGAGTGATTTCATACAGTCCTAATTTCAAATTAGGTGGAATAAAGCAATGAGAAAATTTTGGCAAGATCTGACTCTACTGTAGCTAATATTAAATACCCCCCCCGCCCCAAAACCAATTTTCCACTTGAGTTAATGCAAAGTACATAACTTTTATAAGCACTGTGGCTGAAAGAGCCTACATACCAACAAGGTGCCTCTTTTATTTGAAAATGCTGGCTGGCTCGGTTTAAAAAAAATAGATTCGATATTCTTACTCCTGATCATTTTTAAAAAATGGGTTTTCTTTTTATAAAGGTTAGTTGATTTCCTGTATTGCATAACAATAATATTATCTATTATGTTTTTTAAAGAAGAAAATATGTTTGCTAAATTATGCACCTAAAGCAAGAACTTAGTTTCAATGTCTTACAACTTCATCGTGGTCTCCTTTTAGGTTTCTTAAAATAAACATGTAGCCCAGGACCATAGCAAAAGAGAGAGGAAAAAGGACAGTTTTATTTCATCCACAAACAAGGGAGTCTAATGTGATGATTTTCTCAGCTGAGCCCATTAACATATATTGAGCATATGTGTATACGGAGTAGATTTCTTTTGAAAATAGAACTACCATTAGTTTCTACGCTGTGAAGCAAATGCTAGGAAGGCATTGGGAGGCAGCTGGGGTTCCAGCTCAGCCTGCAAGGAAAGCATCTGGCTTCCACAAGACTGGCTGAAAGCTGTCTTAGTCCAGAATTGTTCTGGAGTGAGCCCAGATTCCTAGCTCAGTCCTGGAGATGAGCTGAGTTGGTCTTGGGGGTTCTGCTCAACTATAAAGCGGCCTGAACTATCTTGGACTCTAGAATAGGGGTCAGCAACGACAGTCCTTGGGTCAAGCTGGCTTGTTACCCCTTTTGTAAACAAAGCCAAGCTCATTTGTTTATATATAGTCTATGGCTTTTCATGCTACAATGAATTGAGTAGTATGCAAAGCCAGAGATATTTACCATCTTGCCCTTTAAAAAAAATACTGACCTCACTCTGTAAGAACCTGGGATGAATGGTCACTACCACACTGTATCTAGAAGAAACCTCAAAGCAAGCAAAACCGGTGTATCGCCTACTTTTATATCAAGTTTTACTATTTTCATATGTCTCAGTAGGGTATGTTCTTTGAGACTATCTTTGGAGGCTTTTTCAGGGGGCAAATTATCATGGAGTAGAGAGCCACCACTGTGTAGCACTTGATTCCACACTGTCCTTTATCAGAGGGGACACTTTCCCTACATTCTGCAGTACTGCTATCTGACATCTGTGTGCTCATATATACCAGTGGCTGCAAAGAATGAGTGAAGCTTCTGGTTGAAATTTCTACTTGTAGCAGCACAAACATGGAGGCATTGCTAAACCTGACCTAGACAAATTTTCCACTGGATGAGCAGATTTACGACACAGAAGTGAGATTTAAATAAAGAAGAATTCTGGCCAGTGGAATAAAAACAGACAAAGGTACATTTTGGTGCCTGTTAACGAGAAGTCAGATGAGAAGATGAAATGTGATTCTGAGACCTTCACTTCTTATGGGCGTGAATCATTCTGGTGTTTCCAGGAACTCTATTTTTTTGTTGCACTAGGAACTCAAGTGTAGATGGGTAGAGAGGTAAGGCGGTGACACTGGGGACTGTAATGTGTCAGTCATTACATAAGGCTTGTAAAATTAGGTTTGTAAACTTCCAGAAGGTGGAGCAGCAACCTTCAGTTTCTCAAGTCTACCAGGGAATGGATTCTGGGAGGAATTGTCCTGCATGTTTAGTTTGTCACTGGGTAGAGAGGTGACATGACTAGATTATCAAAAGTCAGGGTGTTCCCATGACACTCTGAATTCTGTCTATGGGTATCTGCCCTGCTGCCATAGTAGCCAAAAGGGCCGTCATGGGCTTGGTTCTGGGTTGGAACCTGGATAGGAAAAGTTGTAAGCTGACAGTCCATGGGTTGGTTCTGGTCAGCAGACACTTTGACTAGTGCATGAGTTTTTGATATTTTTATACATTAATTGCTTATATTTACAAACAGTGATATTAAAAGTTGGATTTCCAACTTCTTTTGAAAATTCGAAATCTCTGGACAGACTGGGCTTTATCTCTGTCTGTCAATGAATGTCTAGAGTGGAGGAATGGATTCTCTTCAGAGAGAACCTGGGTTGTCCAGCTTTGTTAGTACACCCAGTCTGTTTCAGGCATTGGTGTAGCTGCCTGGCCCCTGAGGCCTTTGAGTTTGCAACCCCTGCTCTATGTGTTACACAAAAAGTTCGTGCTAATGCAAACTTATGTTCCTCAAGGTCATCCTATTTCTCCTTTGTCCCTTGCTAAGAGTTTCTAGCTTACTTTACTTTATGCGATCTAATCACATTCCATTCTGACTCTACTGCTGAACAGAATAAACAGCCCTTTTTGGGGGAGACACCTAGACTCTGTGGTCTGTAAGTATATAGAGCCGTTTATTATATTGATTTGAATGGCTGTAAAGATCGAATGTATTTAGTATGTGAGGGTGATCTTAGGATGGCTAGAAACTAACCTTTGACGGTGAATTATCGTATACCCCTGCTCCCCCATGTTTGCAGTAATGACGCATTTCACAGTAGCTGAAGAAGGAAGCACATTTGCAAAGACGTATTCGCAGGATGCATTTTCATTTAATAACACTTGTTGGTTTTGGAAATAATTGTTGCGAAGACTCTCAGATTGATCTGTTATAAACCCTACATTTCTTTTTAAGTGGAAGAAAGATGGAGACACACAAAGAAAAATTTAAAAGTATAGATACCTGTCATACTGTTGGGAGTCATAGGTTAGTAATCATTCTGGACCCTTTTTTTCACTGACATCTCCTACAAAGAAAAAGACAAGAAAAAATACCACAGGTTATAACCTGCATTTTCCACAATGTTTTTGTTCCAAACAATATCACATGCATTAATTAGCATGGGTGATCTGTTACTCTCAAGTCAGAATCAGGGAAATTGAAGCATAGTTGGGCTTATGATAAGTGTAAGTTTACAAGACCTTTTACTTTTCATCTCAGGGTTCCTTCTATAAATATGTCTTTAAAATAATATTTTATTTAAGATCACATGTCTATTTTTGATTTTTCCATTTCAAGTTTTAAAGAAAGCTTCCAGTGCACCGACTTGTTGCTTTTCCCCAGAGTGGCTAAGATGTATTAGCATCTTCAATCTAGATCCTTGCCTCTCAAAGTGCGGTCTGTGGGCCAGCAATTTCAGCATCACTTGGGAGCTTGTTAGAAACAGATAATTTGGGTCTAACCTCAAACATAATCAAATCTGCATTTAGACAAGATCCACGGGTGGTTCACGAGCACTTTAGCAAAGTGTCGGATGCTCTGCTCTAGAGAACAGAATCCATATTCTCATCTTCCCATTTGTGACTTTCTCTCAGTCAGTGCTGAACTCCTCCCCCTCCCCGCTATATTAATGAGATCCAAGAGCAACAGAAAGACTTGGCCGTTAGACCAGGGAAGGAAGCATGGTGGATGTCGGTATCCAGAGGTGCCCTAGCAGAGGGAAGAATGTTGAAGGATGTGCACAGTCGGATATCCAGATGACTGATGAACGTGGGTCAGAGTCTGTCAGAATACAGCTGGAGATAGAGCAGAATTCAATTTCTTTTTCTAGAAGAGCCTTCTGAGTTCAGTGGCGGCATGGTGACTTGGGAATAGTACTGAAGTCCAAGACATGCATTCCAGGGTCAACGCTGCCACTTACCAGCTGTGGGGTCGTGACAAGTAATTTCAAAGCGTTAGAATCTCTATTTCTTCACGTGCAAAATGAGGAAAATAATACTTGCTCTACCTACTTCACAAGGCTGATGTTTCTGAGGTTTAAAGATGGTATGAGCGAAAGGGCTGGGTAAATCATATGCACTCTGCACATAAAACCAATGGAAGAGGAGGAAATACATTGATGTTAAATAACTGGTGGGAGAAGAGGAAATATGTAGATTATGTTTAAAACAGGGATTTGTATATGGCCTTTCATTCTGTCTCATGCCAATACTGCAACACTGAATTCATACCTTGATCATCGTTCTTGTCACACCTGTGGTAATTACATATTTGTGTGGTTACCTTTCCCACTAGACTATAGTCTCTCTGTGGCAGGAACTGTCTTTGTCATTTTCATATCTTCTATGTTGAGCAGAGTATCAGATACGTGATAGGTACTCAACAAATATGTTGAATAACTGAATAAAATAAAATCAATGAAAGTTGATGTGGCATGATATAAGCCGTGAATTGGGATCTGGAAGAAGAGATGTATATTAACTACTAGGCAAATGCATTCTTGCTGCTGATTCACATTTCAAGGGTCACCAGTCATAAGTCCTCTGCTGCATCTTCACACACCTGTTCAGCTGGGTTCCGAGTGAGAGGGAGCAGGTTCTGAGACACCTAAGTTGAAAGCTCAGATCACACTTACAGTCTTGAGTGTCCAGACTCTGTTGCTCTTCTCAGAAGCTAAGATGCCATTAACTGCCCCCTCCCAACCTATGACAGTGACCACATTTTCACATGACATTGTCCCTGAATGTTCAGAGCCAGTCACAGTGCTCTACCTTTGGCCAAGCTGGTTCAAGACCTGAGATGATAAGATGCTTTTCAGGAATTTGGAGAGAGCAAGAAAGAGAGTGGTAGGGAGGAAGGAAAAGAGAGATAGAGGAAAAGTTTACTAGTCCCTCTCTGGTGGCACAATTTATGAGAAGTTAAAACTCTAAAACTGTTTGAGGCCATGTATCTCTCAGCCACAGGAAGAAGCCTGTCTGAAGGTGAGAGAGAGGAGGAATCTGACATTCACAGAGAACCTCAGGTGAAAACCCCTTTCAGTTCTCCCCCAGAGTCCAAGCTGTATTCATCCCGATCCTCCAATGGTTTGGCTCCTCAACCTTTCCTGAGCAAAATACTCCCCATTTTTACATAAGCTGATTCCAGTCAGGAACATGGGTAACTCCTATAAATTATGCTGGTTTTAAGGAGGGGACCAATATGATCCAATTTGCGTTTTTAAAGCTTCACATCGGCTGTTGAGTGAAAGCAGACCAGTCAGGGGGCCACGGCAGGTCTGGGGGAGAGATGAAGGTGGCTAGAACTTGGGTGGTGGCGGTGGAGGTGGTGAGAGGGTGAGGGACTCAAGTGACATTTAGGAGGTGGAAATACTAAGACAGTGATAAATGTGATAGAGCATTTAATGCTGGGATAAACACAAGAGATGCAAATAGGTTAAGACCAGAGGCTCTCAGGCCTCAAGGGATTTATAATCCATTTTACAAGCTGGATGGGAAGGCAGAGCCTATTGGCAATCTGTAGCTAAAAATAAAAGCCACAGAGGTCCTGGGCCAAGGGGGCGGTGCTGAGAAACACTCAGGACTAAGCCTTCCTCTGGGATGAAAGGTGTAGCGCTCAATAATAAAAGCCCAAAAGGGACAGCAGCTTGTCACAGGGTATATGATCTGGGGGGGTGGGGAGGGGCCAGGAAATGGCTGCATGAATGAAGCTACAAATGCAGTTTGGGGCCAGATGGTGAAGGGTCTTGAAAGGTTTGCTATAAAATTTAGACATTATCGTGTGAGAAATGGGGAGCCATGGGAGATCTTTATGGGCATGAGCCTATTTGAGAAAGATAACTCTGCCTCAGTGGAGGCGGACTCCTCAGGAGGCTCACCCTTTGGTGGCACCTCGGCATGGAATCTTTACTGTTTTCCAGCTTTAGTGTTCAAGGTCACAAAGCTAGACTAGGGCCAGAGAGGACACCCCGAACTCCATCTTGTAAAGCTCCACTGCATGCCTTTCATCCCCTTGTGTTACCTTTTTCCCCAATAGAAACTATGACATTGAAGGGACAACTGGAAAAAATACCCCTTGAAAAATCTTTCCATATGGACCTAGTGAGGCACTGCTTACACAATCTAGACATAATTAAAATAAAATACCACATCGCCCCCATGTCTCTACATCTGCCTTTTCTGGAGAAAATGATTGTGGTCTTTGTAAGGCTACCTTCATTAGTTTGCTTCTCCTTGGCTCTCTCAGGAGAAGGGGCACCAGAGCTTCACGTGGCCCATTGTGTCACAATGGTGGGATACACAGAGTTTATGTTAACGCTTCAGCCAGTGCTTCACGGGCGGTGGGGTGTGGTGTGGGTAACTTTCATAGGCAAATCTCTTGGTTCAGTTTAAAGGGTCAGATGCTCAAGTGTGAGGCTATTCCAGACTCTGAACTGAGACCATTAACACCGGGAAGCTCTCAGAGGAGGGCAGGCCCACCCTCTCACCTGGCACTGAGCAAACGTGGATGCTCTCCACCTCCTAAATAAAAGGATTGATTTTCGAGGTTGTGGCGATATGAGTGGAGAGCATAGCTTGGGAATGTGTCTTGACGTTGTGTTTACACAGCAAGCAACCGTTTTGACAAAGTTTATTGGATATTGTGGGTTATTAGCCACTGTGGGAGGTCATGAGATGGGGCCAGAGCCCCTTACCCTACTCGTCCGCACTTTGGCTTTGACACTGCTCTGTCTGTGGCATCTGAAAACACAGCTGGGTGGAGGCAAATGGCTGTTCCCTCAGAGTGGGCTGCACCCCACAGGAGGAGGACAATGAGGTTGTGGATTTCTGTTGCGGGCCTCTTACCCTCACATTGAAAAGCGCCCCTCTCTCTCCTGAAGTTTCCCTTCTATCCTCTTTCCCTCAAAGGGAAGAGCCCATTTACCTCAAACCTTTCATCTTGACATTCGGGAAACATTTTTAAGAACAAGTTCAACCCCAGGTGTGGAGGAAAGACTCCTAGACTGGGAGTCATTCTAGATGGTTTTGAGTCTCAATTCAGTAGTTTGAGTCTCATTGGATAGGTTCCTCAACTCTCTGAGCCCCATTTGTGAAGTGAAATCACAGTTTCTAACCTTTAGGTTATGATGAGGGCAAAGAGAATCTGAAAATGCTTTATAAATTTAAAAGTAGAACCCCAGTGTAAGTTCCTGGAAGATTTCTTCATTATTGTAGTCACTATTATTACAATCTACTCATCTCCTGGCCAGCCCCAAACATGCCTAAGGTGTGTAAAACTGGAGCAACTATCTGCCCTCCACTTGAGGTGTCCTGGGGTGGTTTCAAGACTCATAACAGCACAGAAGCCCAATTTCCCTGGACCCCATCATCATAGAGATAAAATGGAAATGAAACTGCTTCTCTCTACTCTGCCATTCTCTTCTTCCCAGACTGAATTTTACCTTCGTGAATTTTTTCCCCTTTCAAGATCGCCTTTCATGTTCATTTAAATTTGTTGAGGGGCAACGAAGGTCGGGTACACAGATGAATTTGGACCCAATTTTATAGCATTCTAAATACAGCCTGAGTTGTCCTTCTCTGACATCTTTGCATTTTAATAATAAATCTAGGATTCAATGAAGTAAATATATAATGGTTGAATGTCTGAAGATAGTGATAACTTTAGAACTCAAATATTTAAGAGAACAGAGGCAAGGTATCTTCAAATCATACCACATACGATCCACTTTTTCCATTTAATAAAACTAACCGTATTTGGGAATATAGTATTAAAAAAGTAAGAAAAAAAATTAAAAGCCAGCACAGTTAGATTGGGGATGGGGCTAGTTAAAAAAACAATAAGACTCTGAATTAGTTAATAAGATGTAGAAAAATAGTAGTAGCTCTGCGTTGTGCTGTGGCCCACGTCTTAATCCTAGTGGATCACCTCTTAGAACAGAAGGCAGAGTTGAAAGTCCTCTGCTGGGTATGGTAGGAAACTAGGGCCCCACATAAGCAACATCAGCGAATGACTATTGAATGGCAAAGCTATGAATTTCATTTCAGATTTCCGGCATTAGCTGTAAGTGTTTTGCCTTTAGGGAGTAAGATAATACAACCAGGATCTGTGGTTGAATTTGAGCTTAATTTGCTGTGGCTTAATTTTGTTCTTGGTCATGATTAATCTTTACTTTCAGCCGATCCACTCTTTGGAATTCAAGTTCAACAACAATCTCATTCTGGGGCTCACTTCCATTCTTTCCTTTAACTTACGTCCATGCCAAATCATTGTCTCCTTCTCTCCCTCTTTCCTTCTCTCTCCCAGGCAAAGTCGCCATGGCATGGAAAGAGTGTGGGCCTAGCCACTTATCAACGGAATGACACGGGAGATGTAAAGAACAAAGGGTTGGGTTCCCAACGTACATATAAGGCCATCCACCTCAAAGGGGAATTTATAAATTAAATAGGATAAGCGCACTTGACACATGGTAGATTTCTTCTGTCTTTGCGTGCTAGATTCGGGGGCTACGATGTGAGTAAAATCATGTTTCTGCTTTGAGGACTAAGTCAACAGTGCTGGGAGTAGGGTACTTAGGGTTGGAGTGGGCTTTAAAATAAACAAAAAAGCCCTCTGCGAGTCTCAAATGATCTGCCACTTTAATTGACTGTCGCACTGAGTGAAACTTGGAACAATTTTTAGCCACATAATATAGTGATAGAAAAGTCAAGATAAAAACAGCCAGTAAAAGTTTTATGAGGCTATCTCTAAAAGAATCCACTTGACTGCTTGCTATGTTTACAGTGCATTTTCCTTATAGCTCTACAGGTGGGCTCTCTTTCTCTGCAGTGGGACTATCATCTCCTAATGCTTCGAAGAAATGGAAGCTAGCTAGTCTTTTCAGAGGAAGCAGATGGGTGGTTTGAGGAAACGTCTAAGATAGCAGGAGAAACAACTTCAACAGATGGCCTCTTGGCCAAAGCAAGTGGTTGAAACTGACTCTACTGACACCTGGTGGAGAGTAGGGTAGCTTTCCTGTGCCAAAGAAAATAAGTGTGTGCGTGCGCGTGTGCCTGCTTGTGAGTGTTTGCTTGTGTGTTTTGAATGGACTTGAAACGCCTTCATCATGTCAGAGGAGTTAAATAACTCCCGAGGAATGAGTGTACCCTGCAGAACCACCAGATGCCTGAATGTATAATTGTGGTCAGGTGACTCACTGAGACATGTGCATGAAAAACAACGAATGAGAATGTGAAAATAAAACATTAGGAGTAAATTAAATAATTTATTACTAATTTCTTAAAAGTGTTTGATGACAAATAGGTCAACAACAACAAATAAGAACCCACTCCCTTCCCCAACCCTTATGACAGGTTCATAAGAAAAGATGCTACTACTTGACCACAGGCCAGAGCTATCTCCATCTCAGGGAGATGGCATTGCTCAGACTGAGCTAGTGCTTTGCTGCCTCTGGAATCTGCTGTAAACTCCGTATAGATTTTTAACCCTGGGATAAAAAGAATAATCTTCCTAAGGAGGGGTTGTGAAGACTGCTTTGCCCCTAAAATTCCTTGAAGAGGAAAACAAAATTCTCTTGATAAATATAGTTGTAATTGTTTACTACTTCTTAAATGTCAAATGGCGGTGGGGGAGGGGACTACACTCCAAAAATATACTTCCTGAACTTTAGTTTCCATTTTCCCTTCGTTGGCTTCTTGTCTGATGCTCCTTGATGAAGGTCCCTGTCACTAACTTTATTGGCAAATTTCTATGGTTTCCTGTGAGGTGTCATGAACATGCCACAGCACACACACAGCCTCGATGGTGTCTTTTAATAATGTTTTAAAGGTGATTTTCAGGAATGTACCAGAACAATTATTAGTACCAATTTGTAAGAATTAATTCATTATATTTAGGTCATAAAGAAAGGGCTGGGGCACTGAATAAAAATGTAGGCTGTTATTTTTAAAAAATCACAGAGTTAAGGGTTAAGTCAGGGAGCTGAGCTGGGTAGATCTAGGTGGCTTGAAGGTAAGAAAGAAAGAAGCCCTAAGGATTCATGTAGTTTTCTTACAGTTACCCCCTACCCCCCGACATTTAGGTTAAACTTAGAATGTATATTTCCTTAAATGTGCTGGCTCATATACATGATTCTGACCAGAAAGTGTACAGTCAAAATACATTTCTTCCTGGGTATGGGTGATTCTATAACACAGAGATTCCCAACTTTCTCAGTTCCTGGCACCCTTAGTATATCAGTAATTTTTTTTTTTTTCACAGTGACCTCAGGTCAAAGGAAACATTTAAATGTTTTATTTATTAAGTGCTTAGGTCGAAACAGCCTAATAGTATGTTTGTGTGGTGTCTGACAGCTGTTGTTGGGTTTCTCTCAAAACTCAAAGACATTCCATTGAGTTCCTATGGGTTTGCTGGGTGCCTTGATACAGAGCTTGGGAACCATAACTGTACCAGTTTTGGGAAGTAATGAAAAGTTCAAGGGTGTGGTTTACATAATCTCATTTCACCTCTCACTCTTTGTGAGACCATGGCCACATAATTTGGCCTTTCAGCTTCATACAGCTAAGTGAGCCAGCCTAGCATACGACTGTGGAGTAGAAAATAAGAGAACGAGACAGAGCAGCCTTTTCAGGGTATAAGCAGTCTTCAGAATAAACAAAACTTGACCATCATTGGAGTGCTTCTTGAGCCCTATCATACGAAGAGAGTGTGATGAAGTCTCTAAAAAGTAAAAGAACAGAGCACTTGCATCGTCTAAGAAGGGGGATGCAATAAGTCACGTTACCACTGGGAATTACAGGGATGCCAAAGGTAGGAGAGAAGTTGTCCTGACACTAATTTCTTAGGTGAAAATCTGACAAATGAGCATGAGATGTTAAACATGCAAGAAGACTTGTATAAGTAGATCTATAAACAGCAGGTTGCCTGCTTTTCTGTTCTGTTCTCTTTCTGACTGATATGTAGCAATGAAGTGACGTACAAACTAAACTAGTGGTTCTCAAACTTTGGCAATCCCCTGGAAGGCTTGTTAAAACAGAATGCTGGGCTCCACGCCAGACTTTCTGATTTAGCTAGTCTGGGGGTGGGGTGGGTGGGTCTGAGAGTCTGTATTTCTAACAAAGTCCCAGGTGATCTGACTATACTTTCCAGGAATCACATGTTGGGAGCTGCCAGGCTAAATGGTTTGGGAACACGTTAGAGGAGCTGAGGTACCATCTTGGTAGGCTACACTTGATGCTGGACAGGCATCCCTACTTCTCCATTCCTGACCAGCATGGCCAGCCTTGTCTAGAACATTTCCAGTGAAAAGGCGCTTACCAAGGCATCCAGCTCTGTTGGTGACTAGTTACCTTCTCCGATGGCCACTTGAATTTTAAGTGGGTGCCCTTGAATTTGGGACCCTCAAGTCTTGCAGTAATAAAGTGATGAGACATGATGTGTTCTGGAGGTTTGCATTTTCAAAAAAGTTAGCTGTGCACTCTGTTAACTTATAAGTTTGGGGCACAATTATAGAGCCTGTAGGAAAAGTGGTTCGTAATCTCAAGGAGGAGGTTACTGCAGAATCAGCGGAAGAGACTTGCTCACTGTCTTTGGGACTAGGCCCAGGCATGTGTACCTAGGAAAGGTTTCCCAGCTGATTCTGTTGAGAACTTCTGCTCATAAGAGAAGTGCCAAGTCTGAGCATGAGTGTGGGGATAGATCACCCTATTGTAACTCTCTTACTCCTGAAGCCATTCACCTGCTGGTATGAGGCCATATACATGCTCATTGGTTTGGATTTGCTGGACATACCCCTGCCATTAGTATGTCCTATCTGACTTCTATGGGTCTGTAGAGAAATTTCTTCCCTTGCCTCTTGCCACCCTTCCTTGGGTGTTGGCAAAATCATGGCTGGCGTGGTTTATTCAAAGCACATTGCTAATTAAAAACCATCAGCTATGTACCAGAGAACACGTTTAAAAAGTGGTCCATGTTCTAGTATCAACAGGTCAGTTGCAGCTGACCAGTGGACTTCAGTACTCAGTCCACACTCACCCTCCTCTCTGTCCCATGTCATTTCTTTAGAGCAGGGTTCTCAGGGTGTGATTGCCAGATCAGTGTCAGCATCACCTGGAAACTCTTTAAGAAATGCCAGTGCTTATAGGCTCACCCCAGACCCACCGAATCAGAAACTCTGCAGGTGGGGTCCAGCTGTCTGTGTTTTAATAAGCCCTCTGATACATGCTGGAGTTCGGATGCATGCTGGAGTTGGGAACTACTGCTTCACATAGTACTTCTGCACTTCCCCGCTCATTGCCACAGATTAGAAGGTCTTCCAAAAGCAGGGACCTCTGGCCTTCCTCTCCCCACCACCCGGCTCAGTGATCAGCACATAGCAGGTACTCAAGAAACATTTGTTAGTTACTGAAGCTAGGGCAGCTCTACTTCCTGGTCACAAGAGTGAATAAACACTCCCTCAGCATGCCACCTCTGAGAGGCTGCCGACCACACTGCTTCTAAATCGGCTCCTTTCTTATGGGTTGTATTTTCCATATTTATAAATCAACTTTCACTAAATCCTCTCCAAGATTTTTTTTTTTTTTTTTTTAGCATTCCTTTGAGCTCAGGAAGCCAAAAACAAGATGCAATATTTTAGCCAGTGTCTGTTTCCTGCTGGGGGGAAGGGCTTTTCTGCATAATTCTTAAATTCCATGCTCCCGGCATCATGATTATTTTCTGAACAATAGAATGAGATTGCTGATTCATGTTTGGCTCACGGCTCCAAGCATCTTTTTTCCTGCTGTACTTGTGCCCATGGAACGCAATAATGTTCTATTCATCCCTCTGAATTAGAAATGCCAACAGCTCAGATATGCAACCGAAGGGCCCCTTTCCCCTTTGGCTTATTTAAAGCCTTCCCACAAATAACACATTTTGAAATATTATACGACATTCGCTTTGAGCCATTTTGCTTGGGCAAGGACAGTTAGACCTTATCTTTTTATCGGCAGCTCCCTGCACAATGCCTGGCATACTGTAACTACAATTCTCAAAAAATGCTTATTTGAATGAATCACATACCCACTTCCTGAGGTTCCAGCCTTATCCTTCTCTTCTGGCCCGACACAGTACAACGAGCCCTCCTTCAGGAGCATAGAGAGAGCCCGCTCACATGTTTGGATCCAGCCAAAGAATGGGATTGAGCGCCTCAAAGTCTGGTGGTCCAGGTGTGCTCCATCCAGTCCTATCCCAGTTGGCACACCGTCTGCAGTGCCATTTCTGGCCTTGCTGCAGCAGTGAGATCTCTGGTCCCCTCAAAACAGCCTTGCCAATAAGCTTTGCCAATAAGCGGTTGCGGCCAACTGTGGGATTTTGTTTCCCAGCTACAAAGTCAAACAGGTGAGACTACTGAGTGCTCCTGAATCTCTAAAGGTCAACCTGAGCCGCACGTGCGAATCGCTTGGGCAGCTCTGCAAAGTCTAGTGCCCAGGCTGCACCCCAAACCAATTAGTGTTTTGTAGCTCAGGCCTCAGTTTTGTAAAGCTGCCCGGGCGATTCAGATGTGTAGCCAAGGTTGAGAACCACTGCCCTAAAGTGGCCTCTAAGATAGTATCTGGGACGTGTCCCTCTTTTGCTCTCGCTCCCTTCTGACCTCTTCTCAACACGACAGAGTGGTTCTCTGAGACTACAATTCAGAGCATTTGTAGCCGCTGCTCAAAATCTCACCATGGTCCCCAGGACCTGCCCATTGGCCTCTCTGTCGTGGTCTCCTGCATCTCTCCTCATTTCACCTTCACTAACCTCCTTGCTGTTCCTCGAACGTGTCATCTGTGCCCCCGCCAGAGAGCCTTTGCCCTAGGATTATTCTGAAATGCTTGTCCAATGCTCAGGTCCCTTCCTCGCCTCCACTTGCAAACCTTAACTTCTCAGGGATGCCCACCTTGACCTTCCCTGTCCCTGCTGGACTTGTCTGCCCCGAGCATTGGCTTTCCTGATACCCTGCGTCCCGTTCCACTCCTTCCTGTTCCGACAGTATGTGGCATCTTTTAACATACTGCACTGTTTATTTCTGGTTTTGTTGTTGTTATTGTTGCTTATTGTTTCGTCTCCCGCTGCTAAGAGGTCAGCTCCTAGAGGTCAGGGGTCTTTGATTTGTTCCCTGACCACCCCGAGTGCTCAGGCAGTGTGTGGCACACAGCAGGCCCTTAATGAATACTTGTTTAATGAAGAAAGCTGGTTACCTCTGTAGGTAGTGTTGAAAGATAGGGGCTGAATGGAGGAAGGCAGCCTCAGTGATGCATGAAGAAAATAAATTTTCTCAAAAATGACAGATTTTTGAGGGAACACTGATCATTTTATTCTAATTATAAGTCAAGAGATGGGATTGTCCAGGGTCTAGGTTTTAAAAAAAAAAATCACACTTACAGAGACAGAAGCGAATTAGCGGTAACCTAGGGCTGGGCAGTGGCTGTGAGGGTGGGACAGGGCTCGGTACAGGGACAGGAAGTGACTGCTAATGGGACAGAGTCCTTTTTGGGGTGATGAAAATGTTCTAAAATGAGATTATGGTGATAGCTGTGCATACAACTCTGTAAATATACTAAATCCACTGAATTGTGCACTTCGATGAGTGAACTTTCTTATGTAAATGATGTCTCAGTAAAACTTTTAAAAATGTACATTTAACTGAAGCTGAGTAGTACGGAGTGCTAAATCTAAAGCTAAAAAGGAAACCTAGGCTATCGCTATTTCTTATCAGGCTCCTGGATTTTCTCCAGCGTGGGTTTGGAACTGGAGATAAGAAAGCCTTCCTTAGCCCTTATTTGCTGCCAGAAACATCTATTAGTCAATAAAGAAATGTAACTTAAAATTTATGATTAAGGTCTAACTCAAGACTAATTTATTTGGACTATAGGTCTAACTCAAGACTAATTTATTTGGCTTCCCCTTAATAACTTTCATACCCCCTAAATTGTTTTTTTTTTTTTTCCCCCAGGACTAGCAGTTTCGGAAAGCAAGCAGCCACTTTGTGTGAGACTGAACTTTGTATACACTTGACCCTTTTGAACTTATTTATAATGCCAAGAAAATTCCAGCCATGTTGACATTAATCATCTACTGATGGCCAGTTCTCCCACACATCACAGAATTCAATTTGTCTGCAGCTGCGAAGTGAGATGCTAGCGGCCCTGTGAACCTTCCTCCAACTCTTGTCGCTGTGGCTATCTGGTAAGTAACACACATGGAACATGACAGATAGCAACAACTCAATGAGGACCATTTTCCCTTCCCCCAGGAACTCAACAGCATATTCTGTTAGGCCGCGAAGGGGGAAAACCTTCCTTCTGCTCTTCTGCCCATTTCTCTGCTCACCAACTTGACATGTGCTTGCCTCTACACAGAGGGTCTGGTTGAATGAAGGCCAGTTAGGCAGCTAACAAGAATCCTGGCTTCGACATTGTCACTAGGGAATCCCTATGCTGTGGGCAATGCTATGATATAGGAAGAGTCTTGGGTACTGTTGCTGCATCTCTAGAGAATTCCTGATGGGGACAAAGTCGCTACATCATCGATAATCAGACTGTTTGAAAAAAGAGACACTCAGAGGTGTTTTCTGCTCACTGATGAAACAGAGGGTTAGAGGGGCAGGGGAGCTTGCCCTTGGTCCTCTAGCTGGTGAGAGAAGTTAGAACGCCAACCCAGAGCTAGCGTGCTCCATTCTTGAGCCATACTGCTTCCCTCCCACCACGTGCACGTCACTTGCCACTCAGCAGTACGTCATGATGAGTACAAAGGTGACTACATCTACTCCCTCCCTTCTGGCAAGCACTGCCTGGTAGAGCTGACAGACATACACAAAAAACTCTAATAAGAGAAGGTAGTATTTGGTACTCTATCAGAAGTGAAGAGGGCCATGGAAGTGTGTGTGTGTTGGGGGGCGGGGGTGGGAGAATAACTAAACATACAGCAAAACACAGATGCTCCGCAAATCATCATGCCATCCTTGCACAGGGGTCATGTGGGTCATGTCACCTTCCTGGTCAAGGTCCAGCTGTGAACTGAGGGTCTATTAGAATGTGGGGTGTGTAAAGTGTAAGTGACCAGGCTGAAATCATTCTGACCATGCATTCTGTGTGCTTGGACAGAATATCCACGTCCATTTGTTTTAATATCATCT
The DNA here is from genome assembly GCF_902729225.1 of Pteropus medius. Taxonomy (NCBI): domain Eukaryota; kingdom Metazoa; phylum Chordata; class Mammalia; order Chiroptera; family Pteropodidae; genus Pteropus; species Pteropus medius. The sequence goes on along the minus strand of NW_024349802.1, from coordinate 26,580,892 downwards.
GTATGTTTGTCCTAAAAGAAGAAGACAGTATGTATGTCCCTTACAGAGATTTTCTGAGGATTAAATGAGTTCATATAAGAAAAGTGTTTGGACGTTGCCTCGTGCATAGTAAGTGCTCAGTCAATGTGAGTTGTTATTGTTATGCCTGGTTAATCATGGATTCTGGAGAACTGAATACTTGCATAGAGTCCTGGTTATTTGGTTGCACAGTGAGAGAAGAGGGCACGTGAAGCTGAGTTCTCTTCCTGGGGTAGGTGACATGAGGCAGCAAGGGCGGAAGCAGTGGTGTTCACCAAGAGTCATTGCTATCTGTTGGGAACTTGATGTACTTCATGCATGGCTGTAGTTTATAAAAGGGGCACAGTATTACACATACTACTTGTCAGGGTACAAGAATTTCTTTTACAAAATAATTGGTAACATTAGGAAAGCATGGGATTGCCATCCTCTAGCATGATACTGTGTGAAAGAGATTTTATAAGAAGATAATCCACTTTTGGGGGGATGGCAGTATTTGTAAAACTGACTCTTTCAAGCAGTGTTGCAATGATGAATGGGTACTATTTGGGTGGCCTCTGTGGGGACCTCAACTAATGTTTTCTCTGTGAGAGAACGCTTAAATCAATATTTTTCACATCTACTTTCTCTCAAAGAATAGAGTTCTGGTCCCAAAATGATAGTTTTTATGGATCTGATTTGAAATACTTCAGTTGTACCATCTTTAGAGCCATAAAAATTTTATTTTAAATAAGGCCTACTTGCCTACCCATTGTCTTATATAAAAAGGAGAGACAGTGGGCCTTGGTCATCAACTTCTATTATTAGTTTTACTTGGCACAGGTAAAAATGAACCATGTAATATTCGGGAAGAATAAACTCATGTGATCTGAAAACAAAGATTCCCAGAGAAAAGGAAATCAGCCTGTTTCTAAAACACCAAAGAAATAATGAGGATCCCACACAAAATAAACATGTACATGGAGCTACCTCTTTTTAACTCCAAAGGAAAGGCCAGCTAGACCAACCACGGCCTTTGGCTTTGTAGTAAAATCTACAACAAATCTAAAGTGTTTCTCTTTGTGTGTTCAATGAAATTGAGTAGAGAAAAAAGAAGATAATGACACTTGTTAACATGTTAATATATTAATCACCCTACATTTACACATGTGTATAAGGTTCCCTAAAAAGTATGAATAATAATAATGGTAATAAAGAGAACAATAGTAATAGCATCTAACATTTATTGAGTGCTTACTATGTGTTTGCCATTGCTAAGTGTCTTGCATAAACCACCTCCTTTATTACTCTCACCAGCTTGTGATGTAGGTGGTACCATCCCCATTTACAGCTGGGAGAACTAAAGTTAAGAGGTGTGTCTCTCTTGCCCAAGGTGGTAAAGATTTTTAAGTGAGAGAGCCAGGAATTGAACTCAAGTCTCACGAATTCAGGCATCATGCTTTAAACCACTACCCTTGACTGCTCCTTGCAAGAATAACAGTTATATGCATTTATAGCGCCTCTTTACATCAGTAATTTCATTTGATGCTCACGACTTCATTTTATTTTTTCTTTTACAAATGAGGACACTTAGACTCAAGTGTTAGGTGTCTAAAGATAAACATTGGTATATGGGAAAACCAGGATTTAGAATTATGCTTCCTGACTCCTAAGCCAAATTTGTTCTTGAAGAATCTGAGCTTAAATCTTTTCTGAATGGAAGGTCCTGACAACTAATCGCTGTTGTCACTATCAGTGAAGACAAATCTAAACAATTGCACCTACAGGATATTCTTTTAAAACATGAAATTTCTAGCTCAGAATATCAGGCAGCTGAAAATTTAATGTATAGAACACAGGGTCTGGTCAAGTTGACACAAACTATTTGAAAAGTTCACTCTTGACGAGTCTGAAACTCTCTCATACGCCCAGCTCAGTATTAGGAAGACACATATTAACCTAAATGGCAGGCAAACATTTCTTGTTAGAGATGAGACATTTTCTGAGTTCAATAAAGGTTACCCGGTGTTCAGAAAATGAGAAGTTCTAATCATAATTCCTGATCCATTTGATTGAAGATATTATTCCTATTATTTTGTGGTCAAGTTCATGAGAATGAACCTGACAAGTGTACCAGTTGGGTGGGAATGTGTGAAAATGAACTGCCCTTGAGTCCCCACCCCTCACATGCTTTCAGGCTCAATCCCATACTGATGCTGCCAGAAAGGTTTATAAAGGGATTACCAATGAATACTCCTTTAATAGAGGAAAGGTGCTTTTCTTGAAAAGACAAGAGATATTTGGAAATTTAGGATGCCTGTAATTGTTCAAAGGAAACATTTAGAATAGTACAATGGATAAAGCTAGCTGGCTGAACTTACAAAATCACAGACTTTCTAATCCACAAGCTGAGTGCCAGATTGTCACCTATTGCACCTCAGTTCCAAATCCACCCTTCTGTTCTATGCTCTGTGATGCTGGGGCTGGGACCTTGCAAACTCTGTCCTAGAGTCCCTTGCAAGAGGGGTTTCTATTTGATTCTGCCAACAACAGGAGGCATGAGAGGAAGATTGGCAGGTGAGATGAGAAGAGCACTTCTTCCTTCTCTCTCTTTTTCATGTGCCTGTGAGCATCTGCCAGCAGGGGCTGTTGGCTGGAGCTTCCTGTCTCTTTTAGCATTTCCGGCAACAGTCTCTGAATCCCTCAGAGGTTCTAGCAGTAACTGGTTGGCCTCCTTTCTTAGTGCTCTGAGGGCCAGCTCCACAGGACTGCTTCTCTGAGCTCCTGACCCCATCCGTAAGGGCGACCGCTGCTTTCTTTATACTCTTCTGGCACTCCAGCACCCATGTATTAACCAATTCCCTACACTAAATCCTCCCATTGAATTATCTAGTGACGTTTTGTTTTCCTGCCTGTACCCTGACTGTTACATGTTGGTGGCATGCCTGCAGCATATATCAATTCCTGACAACAGTGCAGCACCAGAAACAACAGCATTGACTGAATTCAAACCTGATTCTGCTAAGTGTAAGCCATTATTTCCAGCTGAGAACTCAGCATGTGTGAGAAATTACAACCCCAAGCTGAAGGGTAGTAGGGTAAAAGGCTTTGAAGGGTCGAATTTTTAAAAATTATTTTTTTAGCATAAAAATAACACCCGTTCACACGGAAATGTTTGCAAACACAGAAACTATAGAAGAAAAAAAAAATTAAAACCTGTCCTAGAACTTCAAGATAATCATGCTAAGCGAAATAAGCCAGACAGAAAAAGTTGAAATTTATATGATATCACTTATATGTGGGATAGAAACCTAAAAGCAACAAATGAACAGGACAAACAAACAGAGACTTATGGACATGGACTATAGACTAGTGGTTACCAGAGAGTAGGGGGTGGGGTGAGAAGGGAAGTAGTCGGGGTAAAGGGGGTCAAATATGTGGTGAACACACAATGTAAATATATATATGCCTTACTGTTAACCAATGTCACCATAAAAAATAAAGAAATAAAAAAACCCAAGAAACAAAAATAAAAAACCTGTCCTAAAGTTAACCACTGATATTTTGACATATTCTTTCTGATCTCTCCCCGCCCCATACTTCTATATATTTTAAACAATTATTATTTTTAACCAACATTAGTCTCTAGTATTTTCATGTGACAAAATGAGGAACTCAGCTCTTAGAGGGGTGTGAGCTTGCTTCATCAGAAGGATCACTTGTCTTTTCTGCTTTTGGGACTGGGTCTCTCTGGCAGAGGCTGCTTACCTCTGAACTAGAAACTAGACAATGGCCAGGGCTACAGGTTCCCATCTCTGGTATGTCTGATATGCCTCTTCAGTTGGGGTCATAAAGTAAATAAGAAATCTGTACATGTTCAGGAAGAATACTTAGTATTATGAGCTGGCTCCTAGGGTGAGCTCTATAAAAATTTTTGAAGGAATATTGGACACAACAGTCTACCCTGTAAGGAGCGGCATATTTGGACAGAGAGGCAGCACAAATGCTGGTGCTTATTACCCTTGTCTGCAACACATATTTAGTATTTTGCTCCTTCCTTCCTTGCTTCCTTCCTTCCTTCCTTCCTTCCTTTCTTCCTTCCTTCCTTCCTTCCTTCCTTCACAACTACTGTCAAGTATCTACCAAAGCACAAAGAAGGAAGAAATGTTCCCAACGACTACTATGAAACCAGCATAATTACGATACCCAAAAAATGAATAAGGCAGCATAAGAAAGAAATCTTCTCGGGTCACTTATTTATATTGATGCAAAAATCTTTAATAAAATATCACAAATAACTCTTGGGAAATTTTAAAAGAACTATATACCAGATAAATGAAAGATTTCCTGGAAAACAAAGATAGGTCAGTATGAAGAACACTAAAATTGCTGATTACAGTAATAAGCCCACTGAGTAAAAGTATTTGATCTTGAAGGATGCTAAAATGGCATGTAATAATATTCACTGCTTGTTCTTGACGATTCGTTTAGGAAGACTAAACAAACATTTTCTTGATGTGATATTAAATATATGGAAAAGTTTGAAAAAGAAAAGTAATGAGGGGAAATTAACCCTATCAGATATTAAAACATAGTATAATGTCTTAATAATTAAAACAATGCGGTATTGGTGCATGAATAGAGAGATCGATGGAGCAAGATAGAAGTTCAGAAACAGACCTCAATATATATGGAAATTGAGAATATGATAAAAGCTGGCTTATTCAATTCATGGAGATAGGACAACCAGTAAACCACCTAGGAAAAAAAGACAAAGTTGAATCCATAACTCATACCTTATACCTTATAAGATAACTTGGTTAAATACCAAGTGGATGAAAGATTTTAAATGTAACCAATGAACATCCTAGAAGAATCCTTGCTTTAAAATAGAGAAGACTTTCTAACTATGGTGCAAAATATAGGAACTACCCACAATCTCACTTCATAAATACCTGTAACTCTCATATCTTGAATACCCGTAAAAGGAGATATGTAAAATGTCAATGCCCGTCAGTGGGGACTAGATGAATAACCATCTGGTAGTCATCCAGTGGAATGCTATGTGAATGTGAGAAAAAAATGATGGTACTCTTTATGAGTTTACATGGAATAGTCTTTAAGAACTATTGGTAAGTAAGAAAAGCAAAGTATATGTGGTATGAGACATCTATGACTACAAAGAGAAAGAAGAATATTACATAAATGTGTATACAGAGAATGTCTATGGTTGGACACATAGAAACTAAAAACATTGCTGGCCTGTGAGGAGGAAAATTCATGGTTAACAGATGGGGGCTGGAGAAAGACTTTTTACTGCAGACTTTTAAATACATTTTGAATTCTTAACCATGTACAGAATTTAGTATCTGTTCAAAGGAAAGAAATGAATACAGTACAATGAAATGAAAACAACATAAAGGTAGAAAAGTTGAGGGAAAATTCAGACATAATACACACTTTACAAAATTGTTGGGAAGACTGAATGCAAAAATGTTGTGATGGTGGCATAAAATAATGTAAAAAAGAAAATGAAAAGTATAGATGGGATAAAATGTTCTTGATCTTAAAAGGGTAAAACTTGGTCTTCTCTTCTACTAAGTTTGACTCTAGGGCAAGGCTTATAAACTCAACTGCCCACAGGGGCTAAATAGTCATTCACTTAACAGGTAGGCATCACTGCCAGCTATGCAGCAAGCACTGGGGATATAGCAGTGAAGAAATATTGGGAAAAAAATCAGTCCCCTCTATCTAGAGCTTTCAATCTAGACAGAGATGGCACAGGCTATTAAACAAACAAATGTCACACAGAACAACAAACATCAAAGGGTGGAGGAAATGCAATCATAAATCGTGAGGTCAGAGCAGTTGACAATGGCAGTGAGGAACACAGGCCTGACTGTTTCCTTTAAAAAGGAGGTGACAGGTCAACTGTTCCAGGAGGAGGTTGTAATGTGGGGTTGTGGGAACAATTTTGCCACAATTTTGTGGAAAATCTTCAGATTTTTCAGAAGACACCAGAAATCCAAATATGTACTTGAAATCTCCTGATTTTAAAATCATGATTCAGTTTTTAAATAAAAGCACCATGTTGGCCAAATAAAACACATCTTGCTGGCCAAAGCTGGCCTGGGGGATGGCCAGTTCAAATCTCTAAAGAAATGAGATCAAGTTTTAAAACAAACACATCAGAATTTGTAAGCCTTGCCATCTGATGAAGCTATGCATGTTTTCCATTTCTTGAAACACTTATGAAACTCCTCAGTGAAAACCAGTTGGCTCTTTTGAGCACCCCCATGCCCCCTTTTGTTGTTTTCCACATAATAAAACCTGTATCATTTTGGACTTAAAACTTGTTTGGACCAAAAGTTGTTACTTGGCTTGACCCCCGATTTTACTCAACGTGTTCAATCTTCATAACATTGAGTTTTTCTAGAAATCAAATTTACCTTCAGAAGGCGGAGGGTGTGTTTAATAGTATACTCTTGGCCTTGAAGGCAGTCCTAAAGAGGAGATGCAAATATTTAGAGAAAGGGCAATGTCACTAAAATAAATATGTTTCCTTCTAAGATTGAAGAGGATTGACTTAAATGTGTAGGAGTCAACACGAGTGTCCCAGACTCGAAGGCATTTCATAAAAGGTTCAATACACTGGATTCAGTTGATTGATTCAGGTTTTTTTTTTTTTTAAATTAATTTTTATTTTTTTTAAGGGCTCATTTCTTTGGACTTGATTGAATGCTATAAAGCAGTTCATTCTAGGGTTCCTTGGCATGCATATCTGCCCAAACAAAGGCTTTGTGCCAAACACAACCAGCACATATATTTTTATTTTCCTATGGCCAATGGCTTAGTTCCTGTGGTTGGCTGATGACATTAGTCATGTAGAATCACAGTGAAGAAGAACGCAGAGCTATTGATGAGCCTGTGACAGCTTGGAATTTCTTCCCTAACATGTATGAATCAGTAGCCACAAGTTTGCATTTTAGAAATATTTGTGGTAGTTAAAAAATACACACTGTACTTGTTATTATAATTATTATATTCCCATAGAAATAGTGTTCCTGGGAAGAGTATAGAAGTAGCATGGAGATGTCCACCAAGATATCGACTTCAACAATCCCACTGTTGTGAAATGCTTATGTTTCCTTGCTCCGCACAATACTCATCCAATCAGTCCAGTACCTATGCTAGAGCACAATATCTTTGATCAAATATGTCATAATTGTCTGTCTGTCCACCTGTCCATCTACCCACCCACCTTTTCCTCCCTCCTTCCATCCCTCCATGAAATATTCTTTCACGAAATATTTATTGAGTGTCCGCTATTGATCAGTCACTGCTAGGCACACAGTGTAAAACAAAAATAATCCATAGTATCTGTCCTTACGGAGCTTACTGCCTTTTGGGAGAGGTCAGAAATTCAAGGTAAAATTATAGCCACGTTAAGAGTTATAAGAGAAAGACTAAAAAGCAGAATTTGACTTAATCACAGAAGTCTTCTTAGAAGAAGTGAAGAGTGGGCTGAGATTCCTAGACACATGGACCGGTATGTGATCAAAGGACGATTGGGCGGTGACCAGGTAGAAAGGGAGAGAAGGGCAATCCCAAATAGGGATAGAATGCACGTAGGCGCATTCTATGAGAGGGGAGGAAGCCTGACCCATATAAGCAGTGGTAGAAGGCTGCTGCAGGCAGAGAAGTGAGGGGAGGAAGCAGGAGATGAGATGAGGCTGGGGAGGCAGACAGGAGGCTGTCCAGGCAGGGTCTTTTAGGCCATAGACAGGATTTTATACTTATCCTAAATTAGAATTGGTCAAAGACTCAAGTGAAGGAAGTGAAAATGATTAGATTTGCCTTTCAAAGTCACAGTAGCCATTTATGTTAAAAGAATTAGAGGAGGTCTATATTTGCATATAGATAAATGATAACTGGGGGTGTTGACATGGAATAGATTGCTTTAGGACTACAAATGAAGCAAGAGGAGGAGTGTCTGCAACTAATATTTGGGGAACTCTAATATCGAAAAGATAGGAGGAAAAAGTGAGCTAGCTAATAAGGGAATCTGAGCAAGTGAGCTAGCAAGATTGCCTTTGAGGTACAAAAAAACCCTGGAGCTTTTTACATCTTGGAATCTAGGAAAGAGTTATCATGTCAAGAAGGGGAACGTGATCAGCGGTATCGAATGCTGCTGAGAGGTCAAATAAGATAAAGTCTGGAAAATGTACGCTGGATTTAACAACATGGAGATCATCAATGACCTTAACAAATGTTATTTGTTGGTGAGGGGAGGCCTGAAGCCAGACAGATTAGACTAAAGAAAATTAGAAGATTAGGTCACAGAGATGGGGCACAGTGGTTACACTTTAGGGAAGTTTGGCTGTGAACAGAAGAAATAGTTGGGAGTTAGCTGCAGGGGATGTGTAAACAATAGGCTTTTTTTTTTTTTTAACTATAGAAGATGTGAACATGTTTAAAAAACTGATGAAAGGCAACATGAGAGAGAGAGACAGACAGAAACAGAGAAGGGAGGAAGGGAGGGAGGAGAGAAAGAGAGAGAGAGAGAGAGAATAATTGATACTGAGAAAAATTCCTGGGATGGGATCTCATCCAGAGAAGGGACAAGTCTCCTATTATAAGGGAGGAAGGGGGGATGGGCATGGATATAGGTGGGTTCCTGGGTCTGGTGTCAGGACAATTAAGAGTTCCTGTGGGATAGGTTTCATTTTCTCCAAAGCAGGAGGTGAGGTTACCTGATGAGAGTAAGGGAGGACAAGGGCTATTAGAAGTTTATAAAAGATTAAGAAGTCTGAAACAGTCATTACAGAAAGCAGAAGAGTATGTTGAACGGATACTCTTAGTAGGACTTTAAGGTAATATTGATGGCCCGTTCAAAGCTGGTCATCTGAATTCACAGCAACACCAATCAGCTCTGTTCAGTGACTTATTTTTAACAAGGCTGGCAAAAGCCCTGGGCAGGAAGTTAGGAGCCCTAGGTTATGAGTTGTGACAGTCGTTACTTGTCTTGTGACTCTGGGCACATCTGTCTTTAGTTTCCAGTTTCTACAACTTATCAAATGATGAATTCAGATTAGATGCTATCCCTCCCAGTCCTAAACTTCCACAAATCACCTCAATATTTGTGGAGAGACCCTCTTAGCTTATCGAGATTTTTTTATTGATACTTTTAGTTTTAATTTAAAAATGAAATGGATCTTTGTAAGATCTATAGAAAAAATACATGCTTCAGAGAAAGAAAGAAATTCAGATAAATTGTATGGCTATACTTAATGGTCTTGTCATATCTGGTGTCTCTAGATCTGAATCAGAAATTGGCAAACTTTATCTGCACAGGGCCAGATAATAAATATCTCAGGCTTTGGGGGCCAAATAGTCTATTTTTAGTCTATGAAAATACCCATAGACAATTCATTAGTGAATGAGCATAACCCAATGAAACTTTATTTATGAAAACAGGGCTGGATTTGGCCCTCAGGCTGTGGTTTGCTGACTCCTAATCTAAATAGTGGAATACTCCAGTTCTTTTATTGGGGAATATTCTTAATTTGTCCCAAGAATTCATGAAATGAATTACATAATGCATTAAACACACTCTCAAAGCAAGTGAACGTATACTGGTATATACGCATGGGGCAATCTCCCACAGTCATGATGAAGCCTTGAGAGTTATAGTGGATCCCAATGTTGAGCAGCTAGCCATTCGGCTTCAGCTCAGAGAACACGGCTAGGAACTCGGTTATGTGGTCCGGCATCTCAAACCCAGAGCAACACTTCAAAACCAGTGAGTGAAGCAATAAGAAACTGACTGCTTAAAGAACCACTTCTGTAGCTTTATGCCATCTAATTGGTATAATAAATCAAAATCTCCTCTTTGTATTAATTTATTTACCACAGGGTTGGAGAGGTATTCTTTTGAACAGAGCAGAGAGGGAAGAAGAGAAGGTGAAAGACATCATGCTAGGAAGCAGGATTAGGCACCAATACTTGGGCCTAGAAATCATTTGGGGGAAGATGGGAAACTTAAAAAGGGCACCCAGCAATGCAGGCGACGCCTCAGAGCCAACGGGGTAGTAGGGTCCCGCCAGTCTGAGGCTCCGAGACAGGAAAAGGCTGAAGGGTCTGTTGCTTGGTTAGCTCCCCTGGGCGGGCCTGGTTTCAAAACCAAAATAAACTTGGGAGAGTCAGAGGGGAGGAAGGAAAGAAACAAACAAACAAGTCGAGCTTCAGCTTACGTTTTCTCCCAACCAACAGTCCCAGCCCTGAACTAAGCTGCCTCCTGGAACTCCAGTTCTCATGTGTGTTGACTAACCCTTTCTCGGACTGTTGCTTTGTACTAGATGGTTAATAATCTTGCATATGCTAGCTTTGCTCCTTGGCTAGACTAAAAGTGTATGCAAGGTCATTTCTTGCTTTTGCATTGAGTACAGATGCATCATTACCGTAAACACCAATAGCTTTTACTCCGTCGCAAGCCCTGTGATCAGTAACTTACAGGCTGGACCTTCTCTTTTCTGATAGGAAGTAAGTGAGGCATAGAGAGGCTAAGAATTAGAATGAGGTTACCAGTAAGTAGCAAACACAGAATTCTACCCAGGTCATTCTAACTCTAGGGCTCCAACTCTTCACCTCAGAAGTTCAATGCCTTTTCTAGAGGTAGAGTTGGAAAGAACCACAGAGATTACTTGATCTAGCTCTTTATTTTTAGATGTGGAAATGGAAAATTAAATGGCTTGCCCAAGGTCACCAAGCCACTGGTTGAAAAGCTAACTTGGCCTCTTGATGCTTCCTTCATGCTCTGACTGCAAAGGCCCATGCTGCTCACTGAGTATCCAATAACCCTTCCATAAATATCTATCAAAACTAGGGGGTGAACCATCAGTCACCCTCAGAATTTATTTTTGGATACTAGAAGACAAGACTATGTGGTTTGGGACTGTTTTTACACAAAGACAAATTGGCCAAGATGAACAATTGAGGAGTCACTCAAATCACCAGGAATACGACGTACGTAAGTAAGTGCCAGCATGTTTTAAAACAGGGACAAGATGCACATTTCAACGATAGTATGAAAAAGAGTGTGCTTCCCTAAGTTTAGAGCAAAAAAGGTAATGCGAAAGTGAAACAAAGGACACTATTATTGCTCAGCTACAAAGCTGACGGAAGCAGAAATGAATTTGTTCTTAACAACTTATGCCACTTTGACAAAAGAGGAATGTATTACCTTAAGATGCCTGGGAGTATTTGTTTTGATAGGTCAGAGAGGATCCAGCTTTGAAAAGTAGAATTAACAGCAGCTTTTAGTCCAAGTTTTTCATAACAAAGCACTACAGAACTGGAACTGGCTTTCCTTCTTACTTTCCTTTTATTTTTTAAAGGAAGAAAAAGCTTAATTCCTGGAAATTATTTTCCATCTCACAGACTAGAGATTTTTGTTTTGTTTTGTTTTGTTTTTTACATATATCAGAAAGTTCTCAGCATTTGAAATAAGCTCTTCTATTTAAAGATAGGTGTAAAAGAATTCAGTTATAGGTTAAAATGATTTAGTTTATTTTCATTAATAAGTTCTTGATATTCATTTGTACACATAAGTAATTAAATGTGTGGGTATGCAAGTTTTTTAAAATAGCTTCGAGATATAATTCATATAACATACAATTTATCTATGTAAAGCGTACAGTTCAATGGATTATAGTACATTCATAGATATACGCAATCATTCACCACAGTCAAGTTAGGAACATTTCATCATCTCAGAAAGAAGCTCCATACTCTTTAGTTACCACTCTCCGCCCTCCCTATTCCCTCCTCCCCCAATCAACCAGTAATTTACTTTCTGTCTCTATAGATCAGCCTATTCTGGGCTTTTTACATAAATAGAATTATACAGTATGTGCTCTTTTGTGACTGGCAAGGTTTTTTTTTTTTTTTTTTAAATAATAATTTTGTCCAAATCGGAAAATATGGTGGGCATGGGAGGAAATGAAGAAATAGTTCTTTCTGGGCACTCTTCGGTTCATGCTTTTGCTCTGACTAGTTTGCCATCTGACTAGCTCTTGCCATACATAGCACCTGGAACTGTATGGTGGCAAGATTGCAGACATGCCGCCTTCACCAAGAAGCAAAGAGATCGGTCCTCCAGGCTGGACTTTGGACCTTAAGAATGAAAAATAAGTTGGTCTTCAGGAAGTGAACCATTTCCATGCTGGAAAGCAATGTTTGCCTATCAATATATTAGTCATTTAATTCATTTATTCCTCCTCTGTACTTCTTTTACCTTGTTAACTCTATCTACATGGCTGGAGAAAAAGACAATCAAATTGACTGTCTCAGTGAACCTCAGGTGGGCACTTAATGTTCCCAGGCACTCGCACCATATTCCCTACATCACTCACTCCCCCATTCTCCTAGACAACTCTTTCAAACCTTTTTTGTTTTCTTAAATCTCCAATGACGTCTCCCTAATCCTTACTCTTAGCTAATGTCCTTCCTTATTTCCCTGAGAAAACAGAAACAACCAGAGAAAATTTCCCACCCTCCGAGCATCACAGCTATACCCGACCAGCATCTGTACCTGTACATATTGTTACTATAGACAACTGACCTCCTTGCTGTTCCTCAAACACACCAGCTTGCTCTTGCCTCAGGGCCTTTGAACACGCTCTCTCTGAAAAGCTCCTCTTCCATATATTGCTAAAGATCTTACTCCTACCTTTTTCAAGTCTTTACTCAAATGTTACCTTTTCAATAATATTTAACCTAATCACCTATTTAAAATTACACTGTACTCCCTCTTTCCTACTTTCTCTCCATAGAGTTTTTCACCTAATATACCAATGACTTGTTTTCTTATATTATTTATTGCCTATTTCTCTTTCAATAGATTGTAAATACCATGAGGACAGGATTTTTTTTTTTCCAATTTTGTTCATTGCTTTATCTCTAGCGCCCACAACAGTGCTGGGCACATAGTGGTTACTTGTTATATTTATTCGTAGAATTTATTTTTTGCAAGACTTCTTTCACCCAATTTAGATGGTGGGTTTGAACTGAACGTGTTATTTTGGTGTATCTGGGTCCAGGACTGAAAGACAATGAATGCTAATATGACATAGATGAACAGAGCTTTCCATTATTAGTTTCAAATATAACAGAAGATAATATTACTTTTCGGCTTTTTAAAATGACTTCCAGCCATTTATATACAACAACATTAAGTAACTCTGTCATTTTTGGCATTCTGCCAATCCCAACTTACATGCTGGATTGTTTCCAATGTTCTTTTCCCTTTTTTTCCCCATTCTTTTTTACTCAGCAGCTGCCATGTATTAAGTGTGTACGCCAGACTCTTTGTACACATTATCTTATTTAATTGTTAGAAAACCACTGCAAATTAGGGAGCATTATCTCTGTTTACCAAGTGAGGGAACAGATGTGCCTAGAGGTAAGATGGCTTGCTCAAGATCACACAGCTAATAAAAGATTGCAAGGAAATACGCCCCTCTCTCCCCCAAGCGGATACTTTAAAAATGATATTATGATGCCATGGATATGCATAGTAGAATTAACATATCCAATTTCCTGGCATTTAAATTTTGGCATTTACCCCCAATTATTTTTGAAGATGATACTGAGAATGACTTCCTGACACACTAGATAATAGACTCCATGAGGACTGAGGTTATAGTTATCTCTTTTGCTGATATTTCCTCTATGCCAGCACCGGGGAAGAGTGGGTACTCAAGAATGTTTAAGAATAGACTTTTGTTGAATTAAACATAGACAAAGATAATTATATGAAAACTTTCAGAACATATCTATCATTAATAAGGTAAGTATTCTCTTTAGAAGCTTTAAAAAAGTAACTTTCTTGCAAAACAAGCATTTTCAAATGTTAACTGATAGTTAACCCTACATGTAAATAATACACAGGTCTTACGTCATCATCCAATGTGATCTTACAATATTATTGTACTATAATTACGTAATGTGATAAATATCACTAAACCACAATCATATCACAATATATAAATATATCAAAGTAACATGTTGTATACCTTACACTTATAATTGACACATGCCTAATTTATTCAATTTAAAAAAATGAAACAGAAGGCCTGAATTTTAGTACATTGTTTATCATCTTTACCAAGAATGTTCTATTTGTAAGCTTTTAAATTTTGTCTGCAAAACGATCAATGCATGTGCCTTATATAAGTCATAGGGTTGTTTGTGAAGAACAAATGAAATAAAGTATGTGATAAATTATAAAAAATAAACAAACTTAAAAACCAAAGTTCTTAGGATTTTGGAGCTGGAAAGGATGAAGAGATGATGTTTTTGTCTCCCCTTGGCATTGGCTGAGCATAATTATCGAATTCCTGGGTCTAACTGAAAGCATATCACACCTGTGAGGGCTCTTAGCCTCATTTTACATTTGAGGTAAGTAAAGTCTAGAGGAGCCAAATACAGTTAATCTCTAAATGACACAAAATGGTTAGGGTCAGAGTTGAGTCAAGAACTCAGGCCCCTTTGGTGCTTAAGTTATTCCATCTCTTCATTTTTCTTGTTCTGAAAAGTTTCAGACAAAGCTTGGATATAGAAAATCAGCTTTATTCTGAGGTTTGGGAAAACTTCCTTTATATCATATCATGTCTCAAATTATCCTCTTGTTTTCCCAGATGACAATGCTTAAGATAAACGCAATAATATATGAAAATCCCTTAGCACAGTGGTTGGTACAGAGAAAACACTCATTGAACAGTAACTATCATTATTATAACAAGCGATTTCACATTTTAAATCATTCTTGTCTCAGGTAGATTAAAATTTATTAATTTGCTACCTGAAAATCAGTAAGTCTCAAGTATTTTAAACTTGGAGAATCCTCCCAAAACAAGCCTGTAGTTGCAAAAAATGAAACCAGACTTAGTGCCATTAGTAGCAATATTCTAAAAGTCCACAAGAGGGCAGTTATCCTCACAGTAGAAGGGCACCCCAGTTGTAGGTGGGTAGAATAGAATTATGGGTGCTGAGGTAAGCTAATAATACCATCAATCAGAGCCATTATTTTATAATTATTTTTAGAGCCATTATTAGGATACTGGGCCTTAAGTGATGCGAAGTACTATGAAGAAAATAGAGTAATGGAATAGAGAATAACTTGAGGGGAAACTTAATGGGAACATTAGCTAAGCAGAGAACTAACCCTTGAACAAGAAAGGGTCAGCCATGAGTAGATTGAGGGAAGAGTGTTATATTGGAAGGACTAGCAAAGGCCAAGTGGAATATGATCTTGGTCTGCTTGAGGCACAGAAAGAAGGTCGGTGTCATCGAACATAATGAAAGGAGGAGGTAATGAGAGAGCTGTTGAGGGGCCATTCAGATCATGCAAACGACACAGTTGGGATTAGGTCCCATGTCTTTCTGACCCAGAGTTTGCTCACTGAATCACTGTCCTACTCTGAACTCTGTAGAAGAAGCCGAAGGGCACTGATAAGGTAGTAAAAGTGGTACTTTTTGAAAACAATTTAGGAAATGCCTCAGTGGCTTTCATGAAATAATTCATCAGAATTCACATGATTTTAAACCTTAAATATATGGGGTAAAAGCAGTAAGATACATATACCTAAATTTATTCAACATTTTATGTCCCAAGAGTTAATAGGGTGCAGGGATTCTCTTTATCTCCCTTATAGCACTGTATAATAATCAATGTTTATAGTAATTACTACTGACATATTTTAAAGGAAATACATTCAAAGATTTATATAGAAGAATGTTCATTCAGCATTGATGTTTATAAAAATTATAAATAACATAAATAAACAATAATCGGGGGTTATTTGAATATATTAGCATGCTTTCAAATGATTAAAATAGTTTTTCAAAGAATATTTAAAGTTATGCTAAATTTTCATAGTATACTGTTAGAGGTAAAATAAGCAACAAAATAAAAACCATACATGAAGCGTGAATCCAGTTTTTAAAAACTGTACAGAAACAAGCAAAGTGCTAAAAGAAAACATACCAAAATGATATGAGAATGAATGCCATGTGTTCTTTACAATGCTTTTCTGTATTAGTTTTTTCGAACAATGTATTCTTTTGTAATCATAACATCAATAATGAAATTAAATATTTGGCATGGAAATTTTAATTTTCATTTAAACTTTTCAAAATTTGATAAGTGTTATTATTGTTTTTTAATAGAAACTAATGTGGCTTTGAGATGACAGAGAGGAAAGATCATTGTGTAAAGTTGGATCATGGGGTCTCCCCCCTTTCAAACTTAATAAATGAACAAAAACATATTAAAATAAAACAAATCATAACAAAATAGTGCCAGCAGCCACAAAACAAAGAAAGGAGTGTAAGTCCATATCTTCACCTTAAAAAGTATTGGCCAAAGGATTAGGAGTAGCTGAACTGGAGCAATGTAACTGCCTCTGAGACAACACAGAGGAAAGAGGTGAATGGGCTAAATCAAGAGAATCTAATGATATCTTTAGATTTGAAAAGTAGTGGTCTGAGGGAGATGAAAAGGTAGCCTTGGGAAAAGTTAAGAAAAATACCTTAGAAAATAATAGCTCTTGTGTATAATCATGGGATCATGGGGGCTTTGGCAAACTGGGGAAAGGACTGAACTATAGTCATGGGATCTACTGCAGCTGGTACAACTAATGGGATTTAGAAGAGGGTGCCAAGCCCAGGTCCTTGGCAAAGGCAACCTGCAGTACTGGTGTTTCCTTATTTGCTTTAGATAAGAGGTTGGAAGCCAATACTCAACCCACGAACTGTACTCAGATAGAAAGACATAAGATTTTTTAGATGATGGGGAAAATGACTAGAAAAATTCGCCTACATTCTAGTAGATTAAAAAGAAGGTCTAGGCAGAGTGTCCCCGTTAGAATGAACAAAATTAAAAGATATACCATATAGAGGAAAGGAAAAAGATAGAGATAGCGATAGCGAAAGAGATAGAGATAGAGATAGAGACAGAGATAGAGATAAAGACAGAGAGATAGAGAGATAACTAACTTTTAAAAAGAGAAAATAGTTCAGCTCATTAAGAAAATATAACCCAAGAAAAATAGTTTTCTCTGAGTACTCAATTACAAGAGATTAAAACAAATTTATAAAGGAATAGAGTAATAAAAAGGGAGATGGTAGAACTGAGAAAACTAACTGAGAACCAAAATGCCACCATTACAGAAATAAAAATATTGAAATGGAAAGGAATATAAAATTAAAGTAATGATAAGAAGAAAGACATCATACAAATCAATGGAGAGGGAAGAGACAGTTTACAGCAGTTAGATAAGTGGATAGAGGCAGAGAACAAAGACAATAGAATATAAGAATAATTGGTGTTTCCAGAGAAGAGAAATGTAACAAAAAAGGAATGCAAAGGTATAATACTGGAAACTTTCTTGAAATGAAAGTCTAAAATCTACAGATCAAAAGGATAGGCAATGTTCCAGGGAAAAAGCTGATAAAGAATGACTGACTTCTAGCTATATCCTAGTTAAATCATGAGCATCAAAGTTCAGATAATAATTTTTTAGTCAACTAGGCTGAAAAAGAAAGTTTCTTAAAAGGGCAATAATTTTGGTCAGCCCAAGCTTTGGCCACAATGACATTTGACCTCAAAGACAATGAGGTAATAATTCTCAAAGTACTGAGAAAAAGTACGTGGACCCAGCCAATAGCAGTGAGACATAAAAGACATGCATTCTGAAAGATGGCGGAACTCAGGAAATTAAAGCATCCTTGAATGATTCTTGAAAAAAACAACCTTAAACAAAACACAATTGACAATGAAATTCAGCTAAACTGAGATTAGAATAGAGAAACTAGGGCGAAAGCTGTTGGTGAACACCACTGTTTTACATATAGGATATGACAAAACAACTGGCGAAAGTAGAATGTGTTATAAACCTTGACAAAGTCAAAATAATATAACTAAAAAAAGCTCGAAGAATGGGAGGGAGTGAGGTAGGAATAATGTGGTTTTTAAAAATAGGCATAGGTAATTAATATTATTTAAAATGGAAATAATAAAAAAAGGAATAATTTTATTTTTTAAAAATCTTTCAATATTATAGGGAGTTTTTGAAATCTAATATCCTTGGGGTGAAGAAACATTTAACCATCATTCAGCAATTTTTTGTTTCTCTTCAGATAAATTCACGTAAAATTAAGCTTAACCCTTACTTTAAAGTAGCATTTATAATGGAATGCCATATTTATAAAATTATTTTTCAGAATCCATCCTTCCTTTCTCCTTTTCTCTTATTTTGTATGTCTGCATGGAGAAATAATCTAGTAAGAAAAAATGTTCTCCAAATGTTAGTGCTGGTTATTTCTGGATGGTAGAACTTTGGGTTATATTTTGCTTTATTTCTTATATTTTTTCTATTATATTTAAATTTTATAGTACATGCTGTATTCTGTTTCATAAACAAACTATTAAACAATAGACAATATATTTTATAAAAGCAACATTCTACAAAGATAAAGAAAATGGAGTAATTTCTTACATGCTCTAGCACTGGCATTTTCCAGTGACTTCAGTTGTGAGCAGGCCCTGCTGGCCATCCAGGCAGACATGGCCATACCCTCAGGAAATTATACAGTATGTGGCAGTGACTCAGTCCTACAGAAAGACATGAAATTAAAACAATATTGACATTTGCTTCATTGCCAATGCACTGTCTTAGTCATTTCTCCCCAAATATGAAATACAGCCTTCTTGCTAATGAATGTTGTTGATTTGAATGAAAGTAATGGAAACATGTAAAGCAAGTGTGGAGGGATTAAAGTCTTAATGATTTACTAACAATATCTCCAGGAAAGAGTCAACATTGCTTCTTAGTAAGAAGAGCAGAAGTTCCTACAGCTTACTAAAATGGATGTAGATATGTGAATTTAAATATAAAAAGTGAGGCAAAAATAGAAAAAATTTATAAAAATAAGAAAACTATAAGAAATAAATGCAAAAAATATATATAAATTTACATTATTTCTGATAAGGGTAACAACAACAGCTTTTGTGTTCCAGAGATGCCCAGTTTATTAGTAAGAAATTAAGTGTAATTAAAAAACTTTTGATATATACATTAATGATTTACAAGAATAATTTTGTTCCTTTCTTATTTAGCTTTTTCTGAATTATTTTCTCCAAAAACTATTTTTTATTGTTGTTGTTTTTTGCAACATCTAATGTTGAGCATCGAGGAATTAAACAATGCGATTTAACTTCTTACAAATGGATGGTTTTTACTCAGATTGGGGAAATGGAAAAGAAAGAGTTTTTAAAACGTGATCATTTGGATCAGAATTTTACATTTTGGAAACATAAACAGTAACAGATAATTCTATTGAAAATGGAAAAAAAAATTTAAACCGCAACTCTAAGGCAATATTGCATCTTTTTCATAATTTGTCTTGCTTCATGTCTTTGAAAAACAAACAGGCCATTAAAAGCATGCATGATGTTCTAGACACTTAACCAGGTTTATTACTGGATGCGGTACAATTTTATTAAACTTTAAACACATTTTAATGAGCTACAGGTACAGTTTGTTCTGCAAAACTAAAATGAATTACTCACTCCCTGACTCACTTTAAAAATGAAATAAAAGTGTCAGGTCAGAGCTGAGCTGGAAATCCCATCTAATTATCAAAATAACAAGAATGTAAAGGGATCCATGCTGCCATTTAACCAAGTGAGGCTGCAGTCTTGGGTGCTAACATTATGAGCATCTGTCTATAATGCCATTACTCAGGCTGGCTAGAAATCAGATACTCCTGAGGCCTTCCAGCTGGAGCTTAATAGAAACATTGCTAACATCCATGCAATTCTTGCAAGGACCTGAAAAGGAACTGAAGTAGCAGTTAATGATGGGTCAATTCAACAAGACATGGATATTTAAGTCAAATGGTGTTCTGGAAGTTGCTCTGGATTGGGAATTGGCTGATGTGCATTCTAGCCTCACCTCTGTCCCTGGTCAGCTAGGAGCTCTTGGGCAAGTCTTTCTGCCCTTTGAACCTCTTTGTAAATGTAGAGGCTTGACTAGTTTATTTCTAAAGTTCTTTCCTTCTCTGACTCCTTTGATTATTTTTTTCATCCTTTGATTATTCAAAACATGAATTTTCATCTAATCATGCATAGAAATATTTAAAATTCTGATTCAAGAGCATCAGAAAGTCTCCTTCTTTTTTTTTCAAAATATCTTTTCCATGGATGCTGTGGTTTAAGAAATTTTTCTTTTAGAGATGCATATTCAAATCATATCCCTCCCTAGGCATGTGTGGATAACAACATGTTACTATTTCCTGAGTCAATTTTTTATTGGATATTTTAGTTTATAAGTATATTTGAGTGTAGGTTATGATCTGAGTCAGTCGAAAAGTTCTATATATCAAGAGGATATTCAATCTGGAGCCAAAGTGTCATTCTGTCTTTTACAAAATCAATCTTTTTTTTTTTTTTTTTTTTTAAAACAGGGCATTTTATACCTGAACCTGTAAGGATGTGGCTTATGAAAATACCAAAGAAATCAGAACTTGTTCTTTTTTCCCTGTTCCACCTTCTAAGATTTGCAGCTCTAGAAAAGGAGGGACAAGACAGTAATGAAGACAAGACTTAGAATTTTCTACAATATCCATCGCTGAGTTTGGCTAAATTTGGAAAGCAAATGGCTGTGGAACCAAGAGTGTGGTGTGAGGCAATTAAAGGGCTTTTACCAGGGCAAAGGGAGGGTGCGCTTCTTTGAAATCCTGTAAGCAGCACTCTGAACTTGACTGGGGAGAAACAGAATACTCCAATTTTTCCCAGACAGAGGTTCTCCTTAGAAGAGCAGTCACCCAACTGGGCCTTTGAATTCCTAGAAGCTCCCAATCTTACCAGAATTGGTAGAAGGTTAATAACTTTTGAGTCCAAAAATGTGTCCTGAATATTCCTCATAACCTAGTTTCTCTGTCAAGTACACACTGTGTGTCTCAGTATGTACTATGTATGCTATGACGACAGTGCTTTTATATTTGAGAAATAAGCTAATTTAATAGTCAGACTACAGGCAAGTGGGCTCCAGGGAATTTTGTTTCTCAATAGAAAAGGTGAAGGGGAAAACATTTATTACATGGTACGTGACAAAGAGAAAAAAATAAAGTTAATGTTTGCATTTTAGCTCAAGATCCTTAAATAAAGATATACGTTTAAATACATAGAAAAACTATAGAGTACATTCAAAGCACAGCTAATAAAAATAATAATATTTACTTTTATATTTTAAGTGGTCTGTAAATGTCAGTTTCATGCAATGCCAGAATTTTTTTTTTTCCAGTAAAGTCCTGTTCATAGATAGCAGGTGAGCAATTACTTGAGCTTAAAGTCTTCAATATTTAGATATCCAGTAGTAGCTAAACCAGTTAACCTACCAGAATTTTTCAAGAGGACAGACAGATCATCACAAAGATGCTCAGCATTCAAGTTGTTCAGCAATAAGAGTCTTTTTACGTCATTTTATCCATTTTATCCTAAATTTGTGGTTTTAAAACTTTTTTCTCTATTTCAAATAAAACCCAGTAAGTGAAGCAGATTCACCCAGAGAAGCATTTATTAAAGATGGAGGGCTGGGGGGAGTGAGGGAGGCTGGAAAACCACCTGCTCCCCCTTCTGCCCACCTATGTCAGCCTCCAAAGAATTGCTGGGATTTCCTGGGGTCCTCTGCACCACACCTTTGTTCTAGAACCGACCAGCAGCATGAGCATCACCTGGAAGGAAGCCTGTCAGAAATGTAGACTCTCAGGGCTTAACCAAGACCTGCTGAATCAGAATCTGCATTTTTCACAAGAGCCAGTGATTTGCTCCTACCTTAAAATTTGATAAGCACTGGCCTAGAAGAGTAAGAGAGATTTCACAGAGAAAATGAGAGAGATCAAGGTTTCTACCATTGATTCTCAAATTTAGCTGTGTCAGGCTCCCCCGGAGGGCTTGATAGAACAGAGGCTGCTGGCTGTCCACTTCTAGTGTTTCTGTTTCTGTAGATCTGGGATGGTTCCCCAATTTTTCATTTCTAACAACTTTCCAGGTGATGCCGATGCTTCTGGTCCAGGTACTACCCTTTGAGAACTATTGTTATATGCTGCTATTTTATCTCTACTTCCTTACCTTTCACCTTCTATCTCATCCCTTATCCATTTCACTTGCCTGCCCAATCATCTGTTTCTCCCCTCCTCTCTCTTTCCTTCTTCTCCTCTCCCTTCCTCTCCCCCCACCCCCCGCCTCTGCCTCTCTCTCTCTCATTGACAGGGTGAATATTTAGTTTCAATTTGCTGTACCTACTTATCTTTCACCTTATTTAAGCTGAGAGTTACAAAAGTGATGCTCATCAATCCTGCCCTCAGGTCGTATCAGTTCTTTAGGGTAGATAAAACCAGTACACAAATATCTATAAGGTAGAAAAAGATAAATGCCCTAGAGGAGATCCACATAGAGTGCTAAGCAAGTAATAGGTGAGGGTTGAAAAATCTCAATTCCTTCCACATAGAGTGCTAAGCAAGTAATAGGTGAGGGTTGAAAAATCTCAATTCCTTCATTTAGTAGAATAAATTTAATCTTTCTGGGTGGTTCAGGAATTTGGGCATTCCATAAAGAGTTAAAATTTTTGAACATCACAATTACAAATGACACTTAACAATTATCACTGCATTTCCAAGTTCTCTAGAATAAAGCTAGATTTTGTATAATTGTTCTACATGTATAAATATAGATAGTACAAAATAGTGGGTTGAATTTTAGTTCTTAGGTTTGTCACTTCCTTCTTATAAAAATTTGTAAGGGAGTCTATGGCCATGCTACCCTGAGTGTGCCTGATCTCGGAAGCTAAGCAGGGTCGGGCTTGGTTAGTACTTGGATGGGAGACCACCTAGGAAGACCAGGTCCTATAGGCATAAAAAAAAATTTATAAGGGAATTTATGGTTATAGGAGGGTACTAGCTATTTTAATTCGAGGTTACTGTGGTTTTATTCTACATTGATTGTGCCTTCTCTATGGCAGCCCGAATTATACTTAAAAAAAATGGGTGGAGAAAGTCAGGCTCCTGATTCGTTATACCACTAGGAGGGGGAGACCAGCTGCTATTTGTGTGAATTCTTTTTTAAAAAAATTGGTCAGGACATCATATTTTGCATTATATCTCTGAACATATTTTTGACAAACTGTAGTACAATCTACTTGTAATAAAATGTAGGGAGGAACACAGTCCACAGCTGGTTCAGATAGAGAGGGTCCTTGGGAGAAGGAAAGGAACACACAGTCCTCCTTGGCTAGTGGACATTGAAACATGCCCGACTGGGGAATACACCGGCAGGGAGCCCAAGCAATGCCTTTTACTTTCCTTCTCCCACTGGGTGTCAATGTTCCAGCTCAATCAATGGTCATACACCAGACCCAGCACAACCTTCTAGAATAAAGTGTAAACACAAGACTGACCGTAAGTATCTCTGTCATGCACAGTTAAAAAGCTGTAGAGTCAATGCCTTTAGCAAAATAGTAAAAGCGAAGTTAAGAGCAAACTTCTTGCTGGGCTGTAATCTGCTGTTTAGGTCCCACTCTCCCTGCCAGAATGAGTGTTTGCCTCTGAGAGATCACCCAAGAAGATAAGCTTCCATTCAACCAGTGCTCAAATAAGCTTGATTCTCGGGAGGCTCAGAATAACAAGGTTTGAACTTCGCCCAGCAGGGAAATAAACGGGCACTAGCAAAAGGAAAGATGATCCCAAGAGATAAGCTAAAGTACAAACAAAATGCAAATGGTAGAGGAACAGATTCTAAGGAGGGTTTTTAGGACCCAAACTAAATCAGGAAGAGAGAAAAGAGAGGGAAGATGGAATCACAGGAAGAAGGCTCTTTGATATGTGGGCTCCAGGACTTCCCACTCTTTCTTTACACAGTCCATATAAATTCTGAAGAAGCCGGAGAATTCCACTGGCCAATGGACAACCCCTTAAGTCAAAAAAGAAAATGAGAAATATTTTTCGGTGGGGTGTGGCTGAGTTAAG
The DNA here is from genome assembly GCF_902729225.1 of Pteropus medius. Lineage (NCBI taxonomy): Eukaryota > Metazoa > Chordata > Mammalia > Chiroptera > Pteropodidae > Pteropus > Pteropus medius. The sequence goes on along the minus strand of NW_024349802.1, from coordinate 26,556,808 downwards.
GTTTAGAGGAAGGCATGACATAAAACCTGTTTGCATTTCATTAGCTAAAATTAGCATTGAGCAGATATCATTGTGAAAGCTATCTTTTCAAAATGTCATGCAAAGAAACAAGGGAAATCCAAAATACAGATATAGCACTAGGGCTTGGGTACTTTTTATTTTCCAACTTGAAGCACTGAAGAGAACTGACTCGTATTTAAAATCATTGTGGGTCACGGAATAATAGCAGGCAACACATTCTCAGGCAATTTCATGGTACAGACTCTTGAGGCAAATTTGCTGGTCATTTTTCCTTAAAAAGAAGTTCATTATTTTGTTCTCTTTGCTATAGAGACCGGTAGCCTGAGGCCTCTTCTCTGTTGCAGAGAGATGGGCAGCAGCTAAATGTTGGTAAGAGCGATTAGCACAACACTGTTGCTGTGGCCTGAATCTAATCAGACTGGCCGTGAAGGCAGAGGGCATGTTCAAGCCAATGCCTTATCCTCTTCTGCCTACAATCATCCTGGGCCCACCTCAGTCATCTCCTAGACCACCAAGAGTGCAGGGCGCCCTTCTGGGGAACAGGACAACTATATTCTCTGGTGCTCATATTTTGTGACAAAAGGAACAATCTCAAGCCTTTATGGTCTTAATTCAAACATCAGCTTTACTTTAAAGGCTCTTTTCACTTTAAAGACTCAGCACCTTCTTACTAAATTGAATTTATATACCCCAAAGGTACCTCTACCGATTTCTAACACATACCAGGGTATTCAATGCATTTGTTAAAGGAGTGGATTGATGATTTATAGTTCTAATTACACTTGACTTCTATGACAATATTTTCTTTCTTTGATTTATTCTTATGGAAAGTCTTTGCTTAAAAGTTGTATTATAGAAATTCTGCAATTATTTTCTGGTGGTGCCTGGCAAAACGATAAGCAAAAGTTTCATTATTTAAGATATAGTACAAGGAAACAACTAACTGTGTAATTAAGATCCCACAAATCTATTTCAGAATGAACAATTTCAGTAACTAGGTAAGAAAATAATGGCAAGTTGAAAAGACTATTAGCTGAGAGAAATTGCTCTTGACTTTATGGGTACATTTATTGTCATAAGCAATGGCAGATGATGAAAAGAGTCAACAGAAAAAAATGAATTATAATAATTGGAATTGCTTGTTTTTGGATGTCAGTTACCTTTACATCAGAGAACCACAGATTTCAAAAGTGTTTCATGCTACTAACGTGGCTGGAGGAAGGCAGTGTGGTACAGTGGACAATATATAGATCAGATGAATCTAGATTATAACCTCCTAATTCCCTTGCTTTCGCTATTTACTGTGGTATAAACTTAGTTATTTAACCTTTTTGAATTCTAATTTCTTCAACTGTAAAATGAGAGTGGGGGCAGTGATACTAATCTGTTAAGTCTGTAAGATGAGTAACATTAATTGTATAGTGCCTTGTAGATAGTAAACACTTACTGAGTGAGAACTGTTATGATTATGGTAGTCAAGGATTTCTGTGTCTAGAGGGTTATGCCTACTTACTAGTAATTGAGCGCTATAATGTTTGGATGGAAAGGACTGCAGGCCATTTAACATTTCACTATACACTGTGGTTGGTAAATGCCTGCAGGATTTTGTCTTAGTTCTGAAAAAGACTGCCATTAATTTATGATGAGCTGACATGTTGCTTTCATTTGAAAAATAGTGATACTGCCTTACTCTTAGTTAGGGATAATATTTTTATCCTGGAAAATAATTTTTTCTCATTTAATCAGACTTTTATCAAAAACCAAACCCATATGAGTCAATGGAAGAGAAGCAAACTAAATTTCTTTCTGGAAGAATTAGAACACAATCAGACTAGCTTCTTCTTGTGATCATATTTTGTCCAGCTGTAGTCATTATTTTGTTGTGACCATGAAAATCAATTCACATCCTTGGTGGCTAAGCAGTTTTAAAAATTTTTCACTAAATTATTTTACTGAATTATTTTCTTATTTCCTCTGATTTATATTACTGTGTTCATGTTTTTTTCTTATTAAAGTTCATTGACCTGGCTCTTATTTTTTGACAATCTGGATCCAAAATAGCAAAGAAATTAAATATTCTGTCTTTCAAAAATAACCATCAGTACCAAATATTTATTTGTGTTGACTCGGTTTCAGATGATTCAATATATGACATCATCATCTGGAACTCCCTTATCCAAATCCTGTTTGTAACTGAAGAACTAGCAGGAAGCACTCACATATACATGTATTTTTTGTCAAAGAAAGAATGTAACAGATTGCTCTAAATTGAAGACAAATACACACACACATCCATAACTCAACTCTCTATATCCATGAGCCGTCGATGACAATTTTTAGTATTTGCATGGGTTAACTTGCAAATCTTTCAGTTTTAAACAAATACTGAGCAGCTGTAATGTGTCAGACACTCTTAAGTACTTAGGGTACATCGGTGAACAAAACAGACATCCTTGCCTCATGGAGTTTACATTTTAACAAGTGACCATTTGAAATTCTCTTCAATAATATTCAAATAGAATATGATATAAATTAATATATATCATCACCATGGTTGTAATTGGAGAATGGGAATAAATTATGTGACCAGAGGCTAAACATGCTATCAATGCATCATCATTCTCAGACCTGTGCTTGTCAGTGATGGATGGCAACCTGCGTCACAACGAAATAAAATTTAAAAAAGGCAACACTGTATAACATGTATGTGCATAATTCCTTATTTGTAATTTTAAAGTAAAAACATGTCTGAAACTGAAGTTTTTTTCATAACTTATTTGGTTTAAAGGCTGACCTGATTTCATATGGGTGTTCTATAAATCTTTATTGACTCAATTAGTGTGAATATTCATATGTTTCACTGAAGAAATATTAATGTATTTGATATGGTACTGGATGTTCCCTCAAATGCCACAATACTACCTTCATCCCTTTTGAACACCCTTCCTCCTTCACCCCCACCCCCCAAAAAAACCTGAATTCTGAGACCTGTATGGCTAGGGTTTTGGATAAGGGACTGTGGACTTATGTGTGTGAATCTTTGTAAGATTGCCAACCATATTTTCTTGGAAAGACTTTTCTTTCTGATACTGTCTTTCTGCTTTTTGGAGTATTAAAATATTCTTTCTTTTATGTGATGATAGTGTATAGTAAATGTTGGTCTGTTCTGTTTCCAAATATCTTTATTTGGCAAAACAGAAAGGTTGGCAGTCCTCTATTTCTTCTTAAACATGATGTTTATCTCTGCAATGTGAAATTCAGGGCGATACTGATCTAGTCTTGCAAGGCTGCTTTCTAGTTACTCATATTCCACCTTCAACCCATCTGCCCTATTATTTAATTATTATAGTTCTTTAAATTGACCTACTTGAAAAAACTTCTTTGTAAGGAAATAGTATATCGTCATTGTAAATGGAAAACCAGTATCATTTGCCATAAATATGAGGTCACTGAAAAAATGAATATTGTAGAAACAAAGAATATCTCTTGGTCCACCTAAAACGACCTGGGGAATCCAGCACATTCTTCTATTGAAATGGGTCAGATATAAAACATTTTAGGTTTCTTTCTACCTGACCGTTACCCTTCATCTTACCCAAGATAATTTAATTTTCTTTTGTTCTAACTTTTAAGGGTAAATCGCCAACCTCATTCCAAGTATTTCATATGTCCCGCAATGATAATCAAAACATATCTTCAGTTTTTTCTCCACTTGGGTGGTTGTAGTTATACTTTGATCTCAACTGCTCCAGTTAGCCTTGAAATTCTTTCCCCTTACAAGGGTATAGCCTAACGCTTCTCAAACTGTAACGTGCACTTGAATCCCCTTGTTAAAACTCAGACTTTGATTCAGCAGGTCTAGCGTGGAGTCTGAGATTCATTTTTCTTACAAGCTCCCAGGTGGTGCTGATGCTGCTGGTCTTAGGACCACACTTTGGGTAGCTATAGGCAAGTCGCTTAACCTCTTTGGTCTAAAATTTTGTCCATCTATAAAGCGAAGGTATTGGACTAGATGATATATGATAAGAAATATATTTTGCTTTGTACCCTGCCCTTCACATATACGAAAACAAAAGTTTCATGAAACAATATTTAACCTTTCTATGAGAGATTTATTGCAATAGCTTCTATTCTAGTCTATTATTTTTCATGAAAAAGGATAGATATGACCCACTTAATTCATTACGTGCTCACTATTTGTCACAACTTGCAGTTTAAAAACCCTGGACCTGATGATCTCTACACTTCTGCTTTTGTCAGCAGGAACAATCTCCAGTTTCAGTGGCTTGTGAATAGAACTCTTTTGAAGACTAAAGTAGCCTTCGAAGCTAATATGCTCAAACCTGAATATTAGTACCGGCTTTGTTTTCAGTTCAACACACTCTTTTTTTCTGCTCTCACACATATACTGTTTGTGGATTTGTAAACCAAGACCCAGGGAGTCTAAGGGATGTGCGAATGTGAGATATCCCCAGGCCTCTCATCCTTTGCTTTCCCCACAAACTACTTGGCTCCCAGCTGGTACTCTCCTCCTCCAAATATTTTTGAAACAGGAAGTTTGCATCTTGGATTTCAACACAAACAGAAATGCTTGTTTGGAAAAGGAATATAGAAAGCAACATGTAGCAGTCATTTTAAATTCATACAAGTATAAAAAAAATGTTATAGTCTTGAGTAACCGAAAATTAATTGAAACATTATGTTTAAAAATGCACTGGCAGTTTGCTCAAAGCTTTAATAATCACTTCTAAATTTATGAAAATTTAGAGTTGAACTGGTCTCACATTAATCTATTAATGAAGACGCTAAAATGAATAATTCTTGATGACATTTCTCTTTTAATTTAAGACTGTTCCATTTTGAAAGGCCAGTCTAGAGTTAGGTGCCTTCGCTGCTCCTATACCTGCTGCAGAAAACTTTATTGTCTGATAGTTTCTTTATGAGGGGAAAGAAGTCAAGGAAAAAGAAGCTGCCAATGATTCTGAGAGCCTTGTTTTAGTGACATCATCATGGCAAAATGTCCACATTTGGCCACATTGCTATTTATTATTGGCTCTGATCTGAAAAGGATGGGGATTTGTGTTTTTCTTTGGGTTTTTGAGAGCAACCTAACTCTGTGACTGTTGTGGACTTCTTTTCTGCCATCTTCTTTGGATATCAGGAATTGCCTGGGAGAAGATAATCAAAGGCAGTGGCTCTTACCCTTTGCTGTGTAGCCGAATCACCTGGGGACTTTAAAACACAACTCAAAAGACCTTTGAGATTCTGATTCAATAGGTCCCACTGCACCTCCTACAACCCTCCACTTTTGGAAAAGGCTCTCTCCAGGTGATCTGATATACAACAGAGGCTGAATAACTACTGGACTCGGACACATCAATGGGCTTTGTACTTACCCCTAAACTGCCACTTCCCCAGGAACTGAAATGTCCAGAGACTGCAAGAGAAGAAAGGAATCTGGGGATTCTCCCAATATGTTTCTATGTCTTTTATGAACCTCCTTTTCATGCTCTTGTAGACAGCCTTCTGAACAACAAACTCTACTATCTTTATCATATCTGACTTCACTAAGTAGTACTGTTTTTGGCAGTTTCTAAACCATTCTCCCAAATGTTGCCAGTTAGTGTATAATAATTGATATTCACATTGTCCAATTGGTTGACGAATGAACTTTTAGGTAATTCATTTGAAAGCTTTTATCACTAGCTCTAAATAATCAAGTCAATTATTCGTTCATTTATTTTTTCATTCATCCTTCATTAAAAAGTAAACGCATTCCCCAGACATTTATTAAGCACTTAGAATAGTGAAGTGATTAACAGCCTGAGATCAAGCGTCTTCTTGGGTTCAAAGCCGGCTCCATTATTTCTCAACTTTTTGACCTTGAACAAAGTATCTAACTTCATAAATCTCAATTTCCTTATCTGCAAACAGGAATAATAATGGAACCTGCCTCATTGATGGTGCTATGAGAAAATGAACTTGAAAACAGTTAGCACAGTGCCTAGGACATGGCAACTATGCAGTAAAGGTTAGCCATTATTATTATCATCATGTGTAAGGCAGCTGGCTAGGTCCTGAGGATACCAAGATGGATAAGATTAGATGATTTACAGTATAGCAGTGAGGAGTCAAGCACCAATTAAATACATGGAGTAAATGTGCAGGGAACACCTGGGTAGATCTGATGTCTATTATAGGTGGGTCAGGGAGGGAGAATAATAAGTGCCCAGGGAAGCCTGAATGATATGATGTTGGAGTAAAGTTCTGAAGGAAGATTAGTATTGAATGACAAAAGATAATTTATCTATAATAAAGTAATTTTGCATTACATTGACCATTGAGATTACAAGTGTGTTAGCATTTTTTTAATGTTCATTTTTAGGATTATGCCTTGTTATGGGCAGGTTTGTGTCCCCCCCAAATTCATATGTTGAAGCTCTAACCCTGGGACTTTCCTGATGAGATTAGCATCCTTAAGAGAAGAAGAAAACAGAGAAATCTCACTCTCTTCAAGTGCATGTACTAAGGAAAGGCCATGTGAGAACAAAATAAGAAGACAGACATCTGCAAACTTGGAAGAAGGTCCTCACTGGATATTGAATCTGTCAGCACCTTAATGTTGGACTTCCCAGCCTCCATAACTATGAGAAGTAAATTTTGGTTGCTTAAGCCACCTAATCCATGGTATTTTGTTATAGCAGCCTGAGCAGACTAAGACATGACTCTTCATTTACAAGCCTTTATCAGTCATGCAGAGTTTACCAATATCAGCATGTTTTTATAAAATAGTAAGATCTAAAGAAAACATTATGTTTTTAAATATTATTTTTCAGTGGAATTCAAGAAGATACCTATAGATGCAAAGAAAGGAAGAAATCCCAGACATACTCTATTTCTTCTCTGTTCAACCCTATTGCCATCACTAGCTAAGAGGCAAGAAAGGAATATGTGGGCAGCTGACTTAATGCATACGGTTTAATATATCAGCCCCAACTATTAGATTCCTATTCTCTAAACATCTCAAAAATCTGCATTTGGACAAAAGGCTAGATCATTTGTAGATATAGCTGAAGAATGTCTATCTGCTCTTAGGCTGAGGTCACTCATATCAAGCTCCATGCATTTTGCTAAGACCTTTGTTTATTCATGTTGAAACCAGAATAGTTTCAAGGCTTAATACCATGGAATGACTAAAGAAATAGAAATTTTTATACGGAAACAAAATTTCCTCATTGCAACATCTCTTTACACCCTTCTTTACCTTTATTCCTCACCACTAGCCAGGGTGGGATGGGGTATGGAACCAGGAAGAACACAACAGTGGGGTTTAAATGGCCCTTATTACTTTCAACTTCAGTGTGCTCCTGCAAATTAAGAAGTTGAAGATCAAGTTTGACAGAAGTCGAAGTTGCGTAAATTCCAATGAATAATAGTCAACATTCATGAGGTGTAGGTTCTCAAGCAACCCTTTAAAGGCCCTGTAGCTGATGATGGAAATTCAGGCTCTTCTTGGGAGTTTCTAGAATATCCAGTATAACTTATAGACGCAATGTGGGTGGGGTTTTACACAGCCACCTTAGACAGGAGTCCTCTTCATGTCTTTTTCTTTGCCACTGAACATTCCTGCTTGGCTCCCCCTACCCCTACCTGGTACCCTTGGTTTAGCTCTCCTTTCCTTCATTCCGATCTAAGTCCTGCAAAGTCACCATTAAATCAGACTCCTAAGGATACGAGGATTTAAAAATCTCCCTAACTCCAACCCTTTCCTCTGCATCAGGTTTGGATTGGTTGAAAACAGAAAAGAACCTAGCAATTGAACTTTATGTTCATTCAAATATATTATCTTATTTGAAGCTCACATCCATTCTACGAGCAACGTGGGCCAAGAGTGGTTTTCCTAGTATAGAGAAGTAGAAATTCAGTCACAGGAAAGCATAATTTGTACTAGGTGACAGTCTTCCGATTTATAGGTGAAATGAGTCATCCTCAAGGGTACTGATACCCTGTTGAATACTCTTCTAACTCTTTCTTATCTCTAGGTCCATTTGCTAGAGATAAGAAAACTAAATTTCAATGGGAGAGATGTCTCAGCTTTCTTCTGCAATCCTTGAGAATGCCCAAGAATCTTTATCTTCAGTAACTTCTCTTGATGGTCTTTAAATGTTTTCTGGATGGTATGGGGAACACAAAAGTATGAAGGTAGAACACCTGCAGTGGCCCCTTTAAAGTTAAACTAAATGTTGCATTGTAAGAAAACAATTAAAATCTAGCTCCTGGGCTGATTACATCCAGTCCACTCTCTGCTGTCGTCACCTGATAAATTCTCATCCTACTTTGTCATGAGCTTAAAAAGGAAACACCAGTAGCCAAAGACCAAGAGGAGAAGAGAATGTTTACTCATATAACTAATGAAAACTGCCAAGCACAGAATTTCCCGTGCACTTATCTTCGATTTTCTCTACATGTATAGTTTTCACAAAAGCTGAGGGTCTGAAGTTGTACTGAATCAGATTCTGATTTGGTACATTAATACATCATGGTATCAGGAACCTGATAACACAATTTTCTTTAGGTTTTAAGAACACCTTTTAGTTTGTCCCATATCTAGAAAACAAATTTTCACCTAGGTGGCCAGAGCAGAACAAGTTGTGGCCAAAGGAAATGAAAGGAAGGCTGAGGGAAGGCCATGAGATGGCAAGTGGCTAGAAGCCCAGAGAAGACTCAGTTCCTGGTCTTGGTAAGACATGAGGCATGATTGGCCGCTGCAGAGGGAAGTTTTCTAAATCAACATCATGAGTTTTCTTTTCCACTGCCTGCATCTGAAATACCTACATTCCTTACTACCTGGAAAACAGGCCAACCAACCCTCTTTTGTTATCAGTTAAGAGTTGGACTTGAAAGGACAGTTCTAAAACTAGAATCTGTGGAATTCCATTTACCTTCTGAGTAATTTTTTTTTAACTCCTTGTTATTTTTTGGCTGAGACACTCTTCCATTAATAGACTGAATACCTGTTTATTCCACTGCTATTAAAAAGTCTGAAAGCTGCCAAAGGATGCTTTTACCATGTTCCTAGCAATGAATAGTCCTACCTTTTCCTGCCGATATAAGCAAAGCTGTGATTGACTGCCAAACTTAAAATTTCTGGGCTGAATCAAGTACACTGAAGCAGTGTTTTTTAAACTATGGGTCTCCACCCATTAGTGGGTTGTGGAATCAATTTAGCGGGTCACACGAAGTACCTTTTAAGAAATGAAATAAAGGAGACTGCAAAGCATCAGAGATCATCGCATTTTCTAAGAGTAAAGATTGTTTTGTGCAACTTTTGAGTTTGCAGACACACACCACTCGTAGACTCAATGGTTATGTAAAATGTATTTCTTACCGTGGACTGTGGTCATCAATTTAAAAGCCATTCCACCAAAGCAATTCCAGAAACACTGAAAGAAGTGACTTGCTTAAGGAAATAGAGCCCTTCTGATTTCTGACTGTCGTCCAGAGTGCTGGCTAAGAAAAGGGAGGGGATGAGGAGACTCACAGAAAGTGGACAAGAGCCCAGGATGGGGTTTCAAGCCAGAGGCTTGCTGGCCAAATGAGAGGGTTGGCATGTGGACAAACAAGGGCTTTATTACTGCTGCTTAATAGCTGCATGAAGACTAAGGAGTTTTTAAAGAAATCAAGCACATAGGCTTCAACAGCACCAACAAGATCTCAAGGTGTGCGACTTCACTTTGAGAGAGATATTTCAGGAACTGCACGGTTGGCGATTTGCACAAAGTTCTAAATGCTTGGTAAATGCAAACAAAACTTCAAGTGTGCTTGAGATGTATATTCTGTTAGGTTAAAACATAAAACATTGACACAATCCGGTGGTTTTAACCTACAAATATTGCAATTTTATAAGGTTCTGTCTTCAAAGAAACTGCTTTCCAATTTTCCTTCAGGTAAAACAGCCAGTGCGTTGGTGTATATCCATCTGTCTATTTATCCATTTATCTAACTTTCTTGAGGGTCGGGTGTGGGGGTTCTGAGGATTAAAATACAGGTTTGCCTTTCAGAAATGAAGCAAAACTTAAAATATCACTTGGCCAGTTATTACAGCTGCACTTAAAAGAAACCTAATTATCTTGAGGAGTTTGTTGTTTAGTTGGTGGGTATCAAATAAAGCCTAGGCCAAAACATCTAAAAAGGCTGTCAAATATTTTTTTCTGAAATCCCTCTAAAATATTTTTAAATACCTTGAGACTAAAATTGGTTTCCTTACTTATTAACATGACAAAAAATTATTTTCCCTAAAATATATGTATATAATATATATACATTTATATTGAAAACTCAGAGTATTGGGCTGTTTCCTATCATGCTGACAAACTTAAACTCTGCAACTTTACTATTGATTCCTCCATCCCCAGCAAGTATCTCTGCTTCTGACGTCTTTCATAAACAATTTCCTTATTTTCCAAGGAAATGCTTAGCTTCCCTCTTCCTGATTTTTACCGTGGCAGATAAAATTTATTCTTCCGGATATTATTTCCTAGTAGAAGAGAAATAAAATAAGTTGTGCTTTCTTTTTATTTCTTCATTTTCCCAGAAACGTGTTTGCAAGGCAACAATTTTCCATACTGTCCGAGCTGAAAAAAAGTGAGCCAAGAAAAACCCCGAAACACTAGCAGAAAGAAAAATATTTGGTACTTAGCTATGGTTCCTCCTTCCTTCCCTCTCTCCCTCCCTGCTTCTCTCCTTTCTCCCTTGCCTTCCCTTCCCTTTCTTCCTTTCTTCCTTTCTTCTTAGCTTGCTTTCTTTGATATGAAGGAGGGGAAAGAAATCTTCAAGAATGTCTACTAAGTTACTTTAATTAAATGCGATGCATGTGTCTCCCTTTATGGACCATGCAATTCTAAGAGTACTGTTTGTCATGTCCTAGACTCTTCCGAAATGTCTGAATTGACACAAGAGAAATCTTGTAAACAAAATGTTCTTTCAAGTCGGCGTCATATCCTAGGCATGTTCACTGTAAATACCAAAAACTATATTTAAAAACATTTTGAAACAAAAAGATTATGGATCAAAGGATTTTAGGCATAGGAGGTGTGATTTTCTGACAACTTAACTCAATTCCTGCTTTAAGAGACGTGATACAAAATTAAGTGATTAAAATATCCCAATTGATCAGAAATTGAGAAAAAATTCTTTCTGAGAAGAGGAGCTTGATCCTGGGCTGGTGTTCAAATCAGTGACAGCAGCAGAATTCCATAGCAATGACTCACCTTGAAACCTTTTATTTGGAGATCCCAAAGCAGTCATCTAGCTCAAGAAGCTAATATTTTTCTTTGCTCTCGGGCATGAAATAAAAAAATCCTAAAAAGATTGTTGAAATTGTTCTGACTGTAGAGAAGTGGCATATGTTACCCAATATGTCACAAATTTCCAGAATGAAGAGGAGTGGTTCAGGCAGATCAGCTTTAAGCCTGGTCTTGAGTGCTCCTCAGGACTGTGTGAAGACAGGAACGTGTGTGAGATGTACAGAAAAGTGTGGAAAACAAAATAAGCAAAGCCCAAGGATGTGCTACTTCAATTGATCAAATCTCATCATTTTGTCATATTGCTGAATTTAGTGTTTAACAGTTCCATGCACAGTTTTGAAATATTTTATTTACTATAAAGATATGATAATCTATTCTTTTACTAATTCAACTTTAGAGAAAACAAGGCCGAATTAATTCAGGTCTCTCAAATTGAATTTAGGTGCAGGGTATCATTTCCTGGGCATGGCACTACTGGTACTATATTCTCAAAGGCCATCTGGAAAGTTGAACTGAAATCAGCTGTGTCCAGGCTATGACCAGTGTAGCAGATGCTGCTGTGAAGACTGAGGCACCAAGTTTAGTGTGGACTAGCTATTGGTTAGCCACCTTACCAAACTGTTCCCATGCCTGCTCTAGTTGGAAAATGCCCAGTGTTTCCTTTCCCAGGGTGGCAGATTGTTGTCACAAAAACCTGCAACAAATTCTCCCATTCTACATATCTTTGGTGATGAGACTTTGCCATTCTTTTCATCAAGAGTTAGGGGGCCACTCTCTGAATTGAGGTGACCCTGTGGCTTGCTTTGATCAAATAGAGTGTGTTAAGTGACACTGTGTGGCTTCCGAGACTATAGTTTCAGAGGCCTTGTAGCTTCCACTTGCACATTCTTTTGGAAGTCAGCCACCATGTAGGAAGTCACACTACCCTGAGGTGGCCATTTTGTGAGATAACCCAAGCTGGCCATGGAGAGGCCATGGGAAGAAAGACAGATGCCTGGCCGACCACCAGGTAATCTAGCCATCTGAGCTGAGGTAAAAGACATGTGGGTGAAGAAGTTATCTTGGATGTTGCAGCCCCAGCAGATACAATGTGGAGCAGAAATACCACCCAGCTGAGTCCAGTCCAGACTGCAGAAGCACAAGAAGACCTTGTTTAAAGCTGCTAAGTCTAGAGTGTTTGTCATACATCACTGATAACTGAAACACCCAGCCTCTCTTATAGCTGAGGTATGAGCGTGCTTGGCCACTGACAAGTAAGAGGCAGTTTGCTAAGGGTAGCATGAGAGAGGGTTTCTGGAAGAGGGCGTCTTCCCGTAATGAAGACACATGTGAGGAGAAACTGCTTCTCTCCCAGGCTTTGGATACAGCTGTGCAAGCATGTGATGCCTAGAGATGCAACACCTTGTAACTCAGAGAGGACAAACCTGGGGATGAAGGCAACATGGGGAGAATGGCAGAGCAGCAAGATTGAGGGCATTTTAATGATCTTGTGCCACAGAATTAATAGAAACTCTAAAGCCAACTACCTCTGGAGTTCTTGCTTTGCGAGATAACACACCTTTAAATCATCTTCTGTATGGAATTCTGTAACTTTCAGTCAAATAATGGTAAACGCCATTGATAAATCACTCCAGTGAATAGAGAGGGAACTTCCCCTTAACACTAGCTGCATGTGGCGTTCGCATAACAAACTGGCTCTCTGCACGGTCGTCCAAGGTGCTAAAAGAACCAGGACAGAGATGGCTTCACTCAAATATGAGAAGATAAATTACCTGTGAATTCAATAAAATCCCCACTGGCTTTCTGAAATACCATGTCCAAAAAATGTCCCTGTAACTATGATACCATCTCAAATTTTTCACATAATCTTATTTTAATGTCGCCTCAGGTCTGAAAACTTACTACCTTTGTTTCTGGAAACCCAATTTAAATTTATAAAGAAAGCTGATATTCTTTATAGGTGGTCAAACATGGGCGCATCATTATATTATTGAAACCAGCTCAAGATATGAGAGAGAAATTCGAACATATGTAAGTATGAGAAACATTTTGAAAAACCAAATAATTCACATTAATGGATAATGTGTGACAGCCCTAACCACCATTATGTATACCAAGAATATGCAAATGTGAATGGGGGAATATTTTATTACAAAATAATATATAAATACTATGCAATAGCAGGCAGTTAAATAGCTATAAGTGTGTGCACTGAGGTTATCGATTAGCATGCAACTTTCTTAACTGATATTGAGTGATTAGATGGTGCTTTTTATGGCCAATTAGCATTTTGACTTAGTATAAAGACAAGTTTTGTTCAGAAGTTAAGTCTTCCATTAAAGATAATTACTATGCCATGAATTTTTTACTTACAAATTTTATTTCGGTAAGTTTGCTTAGTATAATGGCATCGAACGGCTACTTTGTATTTTTGAATTTAACCAAAGTTTGCTAGCCTTCCTCATTTTCTTTGATGCACGCAGACAAATTATACAGTGAAAGAGGGCAAATATCACTTTTGCGTGGAGTATTCTGAGGTCAGTTGGGTTCCAGGCCTAGCCCTACTGTGCGTCCTTGGGCCAGTCACTGAACTGCTCCAGCTGTCAGGTTTCCCATTTGTAAAAGGAAGGGATTTTTCCAGTGCTGTCCAATAGCACTTACTGTGATGATGGCAGTATTCTATATCTGCACTGTCCAATACGGTTGCCATTAGCCATACGTGGCCATTGAGCACTTGTAATGTGGCTAGTGTGACCAAGGAACTGACTATTTAATTTCTTTTTATTTTGTTAATTTACATTTAAATTAAATAGCCACCTGTGGCGAATGGCTGCAGTATTGGACAGTACAGATAGATGATCTAGGTCCTTTATCTAAATATTAATTACTCCTCTAACCCCAACTTTCTACTTCACGTTCTCTTTCCTATATTCACCTCTCCAACTCTTCTGTCTTTTAATCTCACTTAGAATTAAAGGTCTGCTATGCCTCCATTGCCATTCTAGCTTAGAGTCAAAAGCTTAGAACTAACCTGCAGCATTAACCCACTTCTTGAAATGGAGAGAAGGACCAGGTGTAAAGAACCTCTTTGATCTTCCATTACAGTCTGATTGGAGAGTCAGGAGTTATTTGGATGGAATGAAATCTGACACGTATCGAGTCAAAAGGCAGTGTTGATATGGCTTCCTATTTCAGGACAATGTCCGCTTCAGTTAGAAGCTTTACTGTCCAAAACTTCTGCTAATAAACATGTCCACATGGTCAGTATGGGCAATTCTATGCCGAACATTGTCTATTATAATTACATCGTGTGATTCCTACCACGTGCCAAGGCCTAGAACTAAGTTCTGAGGCTGGGAACATGAGTAGGTTTCTCTCCCCTTCTAGGAAAAATCCAGCTCTAACAGAGGAGGTGACACATTTATAACACACTGTGACACATCCTAGAATCAATGTGTGAACAATGTGCTATAAGATGATAGAGGAGGGAGCAAATCCTCATCCTCCTTCCTGGCAAGCTAGGGAAGGTTTCAGAAAGTTGGTATCATGTGAAGAAGGGTGAGCAGGAGTTTCTTAAAGCACCAAGGACAGAGGAGGGCACTCCTGACAGAGGACCACGGCTCCTTCAGAAATGTCAGTCCAATAGAGTTATCCACAAGCTTTATGTTTAAGTTTCAGAGAGAAAAAGTAAGAAGATCTCAGAGCTGATATTGCCACCTCTCACTAAAGAGTCCTTCGGCTAAAGGATTTCTCAAATCGGTAAAATGATTCAAACTTTGGGTTCTGACTCTTTCAAAGGGCAATCTGCACTTTCTTGATAAATGATGAGAGGTCCTACCTCTTCCAACCCCACTCAGCTCCACTTCTTGAAAGCAGTAAAGAAAACGCTAAGGCATATTAAAGAGAAGTCTTTTGAAGGTACTGAGTGCAAGGCAGAGTCCATGCGTTAGAGATAGGCAAAGAATTAGGAAGTTGTATAAACAGCTAGTATCATCATCTGGAGCATTGATTTTCTAATCAAAATAGAATTGTTTTTCATCACTAGGCTGACTGAGTCTCGGAATATGAACCTTCTGAGAGTCTAATGCTAACCTCTGTGACACAGAGACATTTTGTCTCCAAGAAGAGTTTGTTTTCCTGTATTTCTGTTTCCTACAGTGAAGTCACTGGGGCAGGTGGGATATGAAATGCTGGAGTTTGCCTCTCTGGCGAGCTGGAAAGGAATTTCTACATTATTGGGATCATCCATTTAATTACAGCACTTAGTGCTTGTAGAAGCAGTTACCTTGCCCCATCCCCTGTTGTTTAGAAATTTACAGGCTAAAAGGGAGATGATGACACAGACAGGATATTAAGGCCCTATAAACAAATACATACTCATTATAGGAACATACAATAAATATTTGCGTTATGTGAAAGCCACAGGCCAGGGCAAATAGTGGGTGGAGTGCTGGCAGATCTGGCTTGAGGCAGTTAAATGATGCTACAGTTCCCTCACTTTTCTCACCTGCTGTTATAAATATCTGTAAGAGATATTCAAGCTCCTTCCCTCTGTTCTATAAAGTTGTTCACAAACATTGCTACATATTAGAATCATCAAGGGAGCTGTAAAAAAATCTGGGTGACCAGGTCACTCCCCAGACCAATTAAATTTGTAGCTCTGGGGGAGGAACCGGCCCTCAATATTTTTTAAACTCCCCAAGTGATTGCAAAATGCAGCAAAGTTTATAAACCTCTGCTTTAGACTTCAGAACAGTGATTCCTAATTTTGGAGTTAAAAAATACAGATTTCTGGGCCCACCCCAGAACTACTGAATCACCATCTTTAGGAACGTATCTTGATCTTTATTTTTCAAAAAACTTCAGAGCCAGTCTGATTGATGCCCACCCTTAGTTGAAAACCTCTGTTCTTAAAGCACTAAATCTAGAATGGGGATTTCTCCTCTGATGTGCACGTGAAATGTAAGATAAATTCAAATTAAAATGATAAGGTCCATTAAAATGCTATGTCGAGGATATTTACTTTCTGGGACATCTCTTTCTTTTTTTCTTTCTTTTTTCTTTTTCTTTTCTTTTCTTTTCTTTTTTGCTTTCAACTTTGTATTAAAGCATAACACACTTACAGACACTCTCACAGAACGTAAGTATACAACCTGTGTAACCAGCACCCAGATCAAAACCTTGAAGCTTATTGATGAAAGCCATTCTTACAGGTGTGATAAAGAAATTATGGTTCATATATACAGTGGAATATTATTTAGCCATTAAAAAAGTGAAATCCTACCATTTGCAATGACATGGATGGATCTAGAGGTATTTATGCTGAGTGAAATAAGTCAGCCAGAGGAAGATAACTACCATATGATTTCACTTATATGCAGAATCTAAGGAACAAAAACAAACTAATCAAAAACAGATTCATAAATATAGTGGATAATTCAGTGATGGACAGAGGGGAGTGGGGTTGGGGGGCTGGGAGAATGGGGTGAAGGGTTAAAGAAGTACAAATTAGTAGTTGATAGTTGGTCACGGAAATGGGGAGCACGGCAGAGGGAATGCAGTTAGCATTAATAAGATGGCTAGGTGGAGGGCCAGGGGAGGGAAGGAGTAATTGAGGGGATCATCTTATGAACTATATAGACGTCTGACCAATGTACGGTATATTTGAAACTGATTTAAATAAATTAAAAAAATAAAACAAACCCTGTCACTTACCAGGCTCCCAGAAATCTTCCCTCGTGGATGCAACCCAGGCCCCACAGGAACCACTAACCCGATTTCTAACATCTCTTCTTAAAGTTTTATTTGTTTCCATTATCGAATTGCAATAAAGTTGGCTTATTTAGATGTAAATAATTATTGAGAGATAATTGAGAAGCCAATAGTATTTTGAGGACAAATGGCTTGATACATCTTGTATTGCTGTTGTTTGTGGTTATTTAAAACAAGGAAGAAAATAGTAAAGAAATATTGTTCTGGATTTTCCTATATCGTTAGTTATTGGGTGCAATTTTCTAACACTTTATAACATTAACCCCAAGCTTTGTTAACAACTCTGCAAACGTAAGACTCATTGCCGTCTCTACTTAACAGACGAAAATATGGAGAAATGGAGCCTTAGAAAGGAAGTGAGTTGCCAAGATTTGGCTTTAGGTTCCTGTTACGCAGAAGGCTTTTCCCTCCACGCTGCACACTGTCTCACATTTGTGACTGAGAGTTTAATCTCCTATAAATATCAACATGAATAAAGGTCTCTAGGCATTCACACTATGAAATTCTGATTATGGATTGTAACTAATTTGGCTGTTTCTTTAAAAAGTCATTCCCCAAATACTTTATAGACTGTAATTCTCAAATCACATAGATGAGTTTTTAGTTAATGTGTTCTTTTCTGATTAAAGAAGTAATTCATATTTATCGTAGAATGAGACTAACACATAGAAGAAGAAACTAAGAACCATGCATTATACCTGAGTTCTTTTAAAATAAGAAGGACCTTTAAGAACCCAGGTTTCCTGTAGGAAGAAAGAGTTACTTAATCTTTGGATCCTTTTTAAGAGATTTGATGTGAATAACTTATTTCTAAGTATTTCTAAGTGTTCTGGAGTTGGTACAGACCCGGTGCTCCATTCCATATGGTATGCGAACAATTCGAAAAGATCAACAGCCCTCTGATCTCAGGTTTTTTTCACAGATTACCACATTTCCCCATAAAATTTTTTGTGTAACTACATTTCCCCAGAATTTTTTTAAAAAAATAGTTATGATCAAAGAAACTATCTTTCCTCTTTTTTTCTACTTGTTAATGGTATTGGCTGAAATTGTGGTATTTAGAAATTTATCATCGGTACATCTAAAGTCTCAACAGAGATTTCAGGAAGCCTTGAGGTTTGGGGGCAAGTGTGCTTTTTTTTTCTTTTTTTTCTGGAGGACGAAGCTGAGTACCTTTTTCAATGTATTCCTGTTGCTCAAAATATTCTGTGAGAATTCAGAAAGCAGGAGCAAGACAGTTTGGAGGGGGTACATCCCAACACTGCCTCTCAGTTTCTAGATTAAATAGTACAGAAATTTTCTCACTTACTCAGCCATGACTCTGTCAAAAACCACTGATTACATCTCTAGATTTCTCCAATCAAATCACAAAACAATACTCTCACTATGCCTCAAGGAGGGTAGGACCAAAACACTTTGCTACTCCTGGAATTCAGCACATACTCATTGGATCAAGAGACTTGAGAGATAAGCAAGGGCTCCTTCCTACCAGAGATTGAGCAGCTGTAGACTTCAGGGTGGCTGGATACACAGGACTTTGCTCAGTTATACCAAGAATTGGAGAATCGAGAAGTTTACACAGGATCCAGGCACTGCGACTTGACAGAAAAGTAATTTTTTCCACTTAAACCCTCAAACATGTATTCTTATATAATCTACCACTCTGCCCCTCATAAAAGCTGATACTTACACTTTCATATATTTCTCAAATCTTTTATATACACATATCCATGATATAGGTGTACCACAGTTTTTTTCCAACCATTCTCCAATTATTAGGCATCTGTTTAGTTTCCAGATTCTTCTTTCCCTTACCAAACAATGATGCAATAATGCAACATTCCGGCATCCTGGGGCTTTTATTTTCATGAGCTAGCTTCCCAGAAGCCAAATCATGTAATATATGATATGTATGTGTGTGTTTTTGCATTGATAGAGTTTGCTAGGTTGCTTTTCAAAAATTCACAAGACCACAGCAGTGTGTGAGACTCTCCCTTCCCCTATCTCTCCATATGCTACAGTTGTTTGTATTATTGCTCTTTTAAAATATTTGCCAATTTGATGAGAGGGATAATATTTCATTGCAGTAGCTGAATGGTAGTCCCCCACCAAAATTTGGAAAAAGAGTCTTTGAAGATACAACTAAGGATCTCTAGCTGAGATCATCCTGGACTATCTGGTGGGTACTAAAGCCAATGACAAGTATCTTTATGAGAGAAACACAGGAAGAAGAGGATGAGACCAAAGGAAGAGGCAGAGATTGGAGCTGTGCTGTTACAAACCAAAGAGCACCTGGAACTACTAGACACTGGAAAATGCAAGGAAGGATTCTCCCCTGAAGCCTTCAGAAGGAGCATGGCTCTGACCTTGATTTCAGACTTCTTGTCTCTATAAGTATCAGAATAAATTTTGTTGTTTTAAGCCACCAAATTTGTGGTAATTTGTTATGGCAGCTCTAGGAAATGAATATATGTCCTCATTGTTACTATAAACTTGTGTTGTTCTGAAAACTACTGAGGTCGAGCATATTTTCATGTATTTTTATTGCCATTTGGTTTGGCTTTGCTGTGAATTGATTATTCAGACATTTTCCCCATTTTTCAAAAATTTTTCTATTAATTCTTATGAACCCTGTAAAACCGCAGACATGAACACTTTGCCACATGTTGTAAGACATTTATTTTCTGTCTTTTGCGTTCACTTATGGCATGTTTGGCCATACAGCTAAAAAGAACTACATGGTACAGCATGCTCATCCTTTTCTTTATCCTTTATGAATTAGTTCCTTATTGATTATAAACATTTCCTTGACATCTGGGTTATAAAAATATTCTCCTAAATCTTCTCTAACATATTTGTGGGGCACAAAGATGTTCCTCAAAAATA
Source organism: Pteropus medius (assembly GCF_902729225.1). Classification (NCBI taxonomy): domain Eukaryota; kingdom Metazoa; phylum Chordata; class Mammalia; order Chiroptera; family Pteropodidae; genus Pteropus; species Pteropus medius. The sequence goes on along the minus strand of NW_024349802.1, from coordinate 26,536,823 downwards.
TCCATCAATACCCTTCTCCTTGCAATCTGTGAAGATGCTACCTTCCATGGCAAAAGAGTCATTACAGGTGTGATTAAGAATACAGGATTTGAGATGGGGATTATCCATATGGGCCCAATCTAGACACACGAATCGTTAAGATGAAGAAACTTTCCCAGTTTTGGTCAAAGGGAGATGTGACTATAGAAGACTGGCCACAGCTGAAACACTGCTGGTTTTGAAGATGGAGGAAGGAGACCACAGCCAAGGAATGTGGGCAGCATCTGGGAATGGACAGGAAATGGATTCTCCTTCAGAGCCTCCAGAAAGTTATATAGCTCTGCTGACATGTTAGTCTTGTGAGACCTGTGTCAGACTTCTTACCTACAGAAGGTAATACATTTTTGTTGTTTAAGCCACTAGGTTAGTAATAATTTGAAATGGCAGCTACAGAAAACTGATACATATTTATTGCTTGATTTAAAAATGTGCACCTTTATCCACCTATAATTTACTTTTGTATATATTAGTAAGTAACATTAGAGCTTTAGTTCTAGATGGCCTCTTCAATTTGTTGTACTGATCAATTTGTTTACTTCTTTTGCTAAATCTGTTATTTTGACACAGTTGCTTCAGTATGTTCATATATCTCATATGCAAGTTAGCCTCAGCTGTTTGTTTTTAAAATATCTTTCTCGAACTTTGACAGATATTATTATATGTTATTCGAATTGTTAGTAATTGTTAAATTTATTCTTAGGTATTTTACAATTTGTCTTGTTATGGTGGCAATTCATCTCCATTTGTAACTGATAACTCATAAATAAAGCACACCATGTATAGCCCTGTCTCAAGGCCTTTGAATTCATTATTCCCTATAATAACATGTGCTTATCCCAGTTATCTACATGGTGGGCTTCCTCAGGGACCTCACGTCTCTGCTCGGATGCTTATTTTTATGTGAGGCCTTCTCTGACCACTCTATAGAAAACAGCACATCAGTGCCTGCTGCCCACTCTGCCTGCTAAGCATTTACCATACTCCTTTTCTGCTTTATTTTTTTCTCCACAGTACTTGTCATCATCTGACTTATTTACTCATTTGTGGTTTATTTTTCATTTTGTCAGGCCCACAGGAATAGGATTTTGTCTCTCTCAGTCACAACTATACCTCCAGAGACTCGATGAGTGCTTGGCATTCATTCACTCAGTGTTCAAAAAACATTTGTTGAGCAAATGACTATAAAGAAGATGTATTGATTTTTCTACATTTAGATTTTAATTTAATCACATTGTCAAATATCCTTACTAATTACAGCAGTGTTTTATTGAAGTACCTTGACTTTTGTACGTATACAATAATGTCATCAACAAAAAAGGATAACTGTTATTTTTTTGGTTGTATAAATTATGCTAATTATTTCTTGTGCCGCTAAATTCACTAGCACTTCTGAAACAGTGATGAATAATATTAGTGGAAGCAGGAATCCCTATCTATAGAAGATTGAAAAGATGGTCTTATTTTCCCTGTATGCGTGCTCTTTGCCATGAAACTTTGCAGTGACTTTACGCTCTGAGTCTAAGCTGAGTCATGTGAGTACTTTGGCCAATGGGATGTCAGCAAATATGATGCCAGCAGAGGCCTGCACAATGCTTCTGACTTTGAGCTTGCTTCTGCTCTTGCTCTTCCATCACTACCATGGAAGCATGTCTGGGCTATCTTACTGGAAGATGAGAACATGTTGTGTAGGGTAAAATTTTCCCAATTGTTCAAGCAGAGGCCATTGTAGATCAGTCTGCAGCAAGCACAGCCCAACTCCCGATCTCCATCGACTGTGAAAGCCTTGCATGTTTATTATCATTAGCTCCTGAAGTTTGGTAGTTGTTCTGCAGCATTGATGTGATGATAGATCATGGATATACTATCTTACACCTGGTTTTAATATAAAGAGTCCTAGATTTTTATTTGTTAATTTTTGGTTGATAATATTTATCGTCACATTTAAGTAAAACAGAAACATCAGATGACTAAGGTTTTTCTAATTAAAAATGACTAAATTTACGAATGCCTTTTGCACTTGTTACAACCTTTTTTTCTTTCATTTAATCTACTAATGAGACAATTTTGATAGATTTTCTGATTTTTAACCATGTTTCTATTCTAGGAACAAGTTCTTGGTCAGAGAATATTATTCTTCTGGGGTACTTTTGAATTTTATTTGGTAAAGTTTTATTTAGACGTTTGTGCCTATGTGTATAAGTGAAATTGGTCCATTTTTGTCTGTATTTTATCAGGTTTGGAATAAAGTTTATATTGGTTTTAGGAAATGATTTGGGAACTTTCAGAACTGATCGAGGAATCCAAATACAGAAAGGACATAAAGTTTCGAAAAACATAAGCCAAACAACCTGATTTGTGCACAGAACTTGCATCATAATGGAACATTAATAAAATCTAAATTGCAAGGCTAAAAAGAAAACTTTAACTTATTTTAATAAGTAGATACTTTAATAGAGCATAATCTTAGATTATAAGCAAAAAAACGGATATTAAATAATAAAGCAATAGCTAATCAATCTTAACTACTTGAAAAATATAAAAAAAAATCCTTCGAAATAACTCTAGGATTAATGAGAAAAACAAAATTTAAATAAAAAACTATGTATAACCTATGAAAAGGAGAATATTTATTTCCTATCAAAACTTATGGAACACAGTTAAAGCTATATTCAGTGGAAAATATATAGCTTATAGTTATAATAATTTTGTTACTAAAAGACTTCTAATACCTAAAGTACTCATGCTAAGAAACTCCATGAAAAACAAAAAAATAAACCTAAATAAAGTATGAAGAAGAAATTAATATGGATAAATACTGAAATAAATGAAGTGGAAAACAAAAATGGTAGAAAAACGAATAATTCAAAAGTTGGTTCTTTTATAAAATATATAACCATATTTTGAGTATGATCAAGAAAAGAAGAGAGGAAAATATTATGATTAAGAAAAGAAACACACAAAAAGATAAAAGTAATTGTAAGAAAGTTCTACATTAAATCTTATTGCAATCCTGGCCCCACTCCAGAATCAGAAACTCAGTGGTGTGACAGTCCAGGAATCCGAGGCCCTCATGTGATCCACATGCATGCTAAAGTTTTGAGAACCACTGCTTCAGATGTAGCTAGTATACATTCATATACAAAGGGCTATAAGTCGCTTCATCTTCACAAATATATCTCTTAAATTTATCTGCTTTCCTTTCTTTTTTCCCAGAATCACATATTATACTGAACTTGCTCATACAATGTACAGAACTTGCATCATAATGGAACACATATTATACTGAACTTGCTCATACAATTTTTCCCTCACTATATATATATATATATATATATATATATATATATATATATATATATTTGTTTGTTTGTTTTGTTTTTGAATAACAAATCTCTTCTGTGTGTAGACACATCCAAGCATTTACTTCTGTCATCATTTCTATGGAGTGCAAGGGGAGTGGACGTAAGAATTAGCAGATGTACTATATATGGTATTGTTGAGTGGGAAGGTGCAAGTAGCATCCACATCTTGGTGTTGGGGTTTCTGCTGGCAACAGAAGTTGCATGTGTGAGGTGCAGTCAAGGGTGATGGACAGGTATCAATATTAGTATTGATAAACTTTATTCCAAACCTGTTTACATATCAGTAGAAATAACAGGTAGTAACTGATGCCAAACTAAGTTAGACATGACCATTTACATGTTGCTTTCCAAGTACCAAATGAGAAGAAGTACATTTTTCTTGTAAGGGCAAACTGTTTATAATGGGTTGGAAGCATTTTAATATGCTTGGATCATGAAATAAAGAGATATGTGAAATGCACATCACAAAAGCCAGGCGTTTCACATCAGTTATACCATTTTTCCTGAATCTACTGTGAAAAGTTTTTATTATAAGCTCCATTTTTTTTTTCATTAGGAAAGAAAGGATCAAAAAATTCAGAATCCCAATTCTATGTAAGATTCAAAATCAGGCTTGCTTTGCTCCATTCCTACTTTGGTTCCTTCTATGAATCCTTTCAAACTTTTTTCTAAGACCAAGTTGGCTCCTAAGTAATCTGAGTCTATCTCTTTCTCTGATGGACTAATTCCTTCGAAAAGTGTCTTTTCCAACAGATAACATACTTCCTCCCTTGTTCACTTAGATGTGCTCAAAGTTAAAGCTCTTCAATGATGTTTTTATTGTGTTTGCCCAGAGACTAACAAATCATTACACATGCTATATAAAAGAAATCATTTTAATATTAATAGCTCAGTCATTTGGGAATTAAGGATTTGGGGTTTGCTTTGGCATTCAGAAAGAATATTAGTTTACCTGTAATTCTGGTTTGGGAGAGGCTCATAGCTGTAATAGATAACAGCTCTCTGAATCTAAATTTCCTGGCACATGACAGGTCTACACTGGAAAGCTCCGATTTCCCTGTCTCTGACCACCCACGGGGAGGAGGCATGAATCTGTCAACAGTGTGGTCTCCTCTATAAAGCTTACACAGAAGGCTTTGGTTCCTCACACTGAGACGCAGTGCACAGGCCAAGATGATTGAATTGTCATAAATATAGACTCCCTGAGAGTAGAAATTATAAACGAGCTGAGTGACAGAGAAAAATTCCCCCAAACAGAAAGTATAAGTTTTCTTAGTATTTGCCTGCTCATAGCCAACTAATTTGACCTCTAAGATGAAGGCGGCTGTATCATTAAAATTTCAAGGTAATCAGGATAGCTGGGCTCATTTTTTCTAAGGTATAGCAAATGGTTTCATAACTGGGTAAAGAAAGAAAGTGTTAGGCTACTCTGCTACCAGTCCATTGCTCAAAGTCCTTGAATAGGCACATTACTCTAACTTTGTAGATTGTAATATATATTCTTGTAACTTATAACTGTGTAGAGCTTTGGGGGCTGATGAAATTTCTAAAGAGATCTAAAATCTGCATGCAAATAGTTTTCTCTTTACCTTCCCACAATTAATTGACAAAATTTAGTGACCAATTAGGAAGATATATATATTTCAAAAAAAGGTCACATTTTTAAAACAAACCATGATTATACACCATTCTTTTTCCTCATAATAAAGAATGAGAATTTCCTATGAGAGTTCTTGATTGCTTTTATAAATACAACCAACAACAAATAGTAAAATATTAACGTTGCCTTATTACTTGGCAGTAATTTGTGATAAAGTAGATGAGTGTATATTCATTGATGTTGGCAAGCAAATTTTGATATCCTACACAGCGCCATACATATGCTGAATACTATCTGAAACCATGAATTATCTTTACATTCACTGAAGAGAAATAAGATGATGATGTTTGAGCTAAAGTTTGTTTAGAACATAAAAGGAATATATAGTCATTGTAGGATTAAAAATACAGAAAAGTATAAGAAAAAATAACTAGTAATGTAACTATTCAGATCTCAATGCTTATTTCCTTTCTAGTTTTTCTATGCATTTGTTTTGTATGTAGTTGAATTTATATCATAAATTCCAATTTTTATCATTTGCGCCTAACATTATAACTTAACTGTTTTGCTATGCTATAATCTCTTCATAAATAGCACTTTTAATGACTACTATGTAGCTATAACAACATCTATTTAACATTCTCCACTGAAAGATATTTGGTTGATTTTTAAATACAAATAATGCCACAAACAGCAACATTTCTGTGCCAAAATCTATTTCTGAATTCTGGATTATGTCTTTAAAAATTTTTTCAGAAGTATTCCAGAAGATTGTCAAATTACTGCTTCAAAAAATATGAACATTTCTTTGGGTGGCGAACACACAATACAATATATGGATTGAAACCTGTATCATTTTATTAACCAATGTCACCCTGATAAATTTAATTTAAAAAAGTGAACAATTGGTGGGCTCTTCATACAACTGCAAATTGCTGTATCCAAATCATTCGCTTAAAGGATCCTTCAAAAATTTCCCTATGACTTTGCTCTATCTACACTCAAAATTTTTACTGGATTCCAGTTGCCTTGAGATAAGTATAAAATATTGTCTCCAGTGTTTTCAGATAAGTTGCTGATGGCCTGAGATTCCACAGTCCATTGTAGTCAAGTTAGGACAGTCAGTATATGTTAAAAAACACTGAGATAACTTTTTGCCTTTGTGAATTCTGCCCATCTGACAAAAAAAAAAAAAAAAAAAAAGAAAGTTGAGTTTTTAAGTTGCGGGCTATAAGTTTCCAGGAAGGCAGGGAAAGGGATGCTTGGTAAAGGAGCATAGGTAGCTGAATTGAGTGAGGTAGCAAGGAGAGAGAGAGCATTAATTAATAACAGGAAACAAAAATAATAGTAAATTTGTTACAAATATAGACATAAGTACTATCAAAGTGCTGGTCTTAGAATTTTGGGTTCTATGAAAGAAGTAGGAAGCTTTATGGTGCAGGATTGGGGTTTTATAGAGGTTATAAGTCTCTTTGCAAAGCTGTGTTCGAAGCCCTAGAATGTAAAATCACCAAGGGATAAAGAACATCCCTATCTTTTGAAATAGAGAACAGAGCAGATAAGCTAATTAGGCAGAAATTATTCTGGAGTGAATAAAATCTTTGTTATAAAGCCAAATAGAGAAAAATAAACTTGAGGAATGTGGAATAGGCATTCCTAAGGAAAGGAAAATGGCAAACTTTTATTAATAAGCAAATTATAAACCCTGGTCTTTTATGTATATGTATACTTAGAACTCTACACATATCTTAAAATTCTTGTTCATCTTTGAATTCACCATATTATAATTCTTCATCCATGGTAAAAACTCAATAAATATTTGCTGAATTTTAATTAAATACAAGGTTTCTTTCTATGAGTTATTTGAATTGGGAATTGTCCATGTCTTTGAAGTGAAATCTATCTGTGTTTATGGAATAGGTCATGCCTCTCTTTCGTTTTTGTGCCTCTATCAACCAAAGCTCTAAAATTATCCTTCCTAAGTAGGAAAGAAATGAACTGTCCATTTTCTTTGCCATTTAGTTGCCATACCCAAGGTATTCAGGCCCCACACAGAAGACTCGCACTTGCTGTTCCCTTTGTCTGAAAGGCATGTCTCCTCCTTCCTGCTGGCTTCCTCTCCTCAGCCACACACAGCTGGAATTACTATTCACCGGAGAGGCCATCTCTGACCATGCAACTAATGATAGTTCTGCCTTCCTGCACTTGACACTTTTTGTTATTCTCGTTCTTAGCCCCTTGGCTTTTTCAAAGCATGCATTCCAATTTGAAATCATTTCATCTTTTTTTCTGTATTTTAAAATTTCAGTATTTTTCAAACCTTTAAAACTCATAATGAGAAATGTTTTACATTGCTTCATGCCCTCACACATACATACAGCTGAAACAACAGTTTGATAAAATAATATACTTAAGTATGGTAGAATGAAGTCCAGTGTCTTCATTCTATTCTAGTTTGTTCATTAAAGAAATAATCACAAAAATGATTTGTAACCCACTAAATTGATCTCATAACCTACTAACAGGGTACCAACCCAAAATTTGAAATATTAGGCTATTTGTTTATTGTCTGTTTCCTCCTGCCTCCAAAAAATTGTAGACTCCATGAGGTCAGAGAATATATAGTTGTCTTATTCACTGGTATAAAGTAGACACTCAATATTTTTTGAACAAATCAATACATGAGAAAAAGGCATACATTAATGAACAAAGTCTCATTAAATTTATCTTCCTTATTTTGGCATACATGTGCTCTTAAGTAAAAATAATTATTTAAGTGGATCATCATTTTCTTTTCTGATAAAATGATTTTCGAAATCCAATCTAATATTCAGGGACCCAGTAGGTATTTCATGTCAGATCTCGACATCACCGAATTGTTTAGCAACACACAGAATTTTGAAAATACACTTGAAAAATAGAACTTTTATCTGAAATTCTCTATTTGTAGGATGCATCACAAAACTGCTGTTTAAATAAACCGGGAAACTCCATTCCCTTATTTAGTGTCGTTTTGGGTGGCAAAGAGGTGATGAACAAACAAGAAAAAAAGGAAGCTAAGAAAGAAAACAAAGGTTTCTCTTTCACAGAGATCTGTCTTTACTTTGCAAACGCCATTGAGTGCTGGGGCAGACAAGCAGGCTGGCTACCCTAAATGGAAGCTCTATATCACAGTTCTATTCTACTTGGAGAAAAAGTTTTTCCATGTGCTTATTTAAAATCTCTCTTTGTCAATCTGATCCCCAGTCACAAGATTGCTTTTTGATTTTAGCGAACTAAGGAAAAAAGTTCTGTTCAGGGTAAAACATTTTTCACGTGATTTAAAAATTGCCTATCTATAAGAATTTACATGATAGGAAATTATTTATTAATCATCTTTGCCTTTCGGAAACAAAATGATGTACTTTCACTCCGTTTCCTCAAAGAGAAAAGGCATTTCTGTATTTAAAATCTTTTTTACATAAATAACAGCATCTTGGGAAACTTTAGTGACATTCATTTGCTCTAGAGTAGTGCTTCTCAACTTTAGCGTGTACATCCAAATGACCCGGTGAGCCCCTTAAACACAGATTGCTGGGTCCTGCCCCAAGAGTTCTTTCTCATTAGGTGTGGGCCACAAAATCTGCATTGCTAACGAGTTTTCAGGCAATGCTGATGCTCCTGGTCCGAGCACCACATTTTGAGAACCAATGCTCTGAAGCAATAATTCTCAATGGGGAACAATTTTGTCCCCATAGTGGACATGCGGCTATGTCTGGAGACATGTTTGACTGTCACAATTGAGTGTGGGAGTTTCTACTGGCATCTAGTGGGTAGAGGCTAGGGATGCTGCTAAACATCCAATAATGCACAAGACTGATGCCTGCAATAAAGAATTATCTAGCCCCAAATATGAGTATTGCTGAGCTTGAGAAACCTTGCTCTAAAAGAAGTCTCTCATGGAAGCACATCATTTAATAAGAGTTTAAATTACAGGTAAAACAAGAGCTACTCATTGCAGAAGCCTTCAGCTAAAGAGGGATGATGTCACAGAAATTAAATTAATTGGCTGGTGTCTCAAGCACATATCTACTGTCATCTTTTTCTGTGTCAGTCTGTTTCTCCCACATTCACATGTCCATTAAGCTTATAAAACACTACACAGGCCAGACATTTACTCATTCAAAATGTAAATGAATGGCTTAAGAGGGATGTGAAGCTGGCTGGGATGAAGAAACACTTTTATTCCCCAAGGGGCTGCAATCACCTTATTCAAAGCAGATAAGATTCTGGACACACCTCGACTGTGGAAAATGGAAATACCAGGTACCACAAAACAATAGAGCTGGAAAGGAACTTGCAATTACCTAGTAGACTCAACACATCTTTGTAATATTGTTTATTAATGACAGAAGAACTTGGTTGGCACCTTGGCAAGGGCTTAAGCAAAGCCAAGGAGTTAATGATTGTCTTAGGTACCCTCTGGTTTCTCCTCTCCATTTTTTGTAGACTCTTCCAACTATCTATTTTCAGAATTTCCAGAACCCACACCACAAAGAAAACCTGCTCTCAGATTAAAAAAAGAGAGGTATTTCACTATCAGGTATGACTTCTCTCCATCTTCTCCCAACCTTCCTTTCATAGCTGGGTCCCTATCTTAGCAAATGGTACCCTAGAAGAAGTTGCCCATGTTGGAAATGTATACATCGCTGTTTTTGCTCTGTTTTCATTTAGCTCTGTTTTATCCAGTTCTTCAAGTCTTATGGATTATTTTTTTCTAAATCTCTTCTGGACTTCACTCAATAATTTCTACATCTATGTTAGTTTATACTAACATCCTTTCTCTTCTGGATTATAATATAGCCTTTTTATTGGCCTGCCAACCTCTGGACTTACCCCATCTTCATACTCCATCCAGAGTGAACTCTAAAACACATACCATATCATGTCATCCCACTGCTTAAAACCTTTCATTTGCTACTTATAGGTCCAAAGACCTTATGATGACTTATAAGGCTCCATATATACAGGCCATTGCTTATTTCTGACACTGTGCCCCTCTTCCCTGGACTCTCCCAACCTTCTGGTTATATTGCAATCATCCTGGTTTCCGTGAAAGTGTCACGCTCTACCTTAATAATATCCCTTTGCATATGCTGTTTCCCCTGCCAAAAATACTTGAATACTTGTTTCTGCCTTCTGCCCCACATCTCACTATTATTTCAGGTCTCAGATAAAATGGCAGTTCCCCTGGAAAGTTCTCCTTGACCTCCCAAGTCAGAGTTAGGTGCCCCACTCTTGGGTTTTCACGGCACCTTGTAAAACTCTTCATTGTGATTATCTTCTGTTGTAATTGTCTGCATCCCCCAGTAGTCTGAAAATACTAAGAAGATAGGGCTTCCCTGGCTTTTGTAAAAAAAAAAAGTCATCATACCTCCTGTACCTAGCAGAGTACTTGGCACATAGTAAATATTGGCTGTACTTCTTGGTATGAATTTAATAAAATATTATCCTGGAAGAGAATTTAATGAAGGTAGGTGGTGGGGGGAGATAAATTTTGAGATACAAAAGGAGACTTCCCTGGGCAGAGCAGGGGGTTGGTCTTTGAAATCAAACTATGCTCCTGACATATTCTACTTATATGCCCATGTTTGTGTGGCGGAATTGTAAGACCAAGCGCTCCTGATAATTCTGAGAGCTGATCTCCTGATACAGCCTTCAGTAATTTTCACACTTTTTTTTTTTTTTTATTGTACATCTAACTAGACGAAAGCATCATAGGAAGGCAGTGTGGCTGGACCACACTGGTGAGCTAAGGGGAGGGGAATGGAGGTGAGATCAATGAGGCCAGGCCGTGTCCTACAGGGCCAAATAGGCCACAGTGAAGAGTGAAGACTTTATTTTTAGCCCTATGGGAAACATTTAAAGAGTTTAAATCTTGGTAGTGACTTATCACTCTGGCTGCTTTGGGAAAAATGTATTCAAAAGTGGGCTGAAAGTAGAAAGAGAGAAGCCAGTTAATAGGCTGTTGAAACATTTCAGAGGGATGTTGGAGGCTTGACCTAGGATGACGGCAGTGGAGATGGTGGGAAGGTGCAGACTCGAGATACATTTTGGAGGTAGAAGATATAGGAGTTCCTGAGAGTTTGGATTTGGGATAAAGGAAAGAGGAAGCAGTATAACTTCTAGGTTTTTAGATGGAACAACTAGTTGAATGGTGCTGTCAATTACTGAGCTGGGAAGACAGAAACTCCTCCTGCTATTCAAGGCCCAGCTCAGTTCTCACCTCCTCCATGAAGTCTGCCATCAACTTCAACACGACTTTCCAGCTTTCCTCTGAACAACGTGGGAAATCATGGCCCCGCCACTCATCCTTTGAGGAGTGTCATAAACTCCCCAACCTGGCTTATGTTCCTTGAAGGTGAGAGACCCCCGCTCCTGCCCTCTTCACATCCAGCAATGCTTGAGACAGAGCTTCAGATGCAGTAGGTGCTCCACACACATTTGCTGCTCGGTGAAGTAAATACGGTTCACATCACAGCAAATGCTCTGGAATTGCTCCCTGGAGCTGTCAGCTGCTAAGAATATCCTGCCACCCACAGGACTGAATGTTCATACCCCAATTGGCCATTTAAAAAAGCCTATTACCAAAAACCTTTGAAAACTATGTTCCTTTCTAGAATCTTAAAGACAGGCACTTAACTTCTATTATATACTCTATGATTATTTAGTATTATCCTTTTTCACTTGATATATAGTTACTGTTCTTTCCCATTATTAAGTATTACCTTAAAATGCAACCTCATTTCCTCTTCTATTAAATAGAAATTCAGGATCAGTTTCTTCTCATTGAAAACACTTTGAACTATTTCAAGTACCTTTCATTTTCTACAATGTTCCTTCACACTTTGGTTGAAATGCTTAAAAAGTAACTTCAAGATACCATAATATTACCTTTCAATTCATTTAAAAAAGTTTTTAAAAATATATAAATCTGATGCATATTTGGAGTTAGACATTTATTTTAACTTCCCACACAAAGTTGGAATGCTGTCTATGATATTCTTAACAGCAAAAAAGGAACATAATTATGAAGAATTTATGCAGAGGCAGGAATGAGGCTTTTCCTTGTTCTTTCTTTCAACTTGTGATCTTTACGAACCATGTAGAAAAGTTAACTTTGATCTTCCACTCTAGTACCGGGATAGGCATTTTAGACACCCTTTGTCCCTGAATTATCCCAACGATGTTGTGATCGATTTCACCTCCATTCCACAGCAGAATGAACAAATATTTAGCAGGATTCAAAAATCAGTCTGAGGATTTACAGCTAGAAGCAGCACCACCTGCATTCAGATTCAGGTCTCGATGGGTCTAATGTCCACGCGACCACTCATTCAGTCCCTAGTGATGGGGAAATGAATCCCCTTATGAAAAACCCAGTTCCACTGTAGTGCTTAACCAAACTATTTGAGAATTATTTCTTCAATCAAGCCAAACCCTGAAATTTCCATTCACTGTCAGTCTTATCATCCAAAACAGGAGTTCTTTACATGGACTTCATAAAGTTCCATTTAATCCCTGAAATGTGCCAATTTTCTGTTTATATAAATGCATTTTCTGGGAATAAGCCTATTTTTTGTTTTTGGTCAGATTGTCAAAGGAGCCTATAATCCACCCTCCACAAAGGACAAACTTCTTTTCTTTCCCCAAAGAAATACAGAACAAGTAGTTCCCTTACTCTATGCTTCAGTCCTCCTACTTGAAAATAACTGTAATAACTTCTGCAGTTTTTCCTTCTCCAGATTAAACACTCTCAGTTTTTTCCACCTTTCTTGTGTAACATGGATCATCTCCATGGACCACATTCTGGTTGTTTCCTCAAGTATGACACTTGAGGGAACTCAATGTCCCTCAGAGATGGCACTAGGAACTGATTACAATTTTCTATTCATATATCCATTCAATATTTTACTTAAAAAGAGAAAGATTTATTTTCCTTTTCCTAATCTCCTTAAAACTTTTTAAAGTTTAAAGGGATACAGTATAATCTATATTCCTTTATTATTCTCCTTTCCTCCCCTGCCCCAATCCTGATCCCAAACACCTGAAATCCAGAAGTTATATTTTCTTTGCCTCGTCTTCTAACTCCAATTCAAGATACGTGAGAAACACTGGAAAAGTATGTGTCATCTCATCCTCAGTAATAATATACTGGAATTTTGAGAAAAGTTGCCAATTGGAAGCCCATGCCCCAAATATGGACAGATCTTGACCCCCACGTTAACTGTAACACAATCCTTTTGAGCATTCACACAGAGAGAAAGCATCACAGGGGTGGTTTGACACTTACCCTGCTGTCCTACCGGCTTTCAGGATCTGCTGACATCTCACACCCTCGGTATGAGCTTCTCCTACTCTACTTCCAAGTCAGGTAGAACGAAGACTTTCCAAGTAAATAAACTGCTTGGAAGCCAAAGCCACGTCCTGCACTTACGTGGCCGAACTATCCAAATTATATGCTCTTGAAATGCATCTCAGATGCCTGTGTTGACTGACACTGGACTGACGTCATGACTGTATGGATTTTGCCACATAACGCACTCCCCAGACAAACAGCTACCACTCCAGGCTGCTCCCTGGGGCTGCGATTCCATGGCATGCCTCCCGGCCTGCTACCGGAAGCCAGTCTTGCAGCAGAAAGATGAGCAGAGTTGTGGTAACCTAAATCCCTAGTGAAATGAGACTCCTGTAGCACCAGGAGGCTGCCAGGACAGCTAACACCTGACATGCTACCTTATCCATGTCTAAAGGCCCTGTGATGATTAGAACTTTCACTCCTCTTCCAACTCCAATTGACTTCTACCCAGCCTGATCATCATAATTGCAGAGAGAAATACTAATTATGCTGCTTATAACCTACAAACAGGACAGAAATAATATGCCTTGAAATAAAAAAAAAAAGCCTTATGGTTTCCATCTATTTGAAGTTTCCTTGGGTTTGAAGCCATCAAGTTTTAGGCTTGTGAGGCTGTATTTCAAATGGCTTAAAAAAAAAAAATAAATAAAAAGAAAGGCATTATTCTGAAAATGCTCCATATAACAGCACTCGTTTGCTGCCAGGGTGCCTAGCAATGAATTTAATTTGCTTTATTCCACTTTTCAGATAGCATGTTTCTGCTGGTGTGTAAGGTCTGGGAGCTGTCTGCATGCCAAGGCAATGTCCCCTAAATGAAGTCTTACATAAGCCTGACAAATTATCTCCAAATAGAAATAATCTCAATGGGCTATTACAGAGCCATAAAATAACTGCTGGTGAACCACCAAAACAAAAGTTGGCCGAGCAAATACTTCAAAAAGCCTCAGTCATATGCGGATTTTGCCAGTAACATTTTACCATGAGATTTTTTTTTAAGGTACTGGCATATTTTCTTTCCCTTCCTCCTTTCATCCCTTTCCACCTTCATTTCCTCCCTTGTTTCCTCCCTCCCTCCCCATTGTCCTCCCTTCCTTTCAGCAGACATCATTCTCTCTCTCTCCATCGCTTCCTTTCTCTTGCTCTCACTTATCTATCTGTCCCCTCTCCCCTGCCTGTCCCCTTCCCCCTGCTATAGTTCAGACTCTATATTTTATTGTCAACCCACCTGATAGTCCTAGATGTTAAATACCTTGCACTGTTAACTTTTATCCTCTCTTAGATTATAGCAATCATAATGGTTTGCCACCAACAATCCTCAATGGCTTCCCTCCAGGTATAAGATAAAGCCTTGCAGTTCAGCCTGTACACAAGACCCTCCAATCCAGTCCCAGCTCCCACACACTCATCAGGCCTATCTCCCACATTCACATTCTCCACAGCACACCTTAACCCTACAGCCCACTACCCCATCCCCCCACCCCCCCGCCCCCAGGCACACTTGACACCTCCCAGACAAGCTCTGCCTCCTCACAACTATGAGAGCTGCTTCTCCCGTTCACTCCTTTTCTCAAAAAGCTGAGCCTGTCTGTAAGAGCTAAGGCCTTTTCTTACTTCCTCAGGCAAAATCAGTTACTTTCCCCCTCTGGTTAACATTGCATTAAAAACATATTTTTCTGTCTCCTCAAATAGGTTAAGAGTTCCTGGGGCAAAGGTATTGCTGACTCACCCACCAGGCAGTTGCTCAATAAATGTTTGCTGAATGAACTTTGTTTCTCTGAGTTTCTGCTGGATATTTCACAAGTGTGAAGAAGCAGCACAGTATAGTGTGTGGGTTCAAATCCCATCTGTGACTTGAACAAGTTACTTAACCTCTTAGTGCCTCAGTTTCCCTATCTGTAAAATAGTATCATCCAACTCTAGGGTGGTTGTGAGGATTAAATGAGTTGCTATGTGTAATGTAGTTAGAATACTACCTGGAAAATGGAAAGAGGTACATACTGCATGAGGGTTTGTTAAGTATAACAGAGATACTTCTGATACCCCATGGCTGCCACGGCTGTGTGTGAGGGAGAAGGTTTTGAACACTGTCAGGACTGGCTTGATTTAGATGAGTGGAATCTTTATTAAAAAGGTAAATGTTTGCTTCACTCCTCCACTCAAAAGGACAGAGCTAACACCAAAAATAAAACTGCATTCCTCAAGAAAACTAAGAGTAACTTATGCCACACTCATGGCTATGGCATGTAGTAGTTGGGTCTGGAAAGCACAAAAGAAAAAAAAACTAGTTAAGAAAATTCAATTCTTAGACTATCATATATGAGAAACTGCACACTGTTTGCAAACTGGTTAATAGAAAATGTGTTTGTGTCCAGTTAAGAGGTTAGAAAGAAGTGCAAAGCATGCAATTTAATACCAAAAGATGAACAGAAGTCAAAACTCAGAGACAAGAGTCAAAGAGAAGTCTCGATTCCTTTTGTCTGCAGGTAAACAGAGAAGGTGAGTCTCTAGGTAAAATTCTACAAATTATATTTTCACCTAAGTACACCCAGCTTGTTCTGGTGCTGCACACATCCTAGCTTTCTCTCTTGCTATGCTTTCCTGCTCCAGCTGTCCTGGCAATCCTGGAAAAATCCATACAGAGGCTTACCTCTATGCCTTTGCCTCGCAGCTGCCCTGCCTAGATGCCCTCTCTTTGCTTCCTATATCACTTGGCTTGTCACTCTTCCTAGGAAGACTTTTCTTGCTCTCTCCAAGCACCTTTGCTTGGGCCTCAAAGACCCCAGAACATATACATTTCTCGAAGCTCTTATCATACTGCATTATATTTATATGCTCGCTTTCTGTTTCCCTCACTAGATTGTGAGCCTTTCAAGAAGAGGGGCTGTGCCTAGGTCCCCATTGCTTCCTGGGTGTCCAGCACTGTGCCTGGAAGAAAGTAGGTGCACAGTAAATGTTCATTGGGTACTTGTTGAGCAGGCAGGCTGCCTTGTGTTTGTAGGGGCAAACTCATTGCCAGGTGCCTATGGCAGCAATGCTGGGTGTCCCCTGTGCACTGTTTCTCATGGCCATACTCTGGAAATATTGCACTAGTGGTGTGGCTGAGGAATTTTCATGCGTGATGAAGCTGGAACGATTGCACGATTAGGCATCATGTGTCTGAGGAGGGAGAAATAAGATTCCCGAAAAGAGTTAACAACTATTGTATGTGTTATATCCTGAGCCAAGAATTTAAAAGCCTCTTCATAAATTTCAACAACTTCTATAACTCACTTATTTTAGGGGAAAATACACATTAGAGCCACAACGAGACACCGCTGTTTACCCATTAGAAAGATTAAAATGAAAAAGACTGACATTACCAAGTATTGGAGAGAATATGGAGCACCTAGAACTCTCATGCTCTGCTGTGGCAGTGTAAGTTTATGCAACTAATTTGGAAAGCTGTTTGGAAGTTTCTAATAAAGTTAAACAAATACCCACCTAGCATTTATACTCTTAGGTATATATCCAAGAGAAATGTATGAACTCGCCAAACTGGAAACAATCTGAATGCATATTAAGAGGGGAATAAGTAAACAAGTTGTAGTATAGTCATATGATCAATGCTATTCAGCAATAAAAAAAATGAAATCCTGATTTATGCAACAGTATGTGTGAATTTCTCAGATGTTACATTGAGTAAAAAGTGTCAAATACAAATGAATAAAAATTAGGTAATTTCACATACCAAAAGTTCAAAAACAGGCAAAAAACTGAGTCAGTGGTGATGGAAGTCAGAACAGTGGTAACCCTCCGAGTAAGGGTTAGGTTCTGAAGTGGGGAAAGGGCTATGAGAGAATCTTCTAGAATGCCGAAAATGTTTTACAGTTCTTTCTGAGTGGTGGTGACATGGGTTTACACCTATATAAAAAAAACTCATCAACTTTTATGTACTTTAACATATGCATGTTATGCCTCATTAAAAAGTTATAAATAGATTAATTGATCACTGGAAGTCTAGATGAGTGAAAGGCACAAAACACTCCATCATTCATATGAAATTCAGAGAATGGATCATAGATTATCTCTAGTTCAGGTAGAGAGATAACCATTGAACAAAACCCAGTAAACAAAACCCAACTGAACTGGCATGGTTGTGGAACAGAGCATGATGGTAAACTAAATTTGTTCAAATGTGTAGAGCAAGGATATGCCCTTCCCAGGAGGTCATACCTGTAGCATGACTTCCTTTTGGGGACGGGTGAATAAAGCGTTCAGCTGAACTCTCTACTGTGGGATTTTTGCAACACAAACTTTTCTCAGTCATAGACATTGAATTGAGTCAACTTCTTGGGGTCACATTGTTTGAAAGTCATTTCATAAAAACAAAGTTATGAAAACTTTATTTTTCATAATAAAATTAAAACTTTCTGAAGAGTGTAAGCACACTAAAGCCAGAGAAGGGGACATAAAGTCTTTCTCTAAAGTCTTTTTTGCAAAGCTTTACAGAAACGTGAGATAAGCCAAAGATGAACAGAAACCTCAAATCCTTGAAACCTATAGTGTCTGCCACAGCTGCCCAATCAAAAGGAAAAAGATACTCCAGGAAAATGCCTTTTCTCCTCGTTACCAAACAGGGCTTTAGCCCCAAACCCAAGTTGAACCTGACCATACCACATGGGGACCTGAAGGATTCCCATTACTCTCAGTGTATCTCAACTGGGGTGCTACAGCATTTGGGATAGGACAAATCTTGGGTGCAGGACTGTCCCTTGTATTGGAGGTCCTAAAGGCTAGGAGCATCTCAGCCCTCCCATTACTGTGGTATCGATGAAATGCACGGACCCAGTTCCTGACTGAGAACCACCACTAATATTTTGACTGAAGGCATAATTGTCATCTTGTTGGTCTAATCTACCCAGCATCAGTGTTCTGATGGTGTATCTAGTGTTAAATAAAATAGTAGTAGTAGTAGTAGTAGTAGTAGTAGTAGTAGTAGTAGTAGTAATGATGATGATAATAAGAAATCAGTCAACATTTGAAAAGACCAGGGATTTCACTTAAAAGTTAAAATTTTATTTCTGTATGAAGTGACTGCCAACATTTAAGTTACCTGCCAAGCTTTTGCGGGCATTTGAATTTGCAATCTGGTCTTGAGGTCTATGCTTCAGGAAAGTCAAGTGGCCAGTCACTGGTTTCCTTTCCCCTTGGAAACTGGGTCTCACCAAATGGATTACAAAAGGAAGAAGCTAGCAGAGACGATGAGAGAAAAAGCCCATTTCTTTAAGGCCTGAAGCAGAGCTTGTCTAAGCCACAACCGCAGGTCGTCTCTCATTTCTACCTTCCTGGCTTCGTATCTCCCAAGAGGGCAGAGTTTCAGGTCTGTCTTCTGGAAAATGGAGTGGGGTGGTGGTGGGGAATCATCAGCAGAAGAAAAGAAACAACTCTATAGTCCACGAGTCATGACAAAGTGAATGACTCCACCCAGTCTATGCCTCTAATTTCCTCCCACTGTACAAGTCGAAGAGTTCAACCAGTTGTTACTATGATGATCTAATAGCATGTCCCCAGAGACTCCATTTATTCCTACACCCTATCAGCACAATCTTAAAATAGGGTTCCTTTGTCTGAGTCTCAAAGCCCTGGGTACTGTGTCCCAAAGAGCGATATGAAAGATGAGTTTAGGAAGGAGGTAGGTCTTTCTATGAATGATTAAAAAAAATTAACAGTTAAATATATTTTTTACAGTCATCTTTTACTTTGGCAGATAACATTTATTACTTTTTTTAATTTATAAGAATAATATAAAGTTTTCTTTTAAAAATAATATATGTATCCCCTAAAGGTCAATATTAAGAAAAATTGTGAGACTAGCGATAAAATTATGGCAGTTTGTGATTATTCTATACTGGAAGTTTCAAGATGATTTCCAGGAGTTAAAGAATCCCCTGAAAATTTATGTAGGGTTGTGTGCTAACGTGAATTTTTCTGGGAGGAAGGTCTATGGTTTTCATCAGGTTTTTCTAAGCCACCAACCGTATGCAGCTATTAAGTACGTGATGTGGCTCGTTTGCAGTGAGATGTACTATAAGAGTACAAAACATACAAGGTTTTGAAGACTTAGCATGAAAAAGAGAATGTAAAATATCTCAATAATTTTCATATTGATACCTGTTGCAATGATATTTTAGATATTAAGTTAAATAAAATGTAACAGTAAAATAAATTTCATCTGTTGTTTTTCCTTTTTAATGTGGTCACTAAAAAATTTAAATTACATATGTGACTTGCAATTGGACTCGCATTATATTTTTAGTGGACAGGACTGGATTACAGTATAAGGGCAGGAAAGATAGTCTCAAAAGTTCATAACAGATTACAACTATAAATATATTTTAAAGCATATTTATAAAGTAAGAAAGTAGAGAAGAATTTGGAGAAAAAAATGAACTTTTATAAAATACTGATTTAGAGAGAAACAAGGATAAAAATATAAATTTCACTTTGTCCTCTTAATCACCAAGCCAGGAAAATAAACCAGTGTTAGAAACTTAAACCCTTTTACCTTTTCGATTTAAAACCATAGCTGCCATAGGTTTAAAAAGGATTTTAAAAAGTTCTTGGGAAAAGTAGGTAAATGAGTTAAGTATCTTTTGTGGTGGTTGTTGTTAATCTAATCTACTGGTACATATAAGAGTTTATTATGTTTGCCTTGGACCGGGTCCAGCTCCCACCTCTGTCTTCTGACCCCTCATATGGGCAACTAAAGTAGATGGTCTTTTTCAGAGCAACTTTTGACGCGCCTTCTTTTGCCTGGAGCTCCAGGAAGGCAGCTTTCTTCTTTGGGTCTTCTGATTCTGGAGGCATCAGAATCCCTCCACAGCTTTACCTTTTAAATTGAAAGCTAATAGTTCTCAGGGTATAATTGCCCAAGTGCAAAGGAATGTTATTGTGACTTTTTTTTCCCTTTCATTGTTATTATCAAGTTTTCAACTCATCTAGAACATTCTATAGAAAGATATTTCTTGTTATAGGAGCTTGAATCTTTTGTGGCTGAACAGTATGTAGGTATAGACTCATGTACATTTTATAGTCCTGCATCTAATCTGTTATAGAAGAGATCAAAGCCTTTATCTCCGCCTCTTTTTCCTAATATCCTGCTACCTTTTACAATGCAAGCACCTCTGGGTGCTATTTAATGGGTCAGTCCCAGATTGGTACAGATATGCATGAAAATTCTTGCATTCTCATGCAAGAATTTGGTTATAAGTGCATTTTTCTCATGAGTACTGTATTCATGCCAACTTGTCTCCCATTTACCCCACTTCCTATTCCACCAAACACTTTCAGAAGTAGTCCTACTGGTGTCTAAGATTTCCATAAAATGACATCATTTATTTTGATGAGTGTTAAGTGGCCCATGATAAAGTTATTATCATGTTCTTCTCAACAAGTTGTCTTGTTCTAACAGACTCAGGTCCCAAGCAACCACAGTTCCTAATCATATTTTTTTGTATAGTTTTCTCTCTTTGCTTCCTGAGAACAGCACATCTGCCCTTTAAAATAGTAACTGCTACCCAAGCCAAGACAGGAGCTGTTAATGGCTCTGTTTTATTTTCAAATGTTCTTAGGGCTGCAACAACAACAATCATACAGTGCAGCTGGCCATGTGGAGCACATGGATTCAGCCTTCTTCCATTTTGCTGTACATTAGTATCATCTGCAGATCTTGTTAAAGTGTAGATTCTGATTTACTAGGTCTAGAGAGGGTCCTGAGAGTCTATGTTTATAACAAGCTCTCAGGTAGCACTCATGCTACTCATAATCCATACTTTGAATAGGAAAAGAGATTATCTCTAGGATATCTTCTATCTCCAGGATTCCATATTTCTATGTGACCAGAAAGCAACAGCTGACATAAGCAGGGGCAGATAGATACTCCTTAGGACCTTTGCTAGAATACTCCAGAAGTCATAGTACCAGTTATAGAAATTTATTCAAATAGGATTTAGAAATTAAATCTGAGAGTCTATAACCAAATCATTTTAGAATCTTATAGTGGATCAAAGTTACTATCTACTAGTTCTTTCAAGTGTATATTTAGCGACTTTATTTCTAAAATATCTCTACAAATGAGCCCCCTTCACACCCCAGCTGGGTCTCTGATAAAGCTGGGTGCAAAACACATTAAAGTGTATTCAGATATTTATCACAAATAAGGATTTTGCTAAATAAATATTTGCTACTCAGTTTATCTATTCTGTAAATACAAATGTTCCCATGTAAGTTTTGCTTAAAGTGGAACATCTCTCTCTCATTCCATATCTGATGAGTATAAAAAATAATTTACATTCATAGCAAAGACAAAAATTCCAAGTATGTCTACTACCATTATTTGATGCTGATATTAAATCCTTAGTGTAGGTGATTTCTTAAAAAAGTAGACTAAGTAGAAATCAAAATGAAGCTTACATATGATCTTTTTTATGTATGATTTTTCTGCCTCTCTTCACAGGCAGATGGTTTTTCATCATATTAACTGAGTGCTACACACATACTAGGTACCAAATACTTTGTTTGCTAAGTACTGGCAATTCAGGGAGGGGAATGAGAGATGAGAAGATGAGTAATTCCAGCCTTTGGCTCAGCCAAGCTCATTTGAATTGGGGGAGTATTTACAACATGACATTCACATAATGAAGATATCTCTAAAACACAATAAGAGGCATTACTTGGATGAGAATGTTGACCTCTGAGTTGTAAAGAAATGCACTTTTATGTAGTCTGTATCTTTGACAGATTTTCTTCATTGATTAATGTCTATTCTAAAGATATGTTAGTGTATCACATGTTTAAAATAGAAATAAAAAACTGTTCAGATATGTATTAAACCATAAAACAGCAATTGCTCAGAAATGAAAATACCCATTGCCTACAATAAAAATGTGGAAAAAAGCCCTGCTAAATGTTGGAAATAGGTTTTAGGACTATTAAGCTCCCTCTCCCTTTCATCTCTTCTATAAAGGTCAAATTCTGCTTATCCTTCTAGAACGAATTCAAATTCTAATCCCTTCAGTAAAGGTTTCATAGGTCACTGCAACCGCCATCATCTTCCTCATCTTAATATCTTGAATATGTAATCTGCCCCAATAACTTTGCCAAAAACATAAATAATAATGAATAACTAAAATTATTGTTTATCTTTTCCTGTGTGTACATCTTGACTTCCGTTAGTTTTAAGTTTCTTTGGGGAAGTATAATTGGTTGTTTTTTTTGTTTTTGTTTTTTTTTTATGTCCCATTGGCATAGCATGGTTTTTACATAGAGAAGAAACTTAATAACTATTTATTTGACAATATATTTGCCTAAAGGGAGCTGGTAACCAGCTATTCCATCTATTATTAACAGGAAGCAGAATCCCAAGCCAGAAATTATTATGCCTCGGTATGATCTCCTCACATTTCAAGAAAAACCTGTCTAATCAATGTGATCTTCTCGAATGGTCGACAATGAGGATGTTCATAAATAAGTCAACACAACACGGAAATCAACAATTGCAAAAACTTGTATTTAAAATAAACTAGTAATTTTCCATTTTGTGAAAGAGATATTTTTTGATGAACTATTCAGTTCATCCAAGTAAATGCTAAAGGTCACCCCCTCATTCTCCTACATTTAATAGATGTATTTAGAAATTAAGAAATTTGAATTTTGTTTCTATTTCAACCTAAGACTTGACATAAAACTGTTGGCAAACCCTAAGGTCAAGGCTTTAACATTTTTATCAGTAGATGATGGAACAGTCTAGGTTCTAATCAGACCTTATCTAATGGATTTAATATAGGATTTTGAAAAGAAAGACATAAACTAATAACAGAGGGACAAAGTTCTAAAAATGAGAAGAAATTGACTATTTTGGGAAAAATACCTGGTTAGAACCTCGTTTCTCAGTGGTTTAAAAAGTAATTCTTTTAAGAAAACTTAAAAAAACTCAAGCAAATACAGCTGAATTAATTGATCTCTATGTGGGGAAAACATATAAGCACAAAAATAAGAAGAAATAGCAAAGGAAGGACTGATAAATTTGATGCCTCTATATGAATGTTCCATAAATTTCTGCAACTATAAATGTCCAAACCAAACTCACCTTTTTCAGCCTCTATCCCAGTCCCTAAATCTCTTCCTCTTATTGTCTTTCTTAGTTCAGTGAATGAAACCAACGTACATCCATTGCCTAAGACACAAAACCGAATGTCATCCCTGATGGCTTCTCTCTTGCTTCCTGAATTCCTGTGTTTTGTCAATTTTACTTTTCTAATACTTCTTGAAACCATCCCATCCTCTTCATTCCCATTGGAACTGCATTAGTGCTTTAGTCCAGCTCTCATTTTACACCTAGACTAATTAATAGCTGCTTACTTGGCCCACAGTGGCTAGTCTCACCGCCATCACATCTGTCATATCTTCGCCATACGACTCTTCCTAAAATACAAAACTGGATCAAACACCTTAGAAAGTCTTCCCTGATCTGACTCCTGAGTATCATTTCTTTTTTCTTGCCAGCCTAAATTCCTTACTTCATCCCCAACAATCTACTTACAAATTACGTAACATGCTTTTGTGTCTTTGCATATGCTACTTCCTCTGCTTGGCCCCCTCTATCCTAACTGTTCTCTAAATCACCACTCTTCACCTTTCCAGACTCAACCGAGGTAAGACGAAATCTTAGCTTTTAGTTTTGATCAGTCTAAGATAGTGGTTTTGCAAAATTAAGCATGCATTAGACTCATCTGGAGGGCCTGTTAAATAATTTCCTGGGTTCTATCTTCAGAGTTTCTGATTTAGAAGGCCCAAGGCAGGGCCTGAGAATCTGTGTATTAACAAACTCCCCAATGATGTAGATGCTGCTGGTCCAGGGGCCACACTCTGAGAACCACTTGTCTAGAAAATTCTTCATCAAGGAAACTAGAGTTTGGTTGACTGTTCACTTTTTCATTCATTAAACAAATGTTCATTATGTAAATATGTGGCAATTCCAGCTCTTAAACTAGACAGATATTCTGCTTGGTCTCTCTCCAGGGAGAAGGAGGCGGACCGCCCTGTATAATTGTGCAGGTTGGACAGTGTGTAAATGGTGCCCACTGGTGTCCTGCAAGTCAGGTAGATGTGATAGTCCTGAAAGTCAGAGAAACAAAGTAATGTTTATACCACAGTGTAATAGAAATATGCACGATGTTCTTTAAGAGATTAGCAGGACCTCCAAACCCAGATGTGAACTGGGGGCATAAAATCAGGCAAGGCTTTCTAGAAGATCTGGAAAGCTGAAGAGGACAGTAAGCATGGGGGCAGGAAGAAGCAGCAGCATATGCAAAGACACAGAAGTATGATATATAATTTGTAAGTAGATTATTATGGATGAAGTAAAGAATTTCAAGGATTCAAATCATGTTGTCTATATAAAGGGCATTTGGTTACTTAAAAATTAAATTATGCAATATTACTCACATTCAAAGGATATGTAAAGCAATATTATAGATACTCACGCACCCGCCATTTAGATTTGCTCTATTTGCTCCATCTCTCTTTAGAAGAAATGAAGCATAGCAAAACCCTAATAACCTATCTCCCTATCTCTTTCCTCTTCCCCTTTTCTTGCCAAGCTAGTCACTGGCGTGTGTTTTTTCCATGCATATTTTTATACTTTTACTATGTAAGTGGATAGGCATTTACTTTTTAATGAGAGACTTTGTCTAGGACATTATAACAGAAATTACAATACTTGCCTCAGCAAGCTTTCTGAAAAGACACCTGGAATAGCATGCAGCCAATGCTAATCAAACCTGCCCCTCTCCAACATTTGGAGGGAGACAACAGGACTCACATTAGCTTTACAAAATGTAATCAGAGTTAAAGTTAGAAAATCCAGTTATGCTTATTCGACATCACTTGATTTTAAAAGCTAAAATGAAAAATTGTTTTTGCTCTGTAGCCAAGGGTACCAAACACATAGTACCAAGAAAGTTGTACTGACAAACTTGGTCACTTTTGCCCACTATGTGGATTACATACACAAGGGATGAGTGCATATGTGGGTGTATGACGCGCCATGGATGCAAGGAGTTCTAAAACAGCTGTGTAGGCATCGCTGGCTCCATCTTACCAGCACCATAGACGGGCTTAGATTTTGTCATCTGCAAGATAGCAAAACATTACCTACTGTCTTCTGACTTAGCAAAAGGGATGTGGTGATGACTTGAGGACTAAATTCTTTCTCATTTAGGAGCTCATAATGAAAAGTCATAATTCTACTCCTTCAAAATTTAAAGAAAGAAAGAATGACAGAAAAAGAGGGAGAGGAAGGGAGTGGAAAAAAGGAAGGAAGGAAGGGGGAAAGGAGGAAGAAAGAAAGAAGAGGGAAGGAAGAAAGAAAAGAAGAAAGACTAGTTCCTTCTTAGTTATCTTTATAACTCCTTCTCTCATTCCTTTTAAAAGTCTTTAATTTAACTCCTTTATTGTTTTCCTTTTTCTTTTTTTAGGGATATCGAAGTTTGAAAATCATTGCTATTAGTACTATGGAGCCCTAGATAAGTTTTATGTTATTTGTGTTGTATGTAAGCATGCACATATTTATCTATGTATTAGTTATGTATTGTCAATAGACTGCTTCACAAAATTTCCAGCCAATTTTCTGCACAGAAAAAAACAACGTAACTTTCTTATTTATCCAGGTCCCCTTTCCTAGAGGTTTAGGTAAATGTCTTTCCTGGTTACCATTTATATATATGTATATGCATATGAATATACACATATGTATAATGTATTTATACACATACACACATACGCACGCATATGTGTATATATGTGGTATAGTTGTTGAAACATAGCTGCACAGCTAATTAATGGATACATTTTCCTTCATTAATTCATTCTTCACAAAGTTCTATCACATTCATCTCTTCTCTCCTGTCTCTGATGCCACCTCACTAATACAAAGCTCATCATCACATACTGGAGTCTTCAGATATACCTTTTATTGCTCCCTTTATTCATCATGCAGTTGGCTATAAGATCAGCTGATCATTCACTTCCATAATTGAAGAGTCTCTAATAGCTGCCTAATTGTGACCAGGTATGCTAGGTGTCTCCACAATATCCCTTTATAACCAAATCTCCCTTTATTTCTGGATGCAAAGTACACAATTACATTTTCCAGAATCTTTTGCAACTAGAACTTGGTAAAAGATTATAGGTAGAATTTGTTGGGTGGGAATCTGGTAAGGCCTTCTAAAGAGGAAAAACATAGCTGGTAATGGGTGCCTTTTACCCTCTTCTTCCCAACTTTCCTATGCCTAGAATTAAAAATGTGAGGGCTAGAACTCCAGTAGCCATCTTGAACCAAGAGGTAACCTTGAAGATAAAATCATATGCTAAGAATAGAAATGCAGAAAGATAGATGGCACTTGAGTCCCTGATGATCACAGAACCACCTCACCTAGTGCCCTGGAAAGAAAAATAAACTTTTGTATGTTTATCACTGTTATTTATTGTTTTCTGCTATGGACAGGCTCAAAATAGTAGGTTATCCTCTTCACAAATTTAGCTATTTCTCCAGTCCAGCAAATGTATTATACTGATTAGCTTCCATCCATTGCTTCTCTTCTTAAGGCCCAGACTTACAAATAGCGAGATCTGAGTTAAAGCCCAGCCCTGCCACTATGACAGTGATATCTTTAGGCATTGTTCCTATTTTACCCTCAGTTCCCTTATCTGGAAACCAAGAAGAATAATAATTTTCACATTTGTTTGCTAATTTTCTTCCATCCTGTTTTCCAGCTTAAGTTGTTATGAGCCCAATAGCACCAATAGGGAAAATAGCTGGGAGAAGGAAAAGGAGATAAAACTCAAATCAGGATATTTTCCCACTTATTAACAGCCCTTGCAAGCAGTTTAGTGGTTGAAAAGGTTCAGGATGCTGATTTTAAAAAATCAATGGAAAAACTATCAATAGATTGGGTTTCAATTATTGACATTTTATCCTGACTATTGTTCTTGTGAATAACAAAAAAAAAAATGTGACTACGCATGTTGCATTTTCGTAAGACCACTTGACCTATAATAAACAAATACATACATACATACATACATACATTTCAAGAACGTTGGTTCAGGAAAATCACTGGCCTCAAGTCACCGAAATGGAGAAGGCATGCAATTTCTGTCTTGATACTTTCAATTTAGATAGGTTGACTCTTAATGACTTGAAAAAACAGTTCCTTTCAAATGAACAGAGAATTGCAAAACAGCAAATTTTGCAAAAAAAAAAAAGCAAATCCTGCTCAAACTCTTACATTGTGTACTTTCATTTCCGCTCTTAGGAACATTAAACTGAATCTTGTTAAATTGAATTATTTTGATTAGGAAATTTGGATATACATGCAGGCAAAGCACGGAATGTGTGAATTAAAGAATATCCTGGTTATTGAAATTTTTTTTTTTTTATGTAAGTTTTGCCATAGCTTCATTAGTGAACTAAACTTTTGTCAATGTGGATCCATGTTGTGAGTTAAGTAGGGCTAGCCCTTT
Organism: Pteropus medius; assembly: GCF_902729225.1. Taxonomy (NCBI): domain Eukaryota; kingdom Metazoa; phylum Chordata; class Mammalia; order Chiroptera; family Pteropodidae; genus Pteropus; species Pteropus medius. The sequence continues at coordinate 26,508,862 of NW_024349802.1, read as the reverse complement.
GTTGGGAAATCACTCAAGTCGTAGACAGTTTGTCCTTTCTGAAGAAAAGTAACACAGCCTCAAAAACTGAAACATTTGAGTAGCTTTAAGTCCTTCCTGCTTCTGTTCTACAGGACTCGTTTGCTGTTTCTTAACAGTCGTTATTTCCTTTAAATAACATTTTCTTTGCTCTTCTCAGCTCCGGTTTCCTCATCAGGCTCTAAAAGGCAGAGTTGGCCATGGAGTCCCACTGCCCTGCCCAGGTCCTTAGCTGCGTTTCAAACAAAATAATTACCTTCCATGTTACTGCTTGACTGCTAAAAAGCACAAATAGAAAAATTTAAATAGGGTTGGTTGAAAGTATTTCAGGTGGAAGAAAGTGCTTTTTAGATGGTCAAAATGTCTTATTTCAAGGATACAGCTACATAGCCAATCATTTGAGAGTACTTGACACAGCTGAAAGCAAAAAAGATTGAGTCCATCAGGCGCTTATTTAACAGATGTCACTTAGGTCTGTCTTGTCACCTCAGTCACCAGAAGCTACACTCTGCTAAGATATAGAAGAAGGAATCTTGCATTTTATAGATCACAGAAAAGCATTTAAAAATTATGAAGAATTTCTGGAGCATTATCAATAGTACTGTCCAAATATTGTACCTGAACCAAGTATTGTACTTGACATTTCCACTCCTAGAACTCTCGTGTACTATCCTTTAGCAACATTACAGGCTAGAGGACCCCAAAAAGTATTCAGTAAATCTACTGTCTGGAATCTCTGATAATTTTTTTTTCTGGTTTTGCTGATTATTGAACAAAGAAACTATTGGAAGAGCACCATTATCTCCTATTTTCAGAAACTGCATGGTGACCTTAGACTCACTTAATAAACAGTACACATTGCTTTAAGGAGTTCATGAGTATTTTCGGTATTTAAGGAAGTTCATCAGTATTTTCACTCTTTAACAGCCTAGATTTTTTTGCTTTCTTTTCCTCTTTGTTTTTATTCTTTAATGAAGGTTAAATTTATATACGGTAAAAAGCACAGATGAATTTTGACAAATGCCACATAGCACACACTTCTATAAAAATATACTACATTTTCATCACCTCAGAAAATTCTCTTGTGCCTCTTTCCAGTCAATCCAGTATCCACTCTTTTGATTCCTAACACCATAGATTAGTTGTGCCTTTTCTAGAACTATATAAAAATGGATTAATACAGTGAGAACTCTTTAGTGTCCAATGCCTTCTGTTTTAAACATCTGTAAAAATCACCTCTTAGTTTCTTTATCTATAAATTGAGGGGACTGCCCTGCAAGGATGATGTGCAAGTATTCTGAGGAATGGCAGGTTTCCTGGGAGGGGTGAGGGACCTCAGAAGTCACCTTGACTAGGGGTGGGCAAAGAGGACGTTGAAGAGCTGGGTTTATGGCATCCTTCTCACCTTCAAACAGAACAACTGTACTTTTCCATGTCTGACAAATTGGGACTCACTGAAAGATTTCTTTTGGGAAGAGGATTCTTTGTAAAAAAAAAAAAAAAAAAAAACCACAGGTCTAGACAATCCTTACTTATCCCTTTCCCTTGAACATTCTATAAATTACGAATAGTGTCTTCTGATATGAGAGCTGTGACTGGTCCCCTGGAGAGAAGGCTGGGAGACAGAGGCAGCCAGACTGGGGGCCCCCAGGGAGGGCCTGGGCACTAAGCACTGTAATATTAGTAGTGGTTACAATCAGATAGCGTCACTCCAAACTGAGGCACCTAGACAATAGGCCAGAGGCCCTGGGCAAAGGGAGGCACAAAGACAGCATTCAAAAGGCCTGACTCCCACAGCCAGTGAGCATTTCTATAGACTCCACCAGGCTCTGGCCTAGCCAGAATGTCACCTTATAGCCAGAAAGCCATTTTTTCAAGGGTAGCTTTTAAACTGCTAAAAATAATAAACACAGAAAGGAAAGTGCTGACACAACCTTCACTGCAGAGACAAACTGAAACTGTTGTTACAATAATGTAAACAAACTGGGTTCTGAATTATAACCTAGTGTTCCAAACAGGCTGCTCGATATTGCCAAACATCTTGGAATGACGGGGAATTCAGAAGCCTTGTCAGTAAAGAAAGGGATCTTCAACACACAGGTGCTTATACGCTCTATCCGACTTGCTCTAACCAATGGGTGATCTCATTTTTAGGACTTTGTTAACACTGAAGGGAAAGAGAGTGGCGAGAGCAGTTGGATCTTCACCGAGCACAATTTTCCCACGTAACAAATGAAAAAATGGGCTCCTTTCTCTCCATCTTATTTTTACTCTTCTTCTCCCAAGTGAATTCGTAGTATTTCTTTGCTCCATTATGATTCTTTTAACCCATTTACTGTTTTATATCTCCCTGAATATCTAACATTCAAAACTATGTTAAAGAACAACAGCAGCAATGCCACAAATTAGAAGATGATTCCCATAATGTTAAAAAGTGATGATTAATCATAGAGACCACAAGTTGGCCAACAGCGGAGTCAAATCTGACATCTGACCTTCTGATCCATTAAATCACGTGTGGAACTTGGCACCCACGCTGGACGGCCAATGGAAGGAAAACTGAAGATCTGGAAAAAAAAGAAACATAAGAAGATCAATGTGTGTGTGTTTTTTAAAGTTCCCCACCATTTGCTTAATCCGCTCTTTTTTCTATGTTTAAATAGGGTCTGGTTTCAGAGCTGTCTCTGATTTTGAATACATGCAAATAGACTTAGATAAGATCTCATTCCAAAGGGGAAACGATTTCAGAGAAAGAGACTTTAGCACAAGGATTGTAGTAACACATTACAGGCATGGGACCGCACTCGTGGATCCCTTATTCTAAGCCCTACTTTTCTGTGGATACGACTCAGGAGTTTTGGATTCTTGGTCTGGGAAAATGACTGAAAGGCAAATGGGAATCTTAATTTAGAAAATTTGTGCTAAAAAGGATTCAGTTGGGTCTCAGAAGACATTTTTGAGATCGGTCTTAACAAACAGAAGCTTTGGCCGTGCCCTCTGGTGAAATGAAGGGTATGCATGCATCCAAGCAGGAAGCTATGGCGCTGTCTAGACTGTATTTAGTGCGATCATGTTGGGGACACTTTGTACACAGGTATTAAAGAGACTGCCAAACAGATCGAGGCACTTGCTTGTGCAGCAGATAATGTCTCCAAGTGTCTGCATAAGCAAGAAGCTGCTTTTCAACTAACTGTGGTTTCCAATTATTATTGTTGTTATTGTGCAGAACTTAGAAATCATAGAAGAACAGAGGTTAGTAGAATAAATATCTGGGTTCCCGTTACCCAGGATGAACCACTGAAAGCACTTTTTCACATGTTCTTTTTTTTTTTTAATTAAAAAGAAAATGGAGCATAAGTATAGTCTCCTTGACAACCCCACTCCAAGGCCAGACCATAAATTTGTATCTTTCTTGGCCACTTTTTTTTCACATTTACATACAATATGTGTATCGAGGACAATGAACAGTTTGTGTGTTTTTATGATATGTATTATGTTGTGTATCTATCTTTCTGCATTTATGACTCAACATTGGGTATGTGCAAGCTACCCCTGTGGGTCTCTAACAGCTCATTCCCTTTAACTGCACACTGAATAAATATATGCTCAGTCATTATCTTTTCACCCAACACCTAACTAACCGTTTATGGCACCATAAAAACACTTGTTATATCATTAAAGTGATTGTTGGTTATGTGTGGGTGTGCATATGTTTGCGTGTAGGTGTGAATTTTCTTTGCCTCTTGACTCTGAGCTACTCAAGATGTTGCCTTGTCTTGTTTTAACAATGACTCTTCTGCATGGTGACTCCAAGCAGAGTCAACACTCAGTGTGCTGAAAGGCAAAACCTATTTGTTAAAAATCGACCTGCTTATTATTAATTTTTCTCCCTTTCGAAACAACATTAAGGAAGACTTTGGCACTGTATTTATCTATTTTCTTCCAAGTCTCTCTTCACTGCACTTGTCATAAATCTTCAAATCCCAGTTATCAATATCATCTCGCTGTTTGCTAGACAATCATAAACTCTTCTAGCATGAGACTGAAGACCAAGACATACTCTAAAGACACATACTCTAAAAGCATTCTCAAAGACTGAATTGATAAGACCAAGAAGAAGCTGTGTTTGCAATTGTTGTGGCTTTATGGTGAATAGGAGTAAATATACACCACTACTCCTAACACTAATATTTGAAAATAAACAGTGCCTTTTGTATAAAAACTATATTGGACCTCGATGTATTTTTTAGGGTATAATTCTGATTTAGACTTTGAAGAATATATGCGAACCTGACTCAGTATAAACAACCTAAATTCTCATATAACGATTAATAATAATAAGCATTTTTATACTTAACATTTACTCAGTACATATTGTGGGCTGGGTTATACTAATTCACTTTATTGCTTAATTTAATCCTCACAATGATCATATGAGGTAGGCATTATTAATAATCCCAATTTTCAGATTAGGAAAGGAGAGGCAGAGAAAGGTTTAAAATTTTGCCCAAAGTCAAACAGTGAAGAGGCTAGCCAGGAATCTCACCCAGGCCATAAGATGTCACTGGCCTTGTTCTGAATTACTGAGAACAGGCTTAGGTTCTAAAGATGAAACTGCAGAGAAAGAAATTGAAAACAGCATCAGTGGCTTCCAAATTTTGCTATAATACAAACAGACAGCATCTCTTTCATTGTGTGCCTCAAACCAAGAACAAACCAAATTAGAGGATTCCAAGGAGACAAATTCAAAGTGATTTCTTAGTGATGAAGGAAATTTAAAGCAGCAAGGTCAAGCCCCAGAGCCTTCCAACTTAAACATACCCATTTTTAATTCTTCTCTTTAGAAAACAGAGAGCTGTGAATTTGATCGTAGCTCAAAGGAGGCTGCTCAGTTTGTTTATACAAGATTCAAAGCAAAAATGAGAATCATTCCTCGGGACAACTGTAGCTCAGAATGTACATTCTTTACACATTTTTAATTGGGGCACAAATATATTAACAGTGTGGTTATTCTGTACTTTCAAAAGAATCTGTTTCGTAACTGATTCATATTTATATTTGGAATATATTTATTTTGGGGCATGAAACATTTCATTTTGTTAAGCCATCTGACCTGAGGTGAGGTTGGCACAATTTCCCAGGACAGCTCCCAATTAATGCAAATTGAAGGTTAAAGGATAAATAAAGTCCTTTTAACTTGGTTTACTAATATGTTATTTATAAATGGCTCTTTACTTAGTCTATTTTTTCCGCTGGTCAGTAACTATATACAAAGGAACTGTACTGGACAAATTAGCAGTTACACAATGTGTATTTTATTGCAAAGTTTTCATTTTAAAAATATTAATACTATGGCAAAAAATTAAAGTCGTCTATCTATCTGTCTATCTATCTATCTATCTATCTATCTATCTATCTATCTATCTATCATCTATCTATCTATCATCCATCTATCAATTATCTATCTATCTATCTATCATCTACCTACCTAACTTTGTTGTCTCAAGTCTCTTTTCAAATCTTATGGAACCTGATTACATTGCATTAATAGTATACATTCTTCACCTCTCCCTGTGCCCACCATTTTGTTATGTAACTTTGCTGTTACTCTCACTATTTGAGTCTATTTTCTTGCCGCTTTGATTCAAACTTTGGCCATGTGACTTGCTTTGGCCAATGGAATGTTAGCAGGTATGTTGCCTGTAGAAGTTTGAAAAAGTTCTTGCTATGTTTCTGTATTTTCTCTTGCTCCTCTGTGATGGCATGAGAACATGCCTGGACTAGCCTGTTGTGATTAAGAAACACGAAGTGAAGTTGAGTCATGTTAGTTGTCTCTGCCAAGGCCATCCTAGATCAGCCTTGACTAGCCAAGATCCATACATAGGAGAGAGCCCAGGCAAGATGAGGAGAGCCACCTAGCTGACATATAACTGAGCACAGGTATATGAGTAGACCCAGGTGAAAGTGGAAGAACCACCCAGACAAACCTTAGACTTATGAACTTATAAATGCCAATTGTTTCAAATCACTGAGTTTTGAGGTAATCTGTTACTACCCCAGGTAACCCCATGTAATGCTACTGTGCTCTAGGTAACTGATAAAGGACCTATACCTGGTTCACTCAAAAAAGAGATGCCCACATAGAAGAAAGTTTAAAATTAGGTAATAAAGTTCAGCAAATATCCGCCAAATGCCAGCTGTATCAGTCACGGTTCAATCAGGGATATATAAATTGGTCTACATATTGAAACAGAAGGACTAATGCAAGGAATTGATTACCTAGGTAAAGGAAAAGATGTGAAGGCAAACAGGGGCAAATGAGGCATCCAGGAACTCAGTAATTGCAGGAAATCCCTGAGCTATAGGGACAAAGAATAGAAGTGTTGATTCAGGAGCCCTGGGGCCAGGGTCACCCAGCAGAAGCGGAAAGCTCTAAGGGCCTCTGTAGTAGGAGCTGAAGCTCTAGAGGAGACACAGCTACCATCACAGATAGGGTCTGAGGCAGAGACAGTGAGAAAGAAATACCCTGATTTCTTCCTTCCTTCAGTCTCTCATTCTCCCTCCAGAGATTTCCAATTGTTGAAACCAGTTGGAGGTCAATTGACTCAGGAACCTGGACAGCACAACCCTCAGGTGGCAGACTCTAAGTAATACGAGGGGAAGGCAAGGAAAGGATCTGAGGGCCAACAGGCAAATACATTACAATGATGTGCAAGACGCTATACAAGGTGTTACTTAGTACTGAGAGCTGTGTCCACAAAAATAACCAAGAATTAGAACAGACACTAGACTTGAGGTTAGAAAGGGCCCAAATAGGTGGGAGTAAGGGAAAGGATGTTCAGGTAGCAACAATTGTAGAAGCAAAATGAAGGAAATATTGGGGAAATAGCAATATTCTGGTTTGGCTTAGAAGGCTGTGTGTTTGAGAGGAGGAAGCAGGGGTAGAGAGGAAGCAATGAGGCTACAAAGGTGAGAGTTTGAAGGAGTGTGGATTCCAGTCCAAGCAGATTAGACTTCTGTTGTGAAGACAACAGAAAATGAAATGGTTCTGAGCAAGAGTAATCTGATCCAAATTGTATGTTAGAAGTTGTACTCTGATAGAAATTCGAGGGATAGGTTGAGGGAGACAACTAGACTAGGGGCTTTTAATAAAGTGTAAAACTCAGAATTTATAACTCTTCCAAACAAACTGGCAGGAGTTTGTGTAAGCATTCAGTTTTCTGAGAGATGGTGCATAGCTTTCACATGATTTTCAGTGGAGCCCACAACCCTTGACCCCATCAAAAATTGTAAGCACCAGAAGCAGGGAAGTGATCTAGAAAGCTCCTATAATTCTTTTAATGAGGACCAAACATGTTAAGAGTGACATTTGGAAAGGAGTAAATAGACATAGACATTTATGAGGCACTATCTAAACAAATAATCTAGATGAATGTGAACAGAAATAAAATAAGAGCAAGATATATTAAAAGATTTAGCTTTGGGCTATATCCACCTACTCTTTCTTTCTCCCCTCTATAAAAGGGAGGAATAGACTCATGTTTCCAATATACCATAAAGATTTACTAGTCTGAAAAGTTCCAAGATAAACACATGACATATATATCACCACTGTCCCTCTCCCACATCATCATAGATATTACTAATCAAACACAATTTTTCCTTGCTGCTGAGTCCAAACACAAACTTCAAATCCTTCTCAAACAACGTCCTAGGCAGCCACTGCCTTTTTCTAATTTTATTTATTGTTTTGAACGTTCTTTAGTTTCATAAAGATGAACTATCAATGAATTAATATATTTGGTGGAATGTATTACATGCTAATATGATCTATATGTATGCATTTATATGCATATTCCCCACATACAAAAAACTTATATACAATTGGGTCAAGTTCTTACCCAAGTTTATGCATCCACTTAATGTTAACTCAAGCAATTAACACACTTTTGAATTAAACTGAATTAAGGGGAAAACCACTACACACTTGAAAACTTATTCGATTACTGAATTATTATAGTAATAACTTTTAAAATCAGCACATGTTATCACAATCAACTCCTAGTGACTCCATTGTTTGGTAAATTCTTAACTCCAATCACAGGCAAGTAGGTATATAGTATTACCATGAGCCATCCTCCTGTCAAAGTATGGTGACCTTTAGGGTTGGTATTTGAATGCCACTATGTTGGTTTTCTAACCCTGAGGTGTTTTCCTTTGGACATCTGAAAAGAGGTGTCATTATCAGAGCTGTTTTCTATAGAGAACCAGAATAAAGACAGATTCAGATAAGCCATTTTTTTTTTCTATTTAGAGTTTTCATCAGCAAGAAGATAATTACTGTCCATATCAATGTGAAGACTTTCTCTGCTCACCTCAACCTCAAATCCCAAAGTTTGATCTGTTCAATTCCAAACAAATAACTTTTGGAAAATTGTCTATATTTAAAAAATATTCCCAGAAAAATAAAAAAGAAAAAAACAAACCCTATATCTCTAATGTAAAAAATTCCCAGCAATAATTATTTGACTAAGATGCATAATAAAAAGTATGTTTTAATCTATAATACATGTATATATGTAGAGATGGGTGTTTATGTCTAAAACAAAAGTTCCATGAAATAGTATTCTTATTTATGTAATGCACTTTGATATTTTCTATGCCATTCAACTCTATCTGATTCTTCTCTATTTTAAATACTATTTCATTAAAGAAAAGTCAGAAATGACCTGCTAAATTGATTTCATTACCCACTAATAGGGCCCAACCCACAGTCTGAAAAACACTACTGTGACAAAATGACTAAAGTACTCTGACTTTATTCACCAATGTAAACATGTCCACAAAAGACCAATCCAGAGCAACTTAGCAGGGGAAAAAAATCTCTTGGCTCTTTCCCTAGTATCCTGGACGAAGCCAAGGTTTGCTGAGCCAACTTTTGTATTTGGTGGTTGACAATGACTGAAAACTGAAAGGCAGAGATCAAATCCTCACTCTCCTTCTCAACACATCTCTTCCGCTGGGTAATTTATACCGTGCAAGAATCAAGCTATTCAACTTTGCTGTCATTTACTGTTCTTTTTCCAACTGCAATGGAAATATAGGATCAGTTTACTATCTTCTCTCTTTGGTAGAATTAGATTATTCTCCCTCCTGCTCCTTCAAACAAAGATGGCATTCATCGCTCCGTAGAACCACCCCTGGAGGATCTTCAAACAAAGCATGGCAGGGAAACCGCTACCCGTGAAGGAGCAAGCAATAGCACAATCTGGGCGTTGAGGTTGTCAGTCTAGATTATACACCAGAACTAACTTAGTAATAATTCTTTTGACCAAATGAACGCAGTTGGAATTGGAGCAACATAAGGAACAGTAAAAACAAACAAACGAACGAGTAAACAATGAAAGGCTCTATATCTCCACATTCAGTGGTATCTACCGAAATAAAGCTATTTATTAAAAAATAAAAATTCATTTTCTTTTTCTAAAAGGAAAAAATAAACAGGCACTACAGAATCATCGTATTAGAGATCTCTTGGAGGCTTTTTTTTTGTCAGTACTCTGGTACTGGAATATTCTTTCTTACATGTGACCACTTTGACATTCATCTGCTCACTGTGCACCCTCCCCATCACCACCTCCCCACTACTAAAACATTAGTGAGTGCATCAAAGCTTGAAGTTTTCCATGTTCTTTTATTCAGTATTTCTACTTCTCAGAATTTATCTTAAATAAATGATTATGGCTATATACAATGCTTTAGTGACAAAATGTTTGTCATGTTTTCTATAATGGCAAAATGCTAAAGGATATACAATTATTTGAGTGACTGAGTTATTGGTGATTTAAATTTTATTCTGTATATTCACCTATAGTTTCCAAATTTTCTAAAATAAATACAAGAGAAAGAGATTGAAAATAACACATCTGTGCTTGATCCTGAGACGCTACTTAACCTCCAGGTAGATGATTTTCAACAGGTGAAAGGATGTACATGCATGATCATGCCCCAAGACACACTTTTAGGAAGCTCTAGAGCCCACCTCAGGTTCCTCAATGGTAAAATGGGGCAATAATAACACCTAATTCATAGAGTTGTGATGCAAATTAAGTTATAGTAAGCAATACACTTTATATCATGACCCAATACACACAAAATCTGAAACACACATTTTACTAAATAATATTCTTACTTTGCACAATGTCCTCTGATATTTTCTATTCTACTCTGTTTGAGCCTTCGCATACTATTCTATTAAAAATGGAACTCACTAAGATAAATTTCATGGATCATTAATGTGTTGCAACTAAGTTTGAAAAACGTGTTTTAACACAAGGTTCCTGGAAAATATTAGGCACTCAATAAAAGGTTATTGAATGAATAACAGTATACATTTTGCATATTAACCTAATCTCTATCTCCTTATTTGTATCTATTCTTATTTTCCTTTGCTTTCTTGCTTTTTTCTTAATGTTAGCTTATTATTATGCATGTATCTTTGTAAGTTGTCATAATCTTTCCCAGAACAAGTCCTTAAAAAACTCTTTCAAAGTCACACAGTAAATTGGTCAGGGCAGAGCCAGGAGAAAAAAAGGTTCTTCCAAGAAACAAGAAGCTCAGCACCTATAAAAGACACTTCCTGTCCCCCCACTGTAACAATGTCTGTAGCGCCAGCACACATGAGAGCAGATGGCAACTGTGACTAAGTGATGGGAGCTCACCTCTAACCTTACAGGGAACCATCTATACTCTTGCTTTCCATGAAGTTCTCTTGCATATCCGACAGCTGGGAGAGAGAAAGCCAGCTCATTCTGAGAAACACAAAGACACTTGTTGAAATAGAAACAAAGAGTACTGCAACTGACAATGAAGAATGGTGTGAGCATCTATGTGCATGGCTCTGATAAAGGAATTCATGGTCTTGAGTTCCCTTTATCTCTCTTTTCAGGGTGTAAAGTCTTTCTCAGGTCATTGAAATTGTGTGTCTACAGAAGAGCTAGCAAACACGTGGGAAGGAACCAGTCCAGGCACGTGAGAATAAACCTTATCTTTCTAACAGGAACAAATTTCACTTCAATAAAACTCTTATTTTCAACATTCTCTCTGGTCCTATGAAACAAAACTTTCTTTACAAAGGGTCTTGGGGGCACTTTTGGGCAAGTTGCCATCCTGGCTTGTCTTCCACACCCAAAGAAAGAAAAATATATTTTGGACCAAGCACCATGGTCCAATTTGGTAAAATTGTCTTTGTGAGGCAAGACAAGGTTGTGGGCTAAAGAGGGATGGTTGCTCCTTTAGCAAAAAAGGGTTATGAATAATGAGTAATTTAACAGGGCTGAAATGAATCATTTCTTCTCTGGGAAATGGATCCTAAGCTTTACTTCTGCTTTATCTCCAAGAGAGCATGAATGCTCCCAAAGAAATCTCCAAAAATGCAAACTAAAATTTATATGCACAGATGCCTACAGAAGTTATTTCCTTTAGTCTGAAATCAGAAGCAACCCATAAGTTCCAAACTGGGAGGAATGCTTATAAAAAGTAATTGTTTAGCCATTTAAAACTAATACAAATTCACAGTGTGAGAAATCACCATAATAAAATGTTAAATGTAAAAAGCAGGATGAAAAACTACACATGTAAAATATGAATTCAACCATGTTTTTAAAGCATATATATATATAGCATATGCATAGAAAAAGATTTGGAAGAAACACTCCAAAATGTTAAGAGGAGCTACAAATACTGGCTAGTGAAATCAAGAGTGAATATTAAATGTACCCCCCCGACCCCAATTTCCACTATGGGCATTGATTACTTTTACAACTAGATAAATAAAAGCTATTGTAAAAAATGTAATGACACATTTCTTTATAAATTCTAGTTTGTTCATTAGTTGATTCATAAATATCTGGAAATTGTTCATTTTCTCTTTAATGACAACTTCGGGAATTAAATTTCTAATTTAACACGAAGATCAGGAACACTGGATACATCAGTGAGTCTTATGCAAAGTAAAAGTGAAAGTGAGTTCTTACCCTCTGGACATATTTACATGAAGTCCAACTTAAAAAAAAAAACATTTTCTTATAAATATATATTTTCACTTGTGTGGACCAATTTAAAACTGTATTTTAAAGGTTTAGACGGCTTAACTGAAAGTCTACACAGTTAATGTAAATGTCACACACACTCATGAATTCCTTCTACAGAATCCCCTAGTCCTATAGCAACCCATGTCACCCAGCTGGCTCTAGCCCAAAGTGAGCAATACAGTAATCTCTATAGCTGTTTGAAAAGGAAGTGAAGGCACTACAAAGAGATGAGAATTCCATATTCAAGCTCGGACCATAGGATAGTCACTATTAGTTGAGCTGGCACTCTAGTACATAGGCTAAAGTACCTTCATTTTTCACGTGGGTTCTAGTTACTTTGTCATTTTCCTGAACCGTGCTGGTCAGCATGGTATACCACTAAAGGCTCACTGTCGTACTGGCAGATACAGGGAGGAAAAGGACAGGTTAATCTGTTTTAGCATTTATTTCTATGATATCATTTATTTTATGTATTTGACAGATAACTCCAAATGGTAAAAAAGAAAAAAAAAAAACTCCTATGAAAATTTGTCATTAGCAAGCCACTTAATCAATTAAGATGTTTGCTTTTTATCCTTTAATTAAAATAAAACAAAATTTAATAAAGCAAGTCTATGTAGCAAATTGTAAATAATGAGATTTTGGCAACAAAACTACCTCAATTCCTTGCTAAACTGTTAAATTTTATAAAACAATGTCTTGCTAATGTGGATGGGTACACCATCTACAATATAGCAGTCTTATTTCTGCTCTTAATTAAAGATTCTAAATAAAGCATTTTAAAGGAATTTCAGATGCTATCTCAAATTGGATAGAAATACATTTACTTTGGAAAAACATATTAGGCATAAATAGTCACTAGGACCCACCCATTGGGTTTTTTGGTCTATAATGGAAAAGTAAACTTTTTCAATATCTCAGAACATCTTCCAGTCCTTAGACTAAGACATTTTCTCCTGACTTTGGAACTGACATTTGGGTCTTTGAAAGTGCACATTGGAGGGGAGAGAAGGGGGCCTGAATGGAAGGGGAGCGAGGATCAATTGTGTTCTGTCTGTGTTTCTGCTCTTAAAGAAAGGACTCCAGTGTCAACCTATGAGTAAAAGTAAAGAAAGCCAAACTTCCAGGTAAAATCAAGATGTTGGTTTGGAAACAAGATTATGGCCGTAAAGACTTTCCTGCATATCCATCCTTCCATGTCCCCACCCAAGGCAGCTCCAAGGCCACTCTGTGGAAGCTCCGGCTGGTTCTCAGTGATTCTTGGGGGAGAAGATCACAAAAAGCTGAAGATCTAAGGGTGAAGGGTTTCTCCATAAGTACTTACTCATATAAACTCATACATGATTAAATAAATAAATAGGAGAAAAGCGAAAGCTCTTACTTAGTGTAGAATGACAACTAATACAGAAGGAACAACAAAATTAAAACCATCAATGGATGTTAAACTCAGTGAGCAAAATTTCGAGGAGGAAAATAGCATTTGTATAGTCTCAAGGCATTTTCTCCCAAATGACATACCAATTATAAAGAGGAAAACAGTAACTTCACAGTGGGAAACCCTAAAAGAGAGCACTTAACTAAGTGCTCAAACTAACATCAATGACAGTGGAATAAACTAAAACACGTGTTTCCTAATACGCTGTACTAAGAAGGATACAAGGTCACCTGTGGTATCCTTCCCAAAATTTACCACCTGAATCTAATATTGAGGAAACATCAGAAATCCAAACAGACAAACTACAAAAGAATTAGCCTATACTCTCTAAAAATGTCAGTCAAAAAATATAAAGAAAGGCTGAGCAACTGTTTCAGAATAAAGGAGACTAAAGAGACATGACAACTAAATAAAACATGATATTGTGGAATGGACCCTGACTGGGAAAAACATTGCTATCGAGAATTTTATTGGACAATTGGCAAAAATTTGAATACAGAATGTAGATTAGATAATAGCATCATATTAATGTTGAATTTCCTGGGTTGGATAACTATACTGTGGTTGTGTAAAAGACTGTCCTTCTTCTTAAGAAATACATGCTGAAGTGTTTAAGAGTGAGAGCAAAAAAGATAGCAGGGGGTGGGGGAATAGAGATTTAATGGTACAGAAACATCATTTTCCCCATCCTGGAATTCTTCCCCAGGAATTCCTCTATTGGAGAGTAGGGCCAACTAGGGTGAAGTCAATTGGGAAGTGAGGCTTGGTGCATTTAACTGAAGGGAGGAAGGATGTGCATAAGGTGTACACTCACACACGTGACATACACCACTCACACATATTCATACCACATACACATATCACATACACCACTCACACATATACACATCACACATATACACACATACATACCATATATACAACTCACACATGTACATACACACTACACACACACACACACACACACACACACACACACACACACACCACAGCTGGGAGATTTGGGAGAGTTTCTACAATTTCAGCAGTTTTAGTGTCTACAGGGTTGCGGCTTGTCCTGGAAACTCCTACACTTCAGCTTTGCGACCAACATTGCTGCTTTCTGGGAGAAGGGGAATGTTGGTGTTTTGAGTCATTTCTTTCCTTTTACTTGTTTGTTTGCATGTGCTACTTGGCTTGAAGCTGTAACATTGGTGACATCTATCCCAGGAGTCTATGATCATGAAGGGCATCACAAGATCTGTCTTCCAGACCCTCTCACACTACGTGCTTACTATAGGTCTCTTTAACACACTGCCTCCTTTGGCAGCCTTGTTTAGAGGGTTTGTGTAGATTAGGTTGCATTTGCTAGCACATTTTACAACCTGTATGTCAATCATTCTCTACATAGAGCCTTATGGAAATAAAATGTTCTTTTTGATGGTGGTCAACTATATGTTAACAAGCCAGAGAACTGAGGATGTGGTGGAGATGAAAACTGGAGCTTGAGTTAATTCATTTTGAAATCCAGACACATACTGAAAACCTTATTTTAATTGACAGTGTAAATGTCAGCTAATCCAGAGCAGATGGGGATCTTTGAAAATGCAAATTTTGACTCAGTAGATCTAAGTGGAACCCAAGACTCTGCTTCTAACAAGGAGATGCCAGTGCTGCTGGCCTGCTTCTCAAAGACCAGCAATGGTCTTTCTAGGGGTCTTAGTAGCACATTATTTTAACACCCTCATCCAGAGGGGTGAGGTATTATTAGGTTCGTTTTTAAGATGTGAAAATTGAGGCTCAGTGTGACCGAATAATCTCTCAAGGTAACAAGGCAAGTAGGTAGAATTTAAGCTCAGGTCTCTTGCATAAGATCACCCTACCCAGAGTCAATGTCCCCCTCCCTTCTCCAATAGGTCACCAGCACTGTACTATGGGTGGATACCTGAGATGACAAGCAGTGTCCTGCAACACTGAAAGCAGTGGGTCCCTAATCTTTTTTGGGACATGTATTCCTTTGAGAGTCTAACATAGTCATCTTTGGGGTTATTACTGCTTTGATTTATTTCCAGAAAGGTGCTCTTGCAAATTTTCACCACTTTACATGCAGTCCTAGGAGTTTTATGGACCCCTTGAAGTCTACTTGTGAGCTCCACTGATAAGAACAGCTGATGTTCAGGCCTCAGGATGCTTAAGAACTCACAAGGCTTCAGTACTCCAGAAACCATGGCCATTTGTCCACCAAAGGCCCTGCATTACCCCCTGCCCTTATGGGGGAATGTGAAAAAAAAACAGTTCTTTCTTGTTTGCTCTTTAAGTATTTATGAGCTATGACTCTTGCTCAGGTAAATACTTAAAAGGAGTTTTTACAATTCAGTCAACAACTTGAATCATTATGCAATAAGTAGCTCTAATTCTATTACTTTAAGATAACATTATTAACAAAAACTCAACCCAATGTGAATTCATGGTCAAAGTCATTAGAAGGGCCAGGCAGATATGACAGTGTAAATTGAATATGCAAACAGGAAGGAGCAAACAGATTGGCTCTGACTGCTACGGTCCTAAAAAATTTCTTCTTGGGAGATGGGATATAGAAGGTAGGGACATAGAATAAATTATCCTTTATGGCAATATATAGAGCCTTATACTTTAAAAATGTTAGGACCTAGCTACTATTCTCAGTGACCTATTGCCAAAAACTTAATCAAGATATAAGGCTTTTATTTACTTTGGGATATCTTGCCTAAGATTAAAATAAAAGAAAATGAGCTAGTAGCTCTGAATCAATTTTGTAGTTTGTTTTTCTTCTGCTTTTATGTATTTAAAAAAAAATCTTAGTAGAAAATAATATTTGAGGCTTGAAATCTCAGAGCTTAGAGGAATGTTTAGAGATAATTTCATTCAAATTCCTCTTTCCACAGGGGGAAGTCAGAAGCAAAAAGTGAATTGACTTTCTCAGTCTTAAACTTGTGCCAAGACTGGAATTCCTGTCTCTTTTACTGTTAGAATAGAAATAAAACATATGTGTGGCTCAAAAGATTTTTTTTTTTTAAGTTTAAGACTATACCCCGGAAAGTGTTTCCCTACAGCTGACCACCATCAGTAAAGCCTAATTTATCCTCCCAGGAATGTTCCCCGCCACACATGCATATATGTCTGTATGTCTTTTTTTTTTCTTTCATTAAAGAAGATCATATTATAAATCTATCTGGCTCATTTTGTTTGGATCTTAATTTGAACTCTTTTTCCTATTGATATATTCAAATGTAGTTCCTTCTTCTAAATAGGTCAAATAGCATTTCCTTGCATAGTTGACTCTTGAACAAGGGGGGTGTTAAGGACACTGACCCACCCCCCCACACAGTTGAAAATCCATGTATAACTTTTGACTCCCCAAATACTTAACTACTAATAGCCTACTATTGACTGGAACTTTTACTGATAACTTAAACAGTTGATTAACACATATATTGTATGTTATGTGTATCATATACTGTATCCATATGATAAAGTAAGGTAGAGAAAAGAAAAAATGTTATTAAGAATCATATGGAAATGAAAATACATTTACAGTACTGTACATGTTTATTGAAAATATCCATGTATAAGTAAACACGTGCAGTTCAAACCCATGTTGTACAAGGGTCAACTATATTTATTCTATTTATAATTTATTAAACCACACCCCAATGATGTATTTTCAGGTTGTTTGCGCTTCTCTGGCACTACAAGAAATGCTGTGCTATTTGAATATATTTTAACTATACGCAACTTGTTTGTTTTTCTGAAAACTCCCTACATTAACAACCACTTCCCACTATTCTTTCTTTCCTTGCCTTGGAGCATTTATTATTCCCTGCAGTAGGATGCATTTGCTTATTGATTTTTGTCATTTGTATCTGTCTGCTAGAATGGGGGCTTCATGCAATCGGGAACTTAGTTTTATTCACTTATGTATCCTTAGCACAGTGAACAGTGATTGGCTCCTGCTTGGCGCTCAATAAATACTTGAAGATGATTGTTTTTTTTCTTATTGATTTATTAAGAGTTCTTTATATGGTAATCAAATGAGCCTTCATTTGTCATTTGTGTTACTAATATATTTTCCAGTGTGGTGTTTGTTACTTGACTTTGTTGATGGTATTTTCGTTTTTTGCCATAAAGAAAGATTTAATTATTATATACTCAAACATAACATATCTGTCCTTTATAGATTTTCAGTTTTATGTCTTGCTTAGAAAGGCCTTATGCACTCCAGAGTTATTTTTAAAAACTCGTCTGGTACTTTCATAGTTTGTTTTTACGTTGAAGTCTTTGATTCATTTGGAATTTATTTTGGCATACGTAGGGGCTATGTATTCAGCTCTGTTATTTTTCCCCAAATAGTTAGCCAGTTGATCTAACGTCAATTAAAGAGTAATCCATCCTTTTCTCATTGTTCTGAATGCCATGTTTATCATATACTAAATTCCCATATTTACATTATATCTGATCTCTATTCTGCTCTGCTAATTTGCCTGTGTATTCCTATGTTGGTATTGGTTTATCTCAATTCCCTTTGCTTTATAGTGTATTTTAACGTCTGAGTCAGACTGGGCCCTTCTTTTTATCCTCTTTCCACCACAATTTTTCTGTCAATTCTCACATGGTTATTTTTCCATAAGAAGATCAGAAGCCACAGAACCCAGACAACCTTACCTCCAAAAAATTATCTTACTGTTTTATTGAGATCAGATAATTTTATAGATTAATTTAGAAAGAAATGACATCGATACAAAGACCCAGATCTCTTGACTCTCAAAATGTTCTTTGTGCTCTCCCAACTTCCTTGACATACATAAATAAAATTTAACATCCCTCAATGGGAAGAATTAAGATGACTTTTATACCAAAACTAAAACTAAACCTTCCTTTTCCAGTTATCTATTACTGTGAAGCAAACCACCTCAAAATTTAATGGCTTAAAACAACAACCATTTTATTACATTTTCTGACTTGGTTGGATGATTCTTCTGCTTTCATGTAGGGTTAACCAAGGATACTCAGTGACATCCAGCTGATGGCTGTGCTGATCTAGAGGTATTCACATACATGACACCATGGCAAGGATGACAGGAAGGCTGAGCTCAGCTAGGATGATTTTCAAGAGTGCATAGATGTGGCCTCTCTAGCATGGCAGATTCATGGTAGTTGGAATTAGAGGGTGGTGGCTCAGGACCCAAGAGCAAGTGTTCCAGAGAATGAAAGGAAAGCTTCGTGGTTTTGTTTATTTTAATTTTTTTTTATGACCCAGCCTCAGAAGCACAAGGTGTCTCTTCGACAACATACTATTGGTTAATGTGGTCACAAGCTCACTCAAATTCAAAGGGAGGGGACATATACCCCTACCTCTTTCTGGGAGAGAGTTAAAGAATTTGTGACCATGTTAAACCACCATACCTCCTGTTAGTAGAAACCTAGACAATTTTCTCATTAGTTACGCAATACTTTTCTTCAATCTTCCTTTTCTCATTTCTGCCTCTGGAAACATTGACATGATGCAGAACTGGAAAGTATTTTTGAAATGAAATTTTCAGTTGAGTTGTGTTCTTTGCTCATGTAACAAGGGGACAGCCACACCCTCAGGGTCTGTCATGTTTCTGCTCCCTCCTCCTGGCCTCTTTGCAGCTTGCTGATGTCTCTACCAGAAGGTGGCAGGAGCAGAGACAGTCAACTCATTTATCAATTTTTAAAAACTTGTTATTTGACAGCCATTTTCCAAAAATGGAAAGAAAATTAAAATGAAAAGTAAATGCTTTGAGGATTATTTGTGAAACTCGAATGTTACAGAGAACAGTAGAGTTGTTCTTTTCTACAGATCTGTCCTTACTTCAAAGACCCCCTAGAGTCATTCCCCAGTAATTCCCTGTGCACCTTCCTAAGTCATCCTTCTCTCTTCTAGGTTCCAGTGATAATAACATTTATTGAATATCTACTACACTAGGTACTTTATACATATTTATTATTCCATCTAATCTTAATAGCACTTCAATGGTGGGAACTGTTGTGCCCATTTTATAGCCCAAAACACTGCTGCGCAGAGTAGTGAACTGAATTGTCCAAGTGTCACAGAACTAAGATGTAGCAGAGCTTATTCCCCACATCCTTGCTACACAAAATGTGGCTCCCTTCCCAACAGCATCGGCATGACCTGGGAACTTGTCAGAAACGCAGACCGTCAAGCCCCAACTCAGACCTCCTGCATCAAGAGCTAAATTTTAACAAGACACCCAGGTGGATGCGTATTCATCTTAAAGTTTGAGAGGCGATGCTCTGATCCCATACACTGGAATCCCATGAGCAACTTTAAAAAATACTGATGCCTGAGTTCCTTTCTTCTTCTTAATTCCGATTTAATTGGTCTTGGGTACAATCTGGGCATCAGAATTTTTCAAAGCTCCCCAGGCGGTTCTAATAGGCAGCAGAGTTATAACCACTGCTTTATATAGCTTACTTGGTACTAAGCTTATTTTATATCTTGTATATTTATCATCATTCTCATGCATGTTTCATGTCCCGACTTTCCATGGTACTTTATTGCACAAAATAAGTACTCAGTAAATGTTTGCTGCTACTGCTATTGTTAAAAATGGTGATTTAATTGGTTTGCTGTGGGGCTCAGGTGGGCATTGGTATTTTTAAAAAAGTGCCTCATGTGATTCTATTGTGCGGTAAAGGTTGAATACCACTGAGTTGGTCCTTACAGCTCCAGCTGATGGTTGCTATGGAGAAATTTGGGTGGAGGAGTGCCAAATTTCTGATTTTTGAAGAAGAAACTTAAAACCCCAGATTTTTGTAATGTGTTGTCAACAAATTTAGATTTTTGAAAAAACTGTGTGCAAGTAAAATAAACCATATCTGTAGGCTGTGTGTGTGTGTGTGTGTGTGTGTGTGTGTGTGTGCGCGCGCGCGCGCCTATTAAGGGATACAGGAAGCTTAACAGATTTAAGGTCATTCACTTGGGGGCCCAGTACCTCCTCAAAATCTGATTATTATAAATGTGACCACTATTGCTGCTTTGGAAAAAAACATAGCAAAATCATTGCATAATTATCCTAGCTTTAAAAAGACTCATTATATTGTTTCTGTCAATGTATATAATACATAGCCAAGCTAGAGATTGTCAAGGCCTGGAGAATAATAATCTGCTTATTGTTGTGTTCAATGCAATGCCTAGATGTGCCAACAGAACTAGAGGACAACAAAAGGGGGCAGAAGGTATTTTGAGGTTCTGGAAAGAAAGGCACTGTGTAAGAACAAGGTGCTATTGTCATGATTTTCACCCACTGCCTGAGCACCATCTAGTGATGAAGCAAAACCAAGGAATGGAGACCCAAGAAGAAAAGCTAGGACCAGTAATAAAGTTGTGCAAAAGGAATATCATGGCCAGAAGAAAAGTTTTCCATCTTGTTTCTGTACCAGTGGTAGTTACTTACATCTGGACTTGTTTGTCTAAACTAATAAAGAGCAGGACTTGAAGCTATGGAGGGCGGGTTGGAGTACTGGAGGCTTGAGCCACACAGCTGATGCTATTTTAAGCAAAATACCCCAATTGTTGAATTTGCTGGTACTAGTATCTCTTGTTGATTTAATTTGAAGAGTCAAGACAATAAAGAGCCCAAAATCTAATATCCACATCCTTGCATTTGTCTCATGATGATTAAGGAGCCAGAGACAGTATCAACAACAAAATAAATAATAATAATTATGATGGTGATGATGATGATGATAGGATATTACCACTGATTATAATACACTGATCATAATAATAGAGATCATTACCATAATCTGATTATTTAAAAACAGAAGATCTTGCTCTCTTCTCCTTAAAATTATTTGGTAGGTCCCATTTTACTGAGTGTAAGAGGCAAAGTCCCTTCTACAGTGTACAAAGCCATACATCCATCAACTGTCCATCTCCCTTCTCTTCTCATTATCTCTGACCTCACCTCCTACTATTTTTCCTCTCCTTATCCATCCCATCTAGCCTCCAGAAACTTCTGTTATTCCTCAAACATGAAGACTTTGCACTATATGTCTCTTAGGTAGGAAACTCTTTTTTCTTAGCTATTACAAGCATCATTCCTGTCACCTTCTCAGTGATGCCTTCTCCAGCCAATCTGTTTAAAATTGCATCTTCTCACTCCCATATCCCCTGTTTTTTCTTTTATTCTCTCCATAGCACTTACTACCTTCTAACACCCAGTTTACTTATGGATTTTTTTTTATTAACTCTCACCCACTAGACTGTAAGCTTCCTGAAAGCAGAGGTTTTCTTCTATTTTGTTCATTGCTGTATCTCTACCACCTAGAAAAATGCCAGACTACACAGTTGGCACTCAGTAAATATTTTTAGAATGAATCAATAAATGAATTTAATCCTCACAAAGATGGGTGCTAGAATTATCTGGCTTTAACAAATGCTGAGTATGAAGTTTAAAGAGGCTGCATTTGCCCACAAATGAGAAATTGGTAGAAGAAAGCATGACCCTAGGATCATTTGACATCAGAGCTTATAACGATTCGTAACCCATTCTGTTGTTATTTTAATACTTTTGGGACTTTCTTGGGAAATGACAAATGTAACAGTTAAAATTTGTTGAGGAAACGGACCTTCTGAAGTATTATGGTGCTGCGAAATAAATCAAGGTTTAGCAAGTCATGTTTCCTTGGGGTAAGTGAGTCAAGGGCCACTTTCAACCTTAAATTGCTTAAGAATTTCATCCAGTGAGAGCCAGCTGCAAGGATTAAAGAGTCCAAAGACACTGTAGGACATTACCACATGTAAGGGAAACATGTCTCCAGGACTCTTAATGGCATCTGCAGAGAATGCGTTAACTCAGTTTTTAAGACCACTCCATCATTCCCTCCTCCAAGAATAAATTGGATAGAATTCAACTCATGCCACACACAGGATGTCTGAGCTGGTTGAATGTGCCTGAAGCCTTGGGGGCACTTGGTGAATATTAAGCAATTTACTTGAGCCTGAGCTTTCAGTGGGTCAAAGAGCTTAGCTGGAAGGCATTCATTTGTATGGTGTTTGGCCAAACCAAAAAGTAAAGTTCAAGAAAGAGAGGATTAAACCATTTTCTCTGAAAAAAAAGAAAGAAAGAAAGAAAGAAAGTAAAAAGATAAAAGTTTTCAAACACCTTTTGAAAATTGTTTGAAAAAAGATATACAAGCAGAAAACATATCTTGGCAACTAAGTGATGAGCTTGCTGGATGAGATGTTTCTCAAGTCCTTAATACAATTTAAACACAAGAAACATATTGGTCCCTTGACATTTTAAGCTCACTATTTCAAATAATAAATTTTAGAATTTCCAGAAAAATCATGTGTGTATATTTTGCTGGTGGAAAAGTTTGAACTTCTATGCTAAGAACAAAGAAACTAGAAAAATGTGTATCATTCTGCTTTCTAATATACATAAAT
This sequence comes from Pteropus medius, assembly GCF_902729225.1. NCBI lineage: Eukaryota > Metazoa > Chordata > Mammalia > Chiroptera > Pteropodidae > Pteropus > Pteropus medius. Next base: position 26,485,863 of record NW_024349802.1, on the reverse strand, counting down.
ACCCTTAAACAATTTGAGTTTTCTTTTTTCATTCCTTATAAATATCCAATTGTCTATTTTGTTACTAAAAAAGGGTGGAACAAGAGAAGTAACACAAGGTTCAATCTGTGTATCTAGAATAATTTCTTGAATTGCAAACATAAAAATTCTACCTAAGCCTATTGAAACAAAATAGATGCTGGGTTCAGTTATAAAGGCCTTGTACTCTTAATGTAAAAGTTTATTTATTTAGGGCTACTTGACAAAGCAATATTTGAAAAGCATATGGTGGTAGAAAAAATAAACCAGGGAGAGAGAAGATTTGGAAATGGTAACAGAGGAGCATGAATAAAATGTGAAGAGACATGGCAGAGATCAGTTACAGTGAAGCATTCCTATCAGTATCCTCAACCACCTAATGTATTATTGGAGTGATAACTTGATCGTGCCAATCTAAGCGAGGTAATAGAGTGGTTCAGGGTAGAAGGAAATCACCTTTTCTAAATGTCTCATATGGATCGGGCACTTCATGTTTTAATAATAATAGCTAATATTTAGTAAGAGTGTTCAAAATAGGACTTTCCACAAATTATTCCTAACCCTTACAATGATCCTATGAAGTAAATGTTGTTATCTCCATTTTACAGATGAGAAAATTGAGATTTGTAAAGATGAAATAACTTTCTCCACATTACCTAGTTAGTAAGCAAATCAGAATTCAGACCTAGTCCTGATTCTAGAGCCCAAAGTTTTTTCTTCATCACCTGCCTGAAAAACAAGACATAATAATTGAATGTGACTTACACTGCTCCCCAGGGAAAGGGCTACTGATAGTGTTCACATGAAAAGTTAGAAAGTTGAGTACTTAAATATATAAAGCAAATATCGACTGGCATAAGGGAGAGATCAACAGTGATACTGTCATAGTATGGGACTTTAACACCCAATTGACATTAATGGATGCATCATCCAGAGAGAAAATCAACAAGGAAACAGCAGCCTTAAATGACACACTAGACCAGATGAATTTAATTGATATTTTTACTGCATTTCACCCCAAAGCAGCAAAATATACATTCTTTTCAAGTGCCCATGAAACATTTTTCAAGATAGACTACACGTTAGGCCACTAAACAAGTCTCAATAAATTTAAGAAGACTGAAATTATATCAAGTGTCTTCTTTAGCCACAATGGTATGAAACTAGAAATCAATTACAAGGAGAAAACTGAAAAGCACACAACACATGGAGGCTCAATAACATGCTACTAAACAATGAATAAGTTAATAATGATGTGAAGAAAGAAATCAAAAGATACCTTGAGACAAATGAAAACAAAAACACAATGACCCAAATAAATGGGACACAGCAAAAGCAGTCCTAAGAGAGAAATTCATAGCAATACAGGCCTACTTCAAGAAGTAAGAAAATCTAAAATAAATAATCTAATCTTTACACTTAAAGTAACTAGAAAAAGAAGAGCAAACAAAGCCCAAAGTGAGTAGAAGGAAGGAAATAATATCAATCAGAGTGGAAATAAACAAAATAGAGTTTAAAAAAATATAAAACATCAATGAAACTAAAACCTGGTTCTTCGAAAAGATAAATAAGACTCATTGAGGAGAAAAAGAGAGGACCCAAATAAATAAAATCAGAAATGAAAGAGAAGTGACAACTGATACCACAGAAATACAAAAGATTATAAGAAAATACTATGAATGATTATAGACCAACAAATTAGATAATCTGTAAGAAATGGATACATTAATAGGCACATACAGTCTTCCAAGACTGAATAAAGAAGAAACAAGAAATCTGAATCAACCAATTACTACTAACAAAATCAAATCAGTAATAAAAAACTCCCAACAAATAAAAATCCTGGACCAGATGGCTTCACAGGTGAATTTTAAAATATTCAAAGAAGAATTAACACCTATTCTTCTCAAACTATTCTAAAAAATTCAGGATAGAAGTCTCCTAACCTCATTTTACAAGGCCATCATTATTCTGATTCCAAAACCACAGACATTACAAAAAAGAAAATTATAGGCCAATATCCCTGATGAACATAGATGCAAAATTCCTCAATAAAATATTAGCAAATCAAATTCAGCAGTACGTTAAAAAGATTATACACCATGATCAAGTTGGATTTATTCTTGGGATACAAGTTTGGTTCAACATCTGCAAATCAATTAATGTGATATACCCCATAAACAGATTGAAAGACAAAAGCTATACGATCATGACGATAGATGCAGAAAATATGTTTGACAAAATCCAGCATCCATGTATAATAAAAACTTTCAGCAAAGTTGGAATAGAGGAAAAATACCTCAACATAATGAAGGCCATACATGACGAATCCATAGCTAATATCATACTTAACAGGGAAAGTTAAAAGTGTTTATTTTTTAAAAATTTTAATTTTTTCAATTATAGTTGATATTCAATATTATTTTATACTAATTTCAGGTGTACAGCATAGTGGTTAGACATTTATATAATTTATGAAGTGATCTCCTGATAAGTTTAGTACACACCTGGCACTATCCATAGTTATTACAATTTAATTGACTATATTTCCTATGCTGTACTTTATATCCCCATGTCTATTTGAAACTGCCAATTTGTACTTCTTAATCCTTTCCCCCTTTTTACAGGGTCCTCCCAATCCACTCCCATTTGGTAATCATCAATTTGTTCTCTGTATCTATGAGTCTGTTTCTGTTTTAGTTTTTTGTTTATTTTGTTCTTTAGTAAAAGCATTTTCCTTAAGATCAAGAACAAGACAAGGATGTCCATTTTTACCACTTTTACTCAACATAGTATTAGAAGTCCTAGCCATAGCAATCAGACAAAAAAAAAAAAAAGAAAGAAATAAAAGGCATACAAATTGGAAAGGAAGAAGTAGACCTATCATTATTTGCAGATGACATGATACTATATGTAGAGAACTCCAAAGATTCCAACAAAAAAATGTTAGAACTGATAAATGAATACAGTAAAGTATCAGGATACAAAATTAATATTCAGAATATTAAATAAAGTATCAGGATACAAAATTAATATTCAGTTTCATCTTTATACAACAATAATGAACAATCAGCTATAGAAATTAAGAAAACATCCCATTTACAATGTCATCAGAAAATAAAATACCTAGGGATAAATCTAACCAAGGAGGTAAAAGAACTCTGCTCGAAAAAGACACTGAAGAAAAAATCTGAAGAAGATACAAATGTACCATGGTCATGTACCATGGTCATGGATAGGAAGAATTAACGTCATTAAAATGTCCATACTACCCAAAGCAAACTATAGAATCAGTGTACAATCCCTATAAAAATACTAATGGCATTTTTTCACAGAACACAAACAAATAATCCTAAAATGTATATAGAATCATACAAGACCCTGAATAGTGACAGCAATTCAGAAGAGAAAGAACAAAGTTGGAGGTATCATGCTACCTGATGCCAAACTATAATACAAGGCTATAGTAATCAAAATGGCATGGTACTGGTATAAAAACAGACACATAGATCAATGGAATAGAACTGAGAGCCCAGAAATAAACTCATGCCTATACAGTCATTTAATCTATGACAAAGGAGGCAAGAATATACAGTGAGGTAAAAACAGTCTATTAAATAAATAGTGTTAGGAAAACTGGACAGATCACATGCCAAAAAAAAAAAAAAAAAAAAGAAAGTAACTATACCACCTCCCTATACCATATACAAGAAACAACTCAAAATGGATTAAAGACTTACATATAAGACCCGAAACCATAAAACTACTAGAAGAAAACATAGGCAGTAAACTCTGACATTGCTCTTAGCAATATTTTTTCTGATATATCTCCTTGGGCAAGGGAAACAAAAGAAAAAATAAACAAATGGGACTACATCAAACTACAAAGATTTTGCACAGCAAGGGAAACCAACTACAAAACAAAAAGACAATCTACTGAATGAGACATGATATTCATCAATGATACATCTGATAAAGGGTTAATATCCGAAATTTATAAAGAACTCATATAACTCAACACCAAAAAAGCAATCCAATTAAAAAAATGGGCAGAGTACATGAATAGACAATTCTCCAAAGAGGACATACAGATGGCCAATAGACATATGAAAAAGATGCTTAATGTCACTAATCATCAAAGAAATGCAAATTAAAGCCATGACAAATTATTATCTCGCACCTGTCAGAATAGCTATCATCAATAAATCAAAAAACGAGCGCTGGCGAGGATGTAGAGAAAAGGGAACTTTCGTACACTATTGGTGGGACTGCAGATTGGTACAGCTATTATGGAACACGGTTTGGAGTTTCCCCAAAAGATTAAAAATAAGATTATCTTATGACCCAGCAATACCACTTCTGGGTATTTATCCAAAGAAATCCAAAACACTAATTTAAAAAGATGTCCATACCCTTATTTACAATAAATTGCAGTGCTATTTATAATAGCCAAGATATAAAAGCAACCTAAATGCCTATCATAGATGAATGGATAAAGAAGAGATGGTACATATACAAAATGAAATATTACTTGGCCATAAAAGGAATGAAATCTTACCATTTGTGACAACCTGGATAGACCTAGAGGGTACTATGCTAAGTGAAATAAGATAGAGGAAGAGAAATATCATATGATCTCACTTCTGTGTGGAATCTAAAGAATAAAATAAATGAACAGACAAAACAAAAAAAGAAAAAAGAAAAGCTACAAAGATGAAGATAAGCAAATAAGAGAAATCAATCACTACAGGTTATACTCTTTAGGACAAATACTTGATAAAAGTATACCTTTAAAACACTCTCTATGGAAATTTTTTAAATATTTAAAAAAATTATTGGTATTGCTTCAGAGAAATAACAGGCAAATTACATCACAACAGTGCATAAATATGTGTATGTGCATAAACATGAAGATTTCTACACCAAAATACCCACTTTTCTAATTTTATTCACTCTAATACCTTATTTCAACATACATACAGAATATGCCAGAAGTTAGAATTCTCTATTTCTAAGAAATTAGAAGTAAACTCCCTCATTTAAAAACATATTTTTAAGCCCCATGTTTATAAAAAATAATTTACCTGCCACATTTATTAGCTTGACCTGTTTTTATCCGGGAGCATTATTTCCTGCCTTCTTCACCAAGAGTTACTTGAAAGAGTACACTAGTCCCTCAAAGAGCTATTGCATCAAGTTCATCCCCTATGAACTTGGATGTTCTCAGGATTGTGCAGGAATAGGCAGAGGGCAGAACAGGCACTGTCTCTGCCCATGTTTGGAAGCTGGCACACTGCAGTGGGGAAATGATGAATGCTACAGAGTCTCCAGCCAACTTTGTGTCACTGGACTTTATAAAAACAAATAAACTTAAGCTTTTTAACTGACTGGAACTGCTTAAACAACTTTAATAATGTAGGTGCTTTATAAGGTCCCTGGACATTTTAATCTTTGGGCTGTAGATAAGATACTCTAAAGAGCAAACCCATTAATAATCATTATTATAAACTGGTTGTTACTTTTGAAATCACGAAGAAATGTGGCAACTGTAAACAAGATGATCAATTATGTGGATAGACTTTATAAGCTATAAAATTAATTTTATTTTCTTAAAAATATTATTTTTATTTTTAGGAGTTTGAACTTTAAAAGTTTAAATATTACATGGTATAATTTCTTTACAGGAAGTCTCATCTAATAATTCACCTTAAACTTCTTATGCCTTATATTTTCTCCTTAGTGATGATTTATTTTTATATGGTTTCTGGAAGCTCAAGAGAAATAAAAATTCATTTAGAGTATATTTTTCTCATCAGTAACTTCAGTGTATTGGCAAAGCAATATAAGGAAATTTCAAGTACCTTTGTCATACTTGGTAAACTTAGAAAGAAGAGAAGGAAATAAGAAGTTCCAATGACAGGTATTTTGACCACAGCCATATTTATTGTCTAAAAACTTGTATAATACATTGGAAAGGTCAGAGTTATTTGTTTACTTGGCTACTTCCAATATTGATCAGTTGAGATAGCTACATATTATTTGTATATTGAAAACTATTATTGTCTTTTCCAAACTAAAAAGCAAGATGTGACTGACAGACAAGTATAGGTATACTTAAAATAAAGTAGGATGAAACATTTGAAGTTGAAATTGGAAATGTTCTTAGAAAATCAGATCATGGAATTATACCTACAGAGTCTCACTCTAATTCATATGTGTCAGTCAATGTAGAGATTAGCCCCTAAAGACAACTCTATCCAGTTCCAGTTTTTGGCAGTACAGATATATGCAATGTGTCGGTGGGACATCTAGCTACCAACTACACTTGATTCAGAGCTGACTCAATCCATGTAGAATAAGCATATTCTACTTGTCCTAATTATGGCTATTATCTTATCTGCTGATGATCTGGACAGAAGCGCCAATCTAGATCAGAGCTGGGTGAGCTGGGGGCAAACCAGAGTTCCTCTTCCACCTTTTCACCTTTACCTCCATGCTTGGGGAAAGTGATGGCCAGGTGGCAGTCGTGAGAGTGAGAGGCCAAGGGCTGATTTCTACTATCTGCTTTTTTTACCTATGTCTTTGCTTACCAACCTGTCAGTCTCTCTACTGCCTAGAAGTGTACTCTGATCTCTTTAAGAACCCAGAGGTTATTTGTACTGCCAGTCATCAGGTCTTTGGTTTCATATCCATTTTGCCTGACTATACCACAGCTACTGCCTTTTAAATAATGCTAGCCGACATTTACAGAACTGATGACACATTCATAATCCCTTCAACAAACATGTACTGAGCACCAATTGTTTGCCATGAACTGAGCTGGGGGCGAAGGACATAAAACTGACTCAGATGGTAGAGCCTTCACCTTCAAAGAGCTTTTAGCTTATTGGGAGGAAGGACATGAAACTATTCCAGAACAATTAGAAGGGGCAAGGGCAGAGCTCAGTTTAGACACTGGAGAGAGAGTGAGCATTCATACATTGGAAGAGATCAGGAAAGCCTTCAGAATCAGCGTGAATGCCAAACACTTGGTCGACTCAGAGGAAAGAACAAAAAACACACTTTTATATAGTAAAGATTATTGCACTTTAGGTTGGAAACTGCAGCCAAGGGAGAAGACCTTACAGTCTTTATCAACCACATTGGGACTAACAGGGACGTAAAATGACCATCCCTTGGGCTTATTTCTTCCCAGGGTACATACCACCACTCAGGCTTAATATATCAGGTTAGTGTATCACACAGAATCCTAGCCTTTGGATTGGGCTCAGACTGACTGAGGAGGGTGTGTGGTTCAAAATGCTATGCCATTTAGAGCTGAGAGACACCGGACAAGTTGCTTGAGCTCCTGTTTTCTCATCTGCAATAGGAATACTAGGGCACATGACATACTTTGAAGATTTCTACTCTTGTCCAGTATTCTGAACTAGATTACAACAAACAAAACGTGTGGGGTACTGCTGGGCTTGCAGGAAATCTCGAAGGGGTATGATGAACAAGAAGAGGGAGTGGTGAGTAAATGAATAAACTGCAATTGCTATGGGGCCAAATGTTGAACTAGCTCTGGAATCAGAAACATAAGCCTGGGGCTCAATACAAGGGGGTGGGGGTTACACACAAGACCTACTTTAAGCCAAAATCATTAAAGAGACTAGAATAGCCTCAGGTTAGCACAAAAACAGCTGGGGAAATAGATTTGGTCTGTGGGTCACAGTTTACTGATCCCTGATACAAGATAATAATAATGTTTAACATATATAATTGCTTAATGATTTATAAAATATTCCTTATATATTATTTAATTTGATCCTTATAAAACTCTTGTAAGGTAGGTCAAAGGCAGAATAACCTTTATCCTGTTGGATACAGTGTACCACTAATAAGATATGAAATATCAGGAAAATTAATGTTAGGTATAAGCCAAAGAAGATTAGACACACTGCTATAACTTCATTGAAGGAAGGAATCATAAGGTTGAGGAAAGAGTTCCTCTTCCATTTCACCTTTACGTTAAAAATGTTCCTTTGTGTGCCACTATTAGCATCAATTGAATCATCCACATATGTGGAATAAACTGTTTCAGCCTAATTGTATCCTGTCTCCTTCCTTCCATTTTTGTCTGTCTTTTACTGCAGAAGCCAATAAAAGCTTTAACTCACTGCTGAAGGCCACCGTGATGACACTGTTTTCCTGGCAATGGCCGAGAAGTATAGAAAATGCACGTACACCTGAACTCACAATGTACAAGCACTCCCCACTACGTATGCACAAGAACGACTGCACTCATCTAGGGAGGATTTACACAGCAATTTAGCCCGGACTGCAGCTCAGGAATTCCTTCATTCAACTCTTGCATTTTAAAGTGGAGTTTGGAAGGTTTAGAGGGGACGGATCAGATTATAAACAGTGATCATGTATTAGTTGTTGAGTATATAAACCATTATAAATATCATGTAGAGACTACTTTCAACTAATTATAATCCTATAAAGACGAGAGCACTGGTAGACACAGACAAATGCCAGTGTAGGAATGAGAAGGAGAGAGGTGGACAGGGAAGAGGAAACAGACATCCTATCTACTATGTGAGACATTATGATAGACATTTTCCACACTACATCTGATTGAATTATCACAACTCTGACACGGGGTTTTATTCTCATTTTGTAAAAGAAGAAATGAAGATTAAGCAATGCATCCCAGGACTGCTAGCTGGTGGGTGGCAGAGCTGAGATCTGAATTCAGGTCTCTAGTGGCTTCAAAGTGTCTTTTATTACACACACTGATTCCACAGCAGGGAATTCTGTGTTTTGGGAGCAAATGCAGAAAGGAAGGATGAAAAGAAATAATAAAACCAGCTTCTACTGTAAGATGTCGGAAGATAGAAGTCTATCCATTTTTCTGAACCCAACACTGGAGCAGTTTTTCACCTCCAGATTGGATCATTTTTTAACACTCTCTTCTTTGAAATAACATTTTTTTTTTTTCAAAATAATCACAAAAAGTAACAAATATGTACTATGTTTAACTGAAATTTGCACTTACCAAACAAAAATATTTCACTTCACACTGTAAACTCTGTTTCACTGTTATAAACTTAAAACACAAATAAAAATTCCAAGAGGTCACGGAATATGACAGAAATGAAGTAACTCAAGTTCTGTTTCTTTGACTGTACAACCATTAGCTGTCATTGTTTGTTCTGAATCTATTGAAATGTAGTGCCCCAAGGGTTGGAGACACAAACTGTACTCAAAGCACTGAACATCATTCAAACCAGTAAGAACTATGGAAACTAACATGGAAACTCTGGAAACTAACACGTGCAGCTGAGTCCTATGAACCGGGGCTGAGTGGACAACTGGTAATTCTTCAAATTAACTTTCATGTGAATTTATGTTTACTAAAAGATAAGTAATAAATGTGCTAATTTGAAGCTGAACTATATTCTACTGAAACACAACAGTAATTGTAGCAATTGTTTAGAATTTAGATCAACGGATTATATTTTTTAGGGGGAGTGTTTTATTACTGAGATTGTTTGGAACAGGGCAGGATGATAATAAAAAGTCAATTGACTTTTTTGTAAGTTTTATTGTTTTTGAATTCTCTATAGACAATGTGTTCCCTCATTGCCTGCAATGCCTGAGACAGACCATTCCCACCATCTCACCCTGGGTATGCCTCTGCCCTGGAAACTTTATTTTGAAAAAAAAAAAAAAAGCATGGATGGCTCTCTTTCCTGCATGCTCCATTACTTTACAATGCCCTGGGCTCCTCTTTGAGCTCCATTGCCATGGCTTTATTGTGGCACAGTGTCAAGTGATCAGGGCAGGGTATGTGTGATATGTGTCCTTGAGTATGCACAAAGGAGCAGGAGAAGGTTCTCCAGCATGGAATGTACCACTTAAAATAGCTAATAATCCACATAGTGACCACCTGGGAATAACAATGCTCCATTATCCCAGAATATTCTTCAGTGGACCCATTGGTCTAAGGTAGGCCCCCTGAACCAAAACGGATAATGACAGGGAATGCTAGGGAATCTAAATGCCAAGCTTAAGGCGCCCTATATTCTTATTACCAGCTTTATTTCTGATAAATTCATACTGGCTCCAGGGGCTCCCCAAGCTAAGAAGTAACTTGATTTGGCCACTCTGGCTTCAGCTTCACTATATGGCATTGCTGGTCAAAATCCTAACTGAAGTCATCACTTGAATTTAGGTCATGTTATCATTTGACTCATTCTTTAAAGAGATTAATGACTTTATATTAATTGAGCCCTGTTTGCATGTAATTTTCAAAAGAGCCCCAGCAAAGAAAGACTGTTAATAGTCCCATTTGATGGATGAAGAAACAGAGGCTTAGAGAGAATAAGAAACTTGCGCAATGTCAGGAAAACAGTAGGTGATAGAACTGGAGCTCCAAGAAGGTTCTAATTCTTAAGTCCATTCTTTTAATCTGTCCAGTACAATTCTGAGCAATAGAGAGGTTAAAAATCCTACATAAGACAGGTACAATTCCAAAGTGACAAATTTAGTTTAAGATTAAAGTACAAAATTAAAGATTTAGATTTGTCTCTTTGTATCACTCATGAAAATCTTTTTACCCAAGAGCTCTAGAGACTCCAGGGTAACATCATCCAGAGTTTTGGTCTGCAAAGAAGAAAAAGGTTATAACTGAATATGCAACTATTGAGCATAAAATAATACTTAAAACACAATTCCTATCACGTCTTGAATTGAAAGATGAAGATCACATTCTTTGAAGTATACTTGGTAGAGATTTTATGTTATTATCTTATTGACAATAATTATTTATCTATAATATGATTTATTTGGGGATTTTCTTTTAGATTTAATGTGAGTGCCCTGTAGAAATTGCCAGCAGTGCTAGGATTATTCATGGCCACCCTTTTATCCACATCCTAGTGTGAATGGATGAGTGTCACTCACAAAGTCAGAGTCTAGCTTGCACCTTCCTTAAGGAGAAAGTTATTCCCAGCTCCTCACCTGTGTGTTGTCACAGAAGTATCAGCAGACACATCCTCAGGGCTGGAATCAGAGCACTTTGGAAGCTAATGCCCAACAGGACCCCTTCAGTGCCTGTGGTCCTAACTTTCATGTGTTTTCAGGTGTTTGCTTTCTGTTAGCTCATAGTTTTATTTTAAAGAATGGCTTTTAACACATTTCAAGGTAGTTCAACCTACGTTTAATACTTAAGATCCTTTAAAAGCATATGTAGCTTTTGTGTCTACAAGATCTGATATAAGAGACACTCATTCTATCTATTTATTGAAGGAAAACCTAGGTTCAGTTCATGTTCTTCATGTCTTTTCTCTGTCCTCCCAATAAACACTGGAAAAGATAGTGCTTCATTGTACTTCCAATGGATAGTACTTCCACTGGCATCTGCTTCTGTTTTCACAGTTCTTTCTCATACATTTAGACTTCCTCAACAAATCTGGAGACAGACAAAGCAGGTATTGTTTTTCATATTTAATTGATGAGCAAATTAAGGCTTAAAATGTTTAGTAGGAGCATTAGGTCTATAATTCAATCACTTCATGGTGTGCTGGTCAAACAGCTCTCAAAAAAAAAAAAAAAGCCCCAATTTATAGTATTTGCTTATTTTCAGGTGTAAATAATCTCCCTGGAGCCTCAAGGGGCCCAGGGGCCTCCTGGGGGACATAGAAGGAGATAAGGCCTACAAGGGAAAGACTTTGGACCCTCGCATCCAAATGCAAATTAAAGCACTCATCTGTTTTATGTATTGGGTGTCAGATCAATATTTCTTAAAGAAAGGATTATATGACTCAAAAAAGGTTAGAAAAAACCCCAGCAAAGATCAAAGTCTAGACGGTTAATTTTCAAACACGGCTCCTTGGTATTAGCTCTTGGCTCTCATAAAACAAAGAGAGCCTCCTGGCTTCTCTTCTCCCAGAATCTGACAAGAAAATATATGTGCAAACACACTGAAAAGAATGAAGGTGTATGTAACCTGAACTCAACACAGGTTTTTTAGCCCCAGTCTGATCCATTCTAAAAGCAAGTGGATGCCACGTATAGCAACCTCCCTGGTGATTTTTCTATCACGTGACCTTCCAAACAGCCCAGGCACTGCAGGTCCTCAGCTGACATCTTGGAGGCCAGCCATGACTCCTGGCTGCCTGAAAAAACACACAAAGGTATCTGCTCTTCTCACACTTGCTGTAGGGATTGTAGCATAGGCCACCCAGACCTCTGACAAGTCCTCTGTCAACACAGACAAGGCAGCTGGGAATAACAATAATCAAACAGCAGGTTTTGAGATCTATAAACATGGAGTCACCTTATCATGCATTTCATATGGGAAACCAAAGAAACAAAGAAAAATGTCTTCTGAATTAGCCAAAGGAATTCAACTATTTTAAATAGAAAAAAGAGATGCAGGGGATGTACCCAATCTAATAGTATAGATTTAATTTGCACTGCACTGTATTAACTTAGAGTCTAGTCAGAACGAATATTAAATACTAAATATTTCTTAAGACAATATTATAAGCTAATAGGTAAAGACAGACCTATACTGAAACACACATCTCTTAAAACAAATATTCATCCTGAAGCTATAATGAAAAGGTACATAAGAAGAGAATACATATATATTATTTGTTTCTGTTATGTTTTAAAGCAGTGGTCCCCAACCCTTTTGGCACAAGGGACTGGTGTTCCTATGAGAATCTAATGCCTGATGATCTGAGGTGGAGCTGAGGCAGTGATGCTAGCGCTGGGGAGCGGCTGCAAATACAGATGAAGCTTTGCTCCCTAGCCTGCCTCACCTCCTGCTGTGTGGCCTTGTTCCTAATGGACCAGGAGTTGGGGACCCCTGCTTTAAGGTTTTTAAGTATACATATATATATATATATATATATATATATATATATATATATATATTTAAATATATGTTTGTTATGTGTGTGCATATTTATAATGTCCCTTTTAAGACAAATAAAATGTTGTATAACTTCTTTCTAGAATAAAAAGTCTTTAAGACTGATGCTATTATTTAAAAAAAATTAAATAATTATAAAATTTTTAATCACATAAAATGACTGTAATTAAAGCACTTATGGGATCCAGATTAGAATGCTATATATATTAGGATGAGGATTCTTAAATATTTTTAATTATTCTTAAATATTTCTAGATTTTAATGAAGATATGAACTGAACATAAATAGGAATGAAATGTAAAATGAAGCTAAAATTAAGTTTTAGTTTGCCAAGGCCTTCCTATTTCACTTTCTTCTAAGAGTATATGCACTGAGGTAACACGTTCGAATCATGTTGGTTACAAACGTATGTAACACACTGAGGATAGGTGTTAGTGTCTTAACTAAAAATCCAGAACACAGGCAGGAATGGAAAATATTTCTCTCTCTTACCCTCAAAGCTTAAATTTTACCATACTTGGCAGGCATGTAAAAAGTTAATCTTTAGCAAAGCTAATGTGCTTAAAATAGTTAGCCTATTGTTCTCAACAAGTTATAAACTTGTATCATGAAACTGTTAAATAGTACAGATACAAAACTCAAATACACAAATTCTTTGGCCTACATTTCCCCCCTCTGCTTTACTTTTCTTTTATAAAGGCTCAGATTTTATGAGTCAGTGATTAACACAAAGAAAGAAAAGAAATGCAAAATTCGATAAGGCAAAGCCAAGTGCTAACAGACATATTTTAAAGTGGGATACACTGTCTTTCTTTTCAATAATAATTTTAGATTTGGTTGCTTTGTCATATTAAAAAACTTCATATTTAAACATTTCATTAATATTATATTTACCTATACTAAAAAAAAAAAAGAAAAAGAGAAAAGCTACTTCAAGCAACATGCTGAAATGTCACCTAATTCTAAATTTGCCTAGTGTTTTATACTACTACTGATGGGAAATAACAAGAGTCTGGAAAATATTCTCGACATTATCATAACAACCCTGAAAAGCTGGTATTTTTACCTCACTTTATAGACAATCTCAAGCCATGGGGGATTCATGTTCTGCTGAGATTTGAACCCAGATCTTTTCTGAGTTCAAGTCTATTTCTCTTCCCCTTATGCCAACACTGTTTCAACATATGATCATATCTTCATTTAAAAGAAAATCAGGAGATAAATGAATATTAGAATTTACAGAGATATAGATAAATTAGAAAAAGATTATTAGTTTTCACAAAGGGTTCACCCCAAATTAAGTTTCTAGCCCCTACAACTCATTTAAAGAGGCTTAGATTTGTCCTCAGTATTCTCAGGAAATTTTCTGTGAACATGAAGTGAAGTAGACCTGCATATAGAGCTTGGCGAGTGATAAAATCTAATTGTGTTTCAGTTGCAGTATCACAAAAAAGGTTTTACAACTGGTTCCAATGGACAAGCAACTATAAACCTGGACAAAATTTTGAAGCAACAGTTTCAGGCATTAGACAACAGACAGTACATGACCGTGATCCTTGAGAAGAGGGAAACGTGAGATAAGCTCCCCATTTACCTTGACTTTCTGCCTAGGGGCACTTTTAAAAATGCAGCTAAGGAAAGTGGAGTCCAAACAGGGAGCAGCTGGGTGGAGGAAGCTGAGATCCGGGGGGCAGATACGGCAGGAATTTGTGCAGCAGGGTATTGAAAAAGGAGCTGCATAAAGAAAGAACTCCAGAAATATGCATAGGGGTTCCCTTGAGTCCTTAGCTAAACATTAAGCACGGCATACACAAGGCCTAGCCAAGACAGCTATTCTGTGAGCAGAAAAGAATTTCTGAAGGTTGCATGCTGCCAGGAGATGTTGGAGTCCCAACCAGCCAGAGAAAAGAGAACCTTGCTGAAAATTCCCAAGATTCAGTGGAGATCCTCAAAAAGACAGAGCCTTAGAAGGGCTACTGTAGTCCTAGATCACTCTAGATTTATCCTAACAAAGCCTAAAGCCAAGCCTCAACTAGCTCATCTGCCAGAAAATGAAATGCCTGCTAGATCAAAATCCATTCCTTTCTAAAGGAAGACAAGGATATCCAAAGTTTTAATATTGTCACATCCGCAGTGTCCAACATCAAATAAAAAATTACTACACATGTAGTCTGGTTGAAATAGATTGTTATTTCTGCCTGCCCGATATGTCTTGGTCTTAGTTCTAGGAACACAAACTTATAGCAAGAGAATCTTTCTTTCCTATAGGAAACAAATTCCATTTAGTTTCGCCAGGGCCCTCCATTCTCACTAGTAGCTAAATGAGCAGGAGAAACAGAATGTCCTACTTCTTGATCCCAGGGATAGGTACATGACCCAAGGTGAGCCAGTGACAATCCTCTTTGGTGCATGTCCCCTAAAAATATGGTCGTTCAAACTAGTGTGATTCGAAAGTAGAAGTGTTAATGGTATCACACCTGTTAGAGGAAGTGGGCTTATTCAAGAGATGAGGAAGTAGAGAGGCAGCCATGATGACATCATTTGTGCCTCAGGATTTAGTTATGTCAAAAGGACTTTGCAAACCTGGCAGGGAGGGATTCAGAAGTGTCCTAGTTCTAGATTATTAGGAAATAGCAGTTTTGACAGGGCCTTTGATGCTCGAGGTAGCACCTATGCTAGACTGTGCAGACTGTGACTCAGAATGTAACCTCCCAGTGTGAGAATCAACATTTGATAGCTGAAAATGGATAGTCCTGGCTCCTTGTTAAAGAGCTGTATTATCTCTTGGGCAAATCTCTTACCTTCCTCCCTCCCATTCCCTGTAAACTGAGAAAGGAGACCTTCTAGGGCTTTTTCTAGCTACAAAATTTCATGAGTCTATGAAATAAGTGACTTTCCAAAGTCAGCTAGATAACAGGTTAATGCTAATTTATAAAAGTGACTTGTTTAAGCCAACAAAGGAAGGGTATAAGATGAGAGAGCGAGGAATTCAGTGACCAAGCTTGAAGAAGCAGCTCATATGGTCTCCCAATGCCCCAATTTGCTGATGCTTAGAACAATTTTTCTCCTCTTGTTTACAAGGTTGAATCAAATCCTATCACCCAGTAACCTGGGCTTAAAAGAAACTCAAAATGAATAAGGGACAGACTGAATCGGGCAAGGGGCTTACTATTTTCCTTCAGCTCTACTGTCTCTTGAAGATTTTGAACAAATTCCCTAATACTTCCTCTGCTTTGTAATATATAAAACTGTTTGCAACTTTACATGCAGTTATTTAGGACTGATGTTAAAGGGGTAGAGATTGTGCAAATATTTGGATAAATGTAGTATTTGTTTGTCATCCATTTATGTGTTAGGATCACCTATAAGTCTCATAGTGAATAAGAACGCTTTAGATCTAAAGGTAGCTCTTGATTTGGTTTAATGAAAATATATGTTAGTAAAAAATTCCAATTGTATTTGAAAAGAGATAATACCACTCATCTTTTAGGCTTGTGATTGGGGAAAGGCTACTTCTTAGAAGTGAGAGATGAAAATATGAATGAAGACAAAGCCAAGTGATCTATACGAATACTGGGTATCTATTTTTTGACCTGATGGCTTGTCAGTTCTTCAAGGCTTTGACAACAGTCCTAGGATAATGGGCCATTAAGACTTTCCGGTTTAAAAAGGGAGATGCTCAGAACTGAGAATTCTGAGCTAAAAAACTCATTAATAAACATGTATAAATTTTTCCCCCACTGGTAAAAACTATTGTAGGAAACTCATTTTATTAATAAAAAATTTTACTATGTCAACTTTATTTTCATTTGTCTTTTTATAAAGGGTAACAGAGAAAATCTAGGAAAAAAGAAGAGAAAAGAATAAAGAAAACAAAATTTTTCTGAATTCCACAATCCAACTATAACTATTTTAAAGATTTGGTATATATTTTTCAGTCTTTTTTGTTTGTTTGTTATCAATGCCAGAATTATTTGAAAGTGTTTTATAATCATCATCTCATTTAACCCTTGTAATAACTCTATGAGGCAAGTATTATTTCCACTTTATAGACGAAAGTCGCACAGCCCTACCTAATTCCAAAGTGCACTGAAGCACTACCCTGCCTTGGATGCATATGTGTGTGTATATATATGTGTGTATATATACATATACATTTATATATGCATTTATGTGTTCATTTCTACATTCACATATGCACAAAATTTTCATAATTGTATACTAAATGTTATAACTGTACATAGTATTTTGTGATTTATATTTCTCACAACATAGCAAGCAAAGTTTCCCAATTAAGTCACAGAAAGCCACAAGAGATAAGAAAGGTCAATGCTATTTGTCAGGTATTGAGCTATAAGGAGGGAGAGTCAAGAGTACAAAAATCTTGAGAATGTTTTATGACATGAAAATAAACTCATGTCTAAAGCCAAGAGAAACGCTTGACTCAGGATCCTTGAAGTGGAAAGGTTTTTGAGCTATAATAGAATGTATTTGGGTGTTTGATTATTATTTGTTTTGTCTGAGCTACTTTATCCCTTTTGGGGGCGGAAAGTTCTATAAGGTGATTCTTATTCAGCCTGAGGATTGTGTGACAAGTCTCTACAATTCAGAAAGATGACTCAGTGAGTAGACCTGACATTTCCACTCATCTCCATGATGCTGAGCACAGTTAATGAATGTTCTGTAAATGAGAAGTATAACTCCTAAGCTTCATCATACAACTCTATGAGTGGCAAATAAATTCGGATCCTCATTGACTCCTGCAACTCAATAGTCCACAACAAAGTAATACTTGTTCTCCTTAAAGCATGTTGTTTCTAATTGCCCTCATGCTTCTTTTTAAAAATCACTGTCGCCACCATTATCTCAGTTTCTCTTGCAGAAAACTTGGGCCCACCTTTTACTCTCCCCCTTTCATTCTTCCCTCCTACCCTAATGCATCAAATCCTATCAATTCTTCCTTTTTGATATCCTGGTATTGGCCCCTTCTCCTACCTGTCCATTGCTTCTATCCTAGTCAAGGTCCTTATGACTATCACCAACATTTCATCAAAATCAGCATTAAGAGTAATTATTAGTAATTACTCTGGTACAACAAGTCTAACCTTGATTGTCTTGGGCACACTTAATATGTTCACCTACTTATGAAACCCCTTTCATTCACTTTCTCCTGATCTTCATTTTTCCTGCATATTGCTGCCACATAACCATCCCTAAACATAAAATAGAAGCTTCTTGCTAGGCTTTTTAAAAATCAAATCCAAGCTTCCTATTGTATTCAGAATAGCTTCCAGATTCCTCAGTCAGGTCTTTATAATTTAACCTCTCCCTGATTCTCTAAGTGTGTTTCCTATTCTTTTCCATAACCCTGCTATTTCAATAAAATTGTGATAAATAAGCGTTCTCTAAAAATACAAGGTATACTCCATCCACTTTTTTTTATTTGTACCCTTTCTACTACTCTCCATCACAGATTTCATAAATATATAAATCATGAAACAATTACCACAATAAGGTTAGTTAACACACGTATCACTTTAATAGTTGCCTTTTATTGGGTGTGGTGATAAATTTTGAGAACTACCTTCTTAGTAACTTTCAAGTATGCAATACAGTATTTATTGTTAACTATAGTTACCATGCTGCACATTAGGTCTTCATAACTTATTCATCTTATAACTGGAAGTTTATACCCTTCAACCACCTTCATCATTTCCTACAACCCCCACGCATGGCAACCACTAATATACTCTTTGTTTCAATGAGTTCGATTATTTATTTTTTTTAAGATTGCACACATAAATAAGATCACACAGTATTCGTCTGTCTAACTTATTTCACTTGGAATAATACCCTCAAGTTTCACACATGTCATCACAAATTGCAGGATTTCCTTCTTTTTCATGGCTGAATAACATTCCATTGGGTGTGTATGTCTGTGTGCATAAAAGGGTATCTTCTTTATCCATTTATCAATTGATAGACACTTAAGTTGTTTCCACGTCTTTGTAATTGTAAATAATGTTGCAATAAACGTGGGGGTATAGATATCTCTTCAAGATACTGACTTAACTTCCTTCAGATATATACCCAGAAGTGGGACTGCTGGATTATATGGTAGTTCTGTATTTTAATATTTTGAGGAACCTCCACACTTGGTTAGTTTAGCTAAAGGTCTGTCAGTTTTGTTTATCTTTTCAAAGAACTACCTCTTAGTTTTGTTTGTATTTACCTATTCTTCATTAAATTTATTTCTGTTTTAATCTTCATTATTTCCCTCCTTCTGCTAACTTTGGGCTTAGTTTGTTCTTCTTTGTCTAGTTCTTTGAGGCATAATGTTAGGTCGTTTATCACAAAGCATTTTCTAATACATTACCTGATCTGATTTTAAAAAACAGAAAGGGTAGCAATTATTTGTTCCCATTTCACAGATAAGCAAATTTGACCCCAAAGACCATAAGATGTAGCAAAGTTCACATAGCCAAAATTCCCTTCTTTCAAATTTAATAAGATGAATAAAAATTTCAAATATTAAATAGCACTATTCAAACAAAGGAAGAGATACAATCTAGTAAAACAATATTTGAAAGATTGTGATTAGAGAGAGATACGACAGAGTATACATCCAAAGGTAATTACTCTCTATCTCCAAAGCAATTCTAGGAGAAAAAAGCAATTCTGGGAGAGTTGGACACATTTTGGGGGAAATCACAAATGCCATGTGATGTAGAGGGCAGCTCTCTGAGGGGTCAGTAGGCAATGTAGGCTGTAAAATTTTTTACAGAATGAGTTTTAAGAGTAGAAGTCTTGACCCATCACCATGACACACCACATTACCTAAGGTGAGAATGACTTTGGAAGCGGGAGTTGAAGCTGAGAAAGTGCATAGAACTGTCTCTGCAAAAGCGCAAGCTCCAAAAACTCTCCAAATTACAGCATAAACTGTACCCTAGGATTCCAACTGATAGGACTAGAATATGACCCTTTCTTAAAAATAAATACCAGTATGAAATGCTAAATAAAGCTACAGAACAAAGCACAGAGTTTAAACTTATCACCTATTATTGTCCATGTCGTCCAGCTGAATCCCCTTCTCTACTCTCAAGTAAATGTAAAATCTCAGTAATATCCAAGTCCTCAGACTTAAGTTCTAAGAGAAAATAAACATGTCTCAGAGATGATGTGATGACATGTATGGTTTATAGGTATACTATTTGAGAAAAGAGATGGTCTAGCTAGCACTTTCCACACTAAATATGACAAAGATGAAAACAAATGGCATAGCGACTATGCAAAGAGAAAAAAAAAATAGAGGAAAGAAAGGGAAGAAGGAAAGAGAGAAGGAGGGAGGAAGGGAGGGAGGGGGAGAGAGAGAGAGAGAGAAAGGTATCAAACAAAGACTGATGAAAAACATGTTCTAGGAAAAAATGCCTCGGGAAACAGAAAAATAACAAATACTTTGTCAGCCTGACAGTAGAGCTCAGGTTACAAAACTAAGACCAGAACTCCACTTCCAGAGAGCTGACGAATAAATTAGGGAGAAATAAAGGTTGGCAAATTTTATTAAATGCATTTTTGATATCTATGGTGATAATTATATATTTTTATCCTTCTGCTAGACAAAAGGATAAAAATTTGCCTTTTATTATTAATAATATCTTTTGTCTTTATTAATATCTTAATAATAGAATACTATCTTTTGTCTTATTAATAATATCCTTTGTCTTTATTATTAATATCTTGATAATAAACAAAAATCATTCATAAGTTAAGAAAAAGGTCATTAGGCTTTGATGAATATTACCCACAAGCGCGTAATAATGGCCAGTAAACACACACACACACATGCATGTGTGCACACACAAACTTATTTTTAAAAAGGCAAATCATAAAAAGATTTAGTACCTATCAAACTGGCAAAAGTTGAAAACTTTGTTAAAGTTGTTGATGGAATGAGAAACCGAGCAATCTCACAGATTACTGGTATTGGGGTAAAATGCTGTCACCTTATTTAAGGGCAATCTGAAAATGTCAAGTATTAGGTGTACCATTTTTTTTTTAACCCAGCAATTACACTAGTAGGAATTTATTACACCACATGTGTACATTTGCAAATGCAAATGTACAGAATAAGTATGTTATTTTAAATTGTACTATTGTTCAAAATATCACCTCTCCAAATTTAAAAATAAAACCAAACAAAAACAGAAAGACTCTCTATATGTCCATCAATGGGGTACTGGTAAAAGGAATTATGACACATTTGTATCAAGAAATAAAGTGAGCTTATTAAAAAGACATTATTGGAAAGGGGGGTCTCAAAAACATATTATTAAGAGAAAAATGCAAGATCAGAACAATGAGTATAGGATAAGTCCATATATGTAAAGAAACAAGCACAGAGAAACAGAGTATCTGTTTCTTTCTTCCTTACCATATACATTCAATCCATTACTAAATCATGTGAATGCTATTTTCCAAAGACCATGAAACGCCTCTATTTTTCAACCATATGCTAGTCCTAGTTACCTTCATTCTATCCCTATACTTCTGCAATAGCTTCATAACTGGATTCTGAGTGGGCACTTCTCTTCACTTTTACCCACTTTACAGTCTAGCCACTCAGAGCATCTTCGATTCCTTGGGCCAGTTATGGTCCTCTTGTCACATAGTCTTTGCATATATTCTTGACTCTACCTAGAACATTCCCTTCTAATCCAACTTTCCTTTCTTCCTACAGATTTCAGCACAACTGACATTTCCTCAGAGAAACTCACATGCTCTTTTTTGTTGCATTTAAATTAAAATTATACATTTAACCTGTGTGTGATTAGTATCTATTTCCTTCTGCTAGACTATAATCTCTAGGAAAGTTGGCAATATATCTATTTTTGATCATCATTAAATTCCAAAATGACAACTCAGAAATTAGATAAATAATAAATATGTATGTCAATCTGTCTGTCTACCTGTCTGTCCGTCCGTCTGTTTATCCGTCTATTCTTCTAACCATCTATTCACCCACGTACCCACCACCCTACCCACCACCCACCCATCCATCTATCCATCCATCCATCCATCCATCCATCCATCCATCCATCCATCCATCCATCTATCCTGTAGCTGCATTAAAAATACCTGGCAGAAAATATTAACTATGGTTATTACCTAGGGAATGGAGCTAGGGAAGAGACAGGAGAGAAAGTAAAAAGACACATATTTTATTTTAAATATTTGCATTTGTTTACATTTTTACTAAGTGCATTGAATAATTAAAAATAATTTATCTCAACAAACTATTACTTTCTTGTCGATGACATGAGAGCAAGTATATTTTAAAACTTTCTTTGTCAGCCTACAAAGGTAATTAAATAGTTTCTTAATATCCTGTCACTAAGGCTATAATTGTAACTCTGAGAAACCTACATATTAACACAATTCTCTTTTCTTGCCAACTCAATTCAGTTCTATTTCAAGCATAGAGTAAACGGATCTTCTCACAGGCATTCTTATGGGTGTTGTATACTCATGCAAATACACATTTTTTTTCTCATTAAAGGTGCTAGGAAATTCCTGCAGGAAATTCAGTCACATTGTCATAGTTTTTCATAGAAAGGAACTATGTGTAGAAAACAAGATTCTCTTGATTTTGATTAATGAACTAAGCACTCTCTTTAACCCATTTCACTTTAGAACATCTTTCCTTGATAGAATTACCAGCTCCTACAACAATTTGAGAGGGCAGACTCTCACAGTTGGGGAAGAATTTTAAAAATTAATAATCTAAGAGATCTTTCTTGGTTACTATTTCTACTTAACCTACTGCCAGTCTCTTTAGGATGCCTTTTTCGTCTTGAGAATTATTTCAGCAGCAGCAACAGCAGCAATCTGGACCACACCAAGTCTTTATATTTTTATATATGATCACCAACATTCTTTCATTCATTGGATTTGGTGAAGAAATGAATCTCAGACTTCTAATTTTGGTTTCTAAATGGGGGCAAGTTTGGACTTAGAATATAATAACAGAACAACCCTGTAGAAGAAGTCCTATAGGTCAGAAAGAAATAAGGCTTGTCTGAATTCTTATGTGTTAGAAACTCATAACTCTGAGACCTTCTGGAGTTGGAGATAAGCTATGAAATATTATAAGATATTATTAATACTATACTATACTATAATACAATATATGTAATTATAAAGAAATCTCATTCAGATAATACCCACTAGAACACTTGGGGATGGAGAAATAGTAAAAGAAGAGGAAAATTTTGTAAAGCTTCAATTCTGTGAAAATGGTAAAAACCCCCTTCCTTTAGAGGATGGAAATCCATAAAATCATTCACCCACAGTATAATTTCTACCCTTGGGATAATTCAGCTTTAGTATAATTAGAGTGTGCCACTTCTGACTCTAAGAGCCCAAGGATTAGTCCCTTGAATAGGAAAAATTCCTCTTATACAAGTGACTTGTGAAAAGAAGTCAAGAGTACTTCCTCATACTCTAGCACATTCCACAAACTATGCTTCAGAATTAATTAATATGTCAGCATTGTACTTAAAACCCATGCATCCCTGACGAATGTCATAGTGGTCAGAGTAGAGGTTACCATTGGGGAGTGACATTGACAGTAAGGAGGCATGAAGGAGGGAGCCCTATGGGAGTTGGAAATGTTCTATAACTTGATCTGGCTGGTGGCTCCACAAGTATATACTTATGTAAAAATTCATTGAGTCATACATTTATGATTTGCATATTGCATGAACATAATATCTCAATTAAAGCAAAATTTAAATAAAGATACAACTGTTTTCTAGGGGACTAGGGGACTCATCATTGGGGAGAGAAATCTTTAACAACAACAAAAAAATGTTACTACCTGATTGTCATTTCTAAGGTCTAATAAGAATTTATGGTATAACAAGAATTTTATTCTAAATGATGTTTTTTCAGATGTCCTAAAGTTGGAGATTTGTTAATAACTGCTGGAGAAAATGTAATTTGAAATGATGAATTTTAATTAATAATCAAAAAAAGAAAACTGCCTACCAGCTTGGTACTTGGGAGGATGAACAGTGTTGAAAATTTCTATAACAGAATTTTCCAATCTTGGCTTCGACATTACCATTTAATAAGGGAGCACCCAAATTATTAAATAATTCCCAGGAAAAATTAAATACACTACAATTTACACACACAAATATACAAACACACATAGCATTTCTATGGACTGGAGGAGCAGAGAGGGGCTGGGTGTATTGTCACATTCAAATGCTCCCTCTTTTTATATCCAATATAATCTGCTTTTAAATCCTTGGGATTTTAAACTATATATAGCAAAAATGGACACTGCAATTATATTGTCATTAGATTAAAGTAATAACCTACACTTTCTCTAAACAAATCAGAACTAAATAGCATTATATGATGGTTTAATAGAAAAATGTATGTACCAAATAGCCACAAACGACTGAGACAATTAGAAGCTTCTGAGTTCATCACCATCCATGGAAAGTCACTGTTCCCATGTGGCAATGGCCTACTGAGCTCTAGAAAATTCTGAGATATATCATCATATGTTAATCATCATGTGTTTCTCCTTAACTATTATCTTAAATATTAATTCTTACCTTAAAACTAAAAGTCCACATACTATTTTCACAGCCTGTGGTCACGGTAGCAGTTCATTTCCTAAATAATATGATGTACAATATGACTTTTTAAACGTCACCTTCCTTTGCCTTCTGTTTAAATTTGTACCTTCAGAATATTCAGCTTAGATGCCTTTTCTTCAATGACTTTAACCTCCTCTATCCAAACTCCAACGATCATCGAATCTCCAAGGTGGAGGTTCCTTAGTCTTCTAGACAGAGTCTCTCTCCTGAGGCCACAAATCTCCATTTTCACAACCTGAAGCAGTTCATATTCTCTTTGCACCCCAACTGCAACTTCATTCTTTGCACCCCAATATTGCAAACTCAAAACAGAGACCAAATCCTTTCTTTCCCACATCTAGTAAGTCTCTTCCTTCCATTTCCTTCTGCTTTCTTGCTCTGTCCTGCTTTTAAAGCACCTTGCCAATATTCAGGGACTTCCTCCTCTATATCTACCCAACTCCAATGTCTTCATTTATTGATCCACTCTTCGCAGTCAGAATTATTGTTCTAAAATGCTGATCTTACCACCTCCTTGCTTACAACTTTTTTTGTCTCCCCATGTCACATGGCATAAAACCTTAACTCCTCAGCTTGGTATTTAAACCCATCTACAAGGAGACTATAATCTAATTTTTGAAACTTAACCTTCAAACCATGCTCCCACTTCCATACTTTACATTTAGTTATATCTTCTGCATTTCCTCACAAACTCAAACTAGCATCACATCTCTGAAAAATGGTTCCTTTCAGTTTGAATACATCCCTCGTCCATGTTTATTTCTTGGTCAATTCAAGTTGGAGATAGTATAGTTTTGTAAGAAGACATCAGACTTTGGCTTCAGACAACCTGGTTTGAATCCCAGGGGCACCACTTTCTTGTCATCAAATCTTTAGCAAATTGCTTAATGTTCCTGAGAGCCTCAGTTTCCTCATCTCTATACAAAGAGGATGATAACAGTGTCTATATCACAGGATTGTAGAGAGTACTAAATGAGTTAAACCATAGAAAGCACTTAACACAGTACTTAACAAGCATCCATATTATCCATATTAACTATTATTTCCATTGATATCATCATCATCATCATCATCATCATCATTTTCTACTTTAAGAAGATTTCCTATCTCATCAATGGGAATTATGCTTTCCTTTTCTGTGTCCTTCATAGTTCTAATCATATTATCAAAATATGACATATATGAGATTTATTAATGACAGTCTTCCTTACTTAACAGGTAGGCATAAATTCTATAAACAGTTACTGAGCACTAAACTGCATCTTAATTTTCAGTGGTGTATACCTAGTGCTTTGCATTTTCTTCCTCATTCATTCATTCATGCATTCATTCACATCCTCCCAATTTACAATCACGTAAGCCTGCAACCTGGACACAATTTTAGGGTCCTCATTTCCCCACCCTTCACATGCATTAATGGTTACTGAATCTTCAGAGTCTACCTCCTTAATACATTTTATAATCCGACCCTCTCTGCTTTGGTGAATTGTTGTTCACCAAGATTATTATAAATGTCTCTAACTAGAAGCTTTAGTCCAAGTGGCCTTCCAAGACAATGCTGTGACCACCCCATGAGAGCACCTACCACACGGCATTTGTTTGCTTATGTATCGGCATTGCCAACTAAATACCAAATTTCTTGCATGCAGGGATCATATTTTGTTCTAAGTAGGTAGCTCACTGCCAAGCAAATAGTAGGCTATGAAAAAGCACATGTTGCAAAAATGAGTGAATCATTATGTTTCATTACATCTCTATACACTTAGGTTGAACTTTTATCCTTACGAATGCCCCAAGTATAGATCGTAGGCCTCAACAGTACAGCTCTGAGGTTGGATTAAGGGGTTAGGAATTCTTCAGAAAGTTTAGGGATTCTGTTCCAATAGCTACTGTGGAAGGCACACAGCCCAGCAAGAAATGGGGAAGGAGACAGGCCTAGAGAAAGGATGAGACTAAAAGGAAAAACAATGAATATGAGATCATCTTTCTAAAGCATGATGTCAGACCATCTCAAAGATGACTGAGACTTAGTCCTTGTTTTCAGAGGCAACACAGATGCAGAAAAATCTACCTACCACTCTGATGGTTGCTGTGCTGATGGCCCTGATGGATATTCCTTTAGCTGAAGGGAGCCTCATTACTCAGTCATACCCCTTTCTTAAACGATCAATCTAATGACTGGTCCATGTAATGTATAAAGGCCTGGCCCCCTCATCCAACTTGGAGTAACTCTGTAGGGCCACCCCAATTTCAGTACTCCTTGAAGGTTGGCTGAGACTTACATTGCAGCTCGACTTCTCTCTTATCCAAAGCTGCTTCCTTTACTTTCCTATTAAAGGTGTTGATATCAAGAACATTCTCCAGTGAACCACCTCCTGGCAAAACTCTGTCCCAGAACTGGCTTTGTAGGGAACCTAAACTGTGGCAACCAATGATAATGAAGAGAGGATAAAATTGTATATGATAGCACTGTCATAACCCAGGAGAAAGAACTACTGATCTATGGGCCAAGTGTGGTATCTAGAATTGTTTTGTGGGGACTTTTCAGGAGTTAAAAGATTGTGAACTATTTGTCAACATTAAAACATGGCAATAATGGGCTAGTATTTATTTGCATATGGCACTGAGAGCTGGGTTTGAGGGTAGGTGTTCCATTTAAATGGGGCTCATGCACTCCACTGGGCTGCAGCCCTTACCGGTGTCCTTCATTCATTTCTTTCGCCTGTTCAACCCTAAGGATATTTGAGTTTGATTTTGGTATTTCAGCTTCTCATCTCAAGTCAGGCTACTTCTCTGGTCAGCTTGTTCCTCTCAATCACTTATACCTCTCATCTGACTTCTTCTACAGCATGTAAGCCTCTTTCCAGGTTGGGTCTACGTAGTTGTCTTCTTGGTAGCTCTTTCCCTAGGTTGATGAACATAACAGATGTTCAAAGCACAGTTGTTAAGAAAAAAGAATCGAAGACCCCCTTTACCACTTTGTGATAACATGAGCTGTGTCCGCTCTTGTAGAATATTATGAAGGAGACTGTGACTTTTAGATGTATGAAGATGTTTTCTTGACAACTGAAAGAAGCTGAGCTCTCCTTTTCAGAAAACATGACCATTAGCGTGTTTTCAAGGCTTAAGGATGAACACAGGTTATTGGAGTCGTTTAAAAATAAGTAGTCTATATCATAAGACTCATTTGCTTGGCAGAAGTCACTAAGAGCAAAGCCCTGGTGAACTCAGCAAAGCAGAACAGAGGCTGTGCTACCCACGTGCAGGTAAATGGCTCAAGTCATTGCCATCCATGGGCAGTCAGTCAAAACGCAGTCAAAACTACAAAAGGCCAAGTGCTCCTGCAGAGGAAAAATTACCAACTATTGTTAGACAGAATGATATGTGACTGCTGACATTTCACCTTTTATTATTATAGCAATATTTTAAGAAAGAAGTGTAGTTAAGGTTGTCAGAATTTCATTCTAACCTCCTCTTTAAGGCTGTTAAAAATTCACTCATGCTGAAACTTGTCTTTCAGGTTCTCAGCCAGATTTGTGCTTTGTTTTTAATCCGTTGTTCTCTAATGGAATGCAAAATGTAATGCAGGGAAAAGGGTTTTTCCAAGGATTGTTCTAGAAATTGCTTCCTACCTCAATTCTCTTTTCCTTGGCTCACTCCACTCTATGCCAAAAGGTTAGTTTTAACAACAAAAACAACCCAAAAGATACACTCAACTGCGAGAGAATTAAAGGCTTTTGGCAGTGTTTATAAAAATAGCTACAGCAAAAAGCAATACCCAAGTAGGAATCTGTTCAGCAGTGTTCACTATAGGGAAACACAATCTTGGAATGCTGTAAGTGCCCATAAGAGATGGGGTTGAATCCACAGCTATGTTGCAGCATGCACTGAATTAAAGGTAATCAATGACGGTGCAAAAATGTCTTCAGAGGCAGGAGGGACTAGATATTGTCTTGAGGTTACATTTGTAGAGCAAACCCACTAATTTAGTTTAGCCTGTGTGCTCTTGGCACTCGAAGTTCCCCAGGCCCTTCTTCCTCAAGCCATATCCCACTGATGACAAAATGATAGGGGAAGAGGAAAGAACTGACAATTTATTGGTCAGTTACTATGTGCCAGG
Organism: Pteropus medius; assembly: GCF_902729225.1. Classification (NCBI taxonomy): domain Eukaryota; kingdom Metazoa; phylum Chordata; class Mammalia; order Chiroptera; family Pteropodidae; genus Pteropus; species Pteropus medius. The sequence goes on along the minus strand of NW_024349802.1, from coordinate 26,457,119 downwards.
CAGAATGTTGGCACTTTATAATCACAAGATACTGTGAAGATACCAAGAGGCATGAGATGCTCCTCATCCCTGCTCTCTGGGTGAAATATTCTTTAGGTACATCTACCCGTGCATTAATGGCTTTAAAACACTCCCATGCTCGCTTTGCTTATGTTAAACTAAAGCATCTGTCCGGCTAGACTTATTATGTTGATTAGCATCTGAGATATCACCATATATAATGGAGTATTTACTTTTGTAGACATCCCACTGGCTCTTTGATAGACGCGTTAGGTCTTGCATGTGCCATCCTTCCCATTACAGTGGTCCCAGAACCTGGGAAAGTGCTATAATTAGTCTTTTATTATTATAGCATTTCTGTAATACATTCCATTTGCATACTCCTTGGCAATCAACTCTACTCTTTATGTCTCACAAGAAATCAGATAGCTCAACACATGTTACTATGTTTTATGGCTCTGAATCCTCAGGCCCAGAGTTAAAAGAAATCAAGGTTATGCAGCCAGCTCAAGCTTAAGACCAACACAGCTGCTCTGTTTTTATCCAGCCTCTCAGCCTGGCTGCCTAGCTGCTACCCAATCTTTTCCCTGAATATATATATATATGTAAGAAGAGTGGCCCCAATTCTTCATTTTTAGTGTGAAGAACTCACAGCCTGGGCTTTTGCCAAGTGATGCTGAAATACTTTTGGCAGACCTGAGACAGCCCAACAGACAATTTCCCTCAGCTGGTGAAGGAGCAAAGCTGAATCTCTTCAGGGGTGATTTAGCCTAGCCTGTGCCTGTGGCAGCCAGAAGGGACACGGAGTCGCAGGCAGAGTTCAGGTGTGTTGCCCACCTGGGAAGAGGAGCACATGGGGCAGGTGAGTGGGCAGAGCTGGATGGCCTTGGGGAGCTTCTTTGGAGAGCAATAGTACTGCTCAGGGACATGCATCACAGCCACAAAAAGGTAAGGCCCAGGTGGCTCTGGCTTCCCATCATGCAATATTTAGCCATTGTCTTAGAAAAAAGGTGACAGAATATGGTCAGAGGCATAAAGAACAACTATAGTTCAGCTTTGGAAAAGGTCTTGTGGAGAACTGCCTCTCTCCCTTTGGAGTCAGGCTGTTTTTTCTACCATTCTTAAACTATGCCGTCATCCCATATTTGTGGCAGTAAAAAAGTTTATTATCCCATATTATCATTTCATAATCTCTATGATACTTGTAATTAAATCCAGAGACAGTAGTGATTCCTTGTTAAACTTTGTTTTCAAACAACATCTTCATGGCTCCATAGTGTATACGCAATAATTGCTCAAAATATTTTATTTTTAAGCTATGTTAAACACTGATAATATTTCTACCGGTATCAAGAAAGACAATTGTCCCAACTCAGAATATATTTATGAACTGGATATTTCTTTCCATTCTAATTCTGAACTTAATTTGTTTCTAATATTCTGTTTACTCCTAATATTCTATTTATCTAATGTTCTGTTTAAACAGACTGGGTCAACTTGTCCATTTTCCATTTTCAAAAATAAATACTTCTTCCTCTTGTACTCTCATTTTCCTCAAATACACTATCATCATCATCATCGTCGTCGTCGTTGTCATCATCATCAGCAGCAGCAGTAGCATTATCGTCATATCATCATCATCATTAGTTGAGCTCTTCTATACACCAGTCATCCTGAGAATTTTACTTGTGCTAACTGATTCATTCTTCATAGCAGTAATAGGAATTATTGTAATCCCTATTTTATAGATGTAGATATTGGGACATGGAAAGGTTAAATGATTCAAACAAGATCAGTCATATTGGAGTTAAGACACATGCAATCTGGCTCCAAAGCCAGGCTCTTTACCACTATGTTTTGTGGCTCCTCTTGAGACCCTGATGAGCATATTGCTATTTCCAAAAACACTTTTATATGCATCTTTTCATTTGATTCCTACAACTATGCATAAGGTTTTGTTTAAACTGGAAACTCCATTTTATTTCTTCTAAATCTGGAGAAAATATATAATATTTTATTTTGTGGAATTATTGAGGATTTACTTATTTTTTTCCCGGATGAAAATTCTGGCTTTAACTGAGAATTAATTCTAGATTTAATTTAGAGTAACACTATGGACTTCACCTAAAAAAGTTAAAGTTATCTTCAACTGTAAATCATGCTCAAATTACTCTCTATGGTTTCTTTTTTTCCTATTAGAAAGCAAAGTCCTATATTTTTTCAAGAGGATTTGCTGAACTCCAGCAGAAACAGGGAATGTGTTAAAATTGTCTTAAGTGATAACTGTATTTCAAAATCAAATAGTTTTTAGATTTTACATATTTATAGTTATATGAGTAATATTTGGACTTATATGTCTGGATTTATCCATTCTGGGCCAAATTCCAGAAAAGATATTCAGAGGTTTGGCCTATACACTGCTTGGAATTTATGTATACCTTTGTTCTCCTCTCTTGATATGAAGAATAACTTGTTTATTCTACTTTTTAATATCTCTACTTACATCCACAAAGTTTAAAAAAGGACATCTATGATAATGTAGCCTAATAAAAATAAATGACAAATTCCTATTGAATTAATGTTTCTTTTCATTCTTCTTCATTTATAGTTCTCAAATTCATTGTTCCCAATTTTGACACATTGTCATTAAAGAAGCTTCTGAGATTTTTTGCAGAAAATAACTGAATTCCATAGGAATACAAATAATACAGATGCCACTACTTGAATGTATACTACATTGTTCTTAGAGTGAAATCCTTCCATGCTTGGTATCTTACTGATGATCTTTAGGACCTTACAGGGAAGCCCATGGAAGAAAAGATCAGTATTCCATATCATGCTAAGGCAATGGAAGTGCTTGAGAGGACTAAAGACACAAGGTCTCTTGAAGAATCAAGCCAGATCTCACGCCTCTTTGTAGTAATTTCCTCTGTACAGAGCATCACATACTTGTTGTGGTAAATGTTCCTACTACAGTCAGACAAATATTCCTGTTAAGCAATTAATTCCCCAAAAAATCATCTTAGGGAAATTTGGGCTTCACATCAGTTTCATGGCCAATAAATATCTGCATAAATAAGTTCTAGGGACACCTGGTAGAGGTCAGTGCACAGATCAAGGTCATAAAGCTTTTCCAAAAACACACAGCTGTATTTCATCTTTTCATATTCTGACCAAAGAAAATAAATACTTGTTCTTTCCAACAGCTGGGTAGCTTGCTGGAATGCTGATGGACCAAAGTCATGGACAGTAGTGACATTTTTTTTTTTTTCTTAAGGTGGCAGGAAGACCCCATGAAGGGAAGCCGTATAGCCTGCCAAGAAACAAGGGCTTTAAGGTCACTAAAGGAATGGAATATTGAGGAGGGATCTGACGTGTCCAGTTGTAAATCCAATCTCTATTTTTGCTAATTGTCTTTAAATTCTTTGGATTTAAGGCTCAAAAAGTGAGTTTTGAAACTGGGGATCCACCATATCTTTGGTATTGAAAGGAACAGTGGAATAAAATATATGAATTCCTGACTTGGGCCGAGGATTTTACATTTGTTATCCAACAATGACCATTATTAAATATTTTTATATTCCCATAATACAGAAGAGGAAGATGAGGCTCAAAGAAGTTAAATATCTCCCTAAAAATTACAAAGATTGCGTAGTACAGCCAGGATTTGGACTAGGTCTATGATATTCTATGCCTATTTTCCTTGTTGCCTTTTTCAGATAAAAGGGTATTTGCCTGGGAGATTTATAGAAAGTTATAGAAGTTTCAACATAGGCCTCCAAAACATACATTAAAGTGCTCCCCTTAAGCTCAGCAGTATAGAAAGGCACTTGTCATGCATGTTCCCTTCCTAGACAAGCATATAGAGGCTATTTGTGGAAGACGAACCTGCATGCTTGAGAATCAGCACTTTTAGAGCTGAAGAGAGGGAAGAAACTTGACTTGTTCCTATATTTGGGCTCTCAGTCTGGTAACCTGACTGATGGAGGTTTCCTTTCTTGCTGGTGGAATTGCTCCTAATCTTACTTGCCACTCCCGAGCAGCACAGAACTTTGGGAATGGATGGATTATACGCCCCTCTGCTTTGGCCTTCTGGAGGGTTGGTTTATCTGCTCTTTTCTTAAACGTTTCAGATAAGACATTTTCATAAACTTCCCAGAAATAATTTCTAACTCACAATTTTTAGGAAGGGTCTTTCTTTCATTCAAATAGGAAAGAGCGTGAAACAATGAAACATCAAATAACACCATAGCATTAAGCCAGGCATTTCCTGACTTATAGGTCATATACTGTAGAATAAGTGTTTGTGTGGATCAGTGCAGAGAAGTGAATTCAGCACCTTTCAAAAGCTTTAGGTGATTGATATCATTCTTTAATTAATTACTAAGTTCCCCCACTCCACCCCACCAACCGCCCCAGTAGGGAGACCTCAGACTAGAGGCTATGTAAATAAGTCATTTGGTAGTTCCAGGTGTTTAGACTTTCAGCCAGTGTATGAATTTCCTGGAGGAGAGCAGAAATAGCTGAAATTCTCTGGCAATTCATTGGCATATATATGCCCCATGTTCCATGCCCATGAAGTTTATCACACAGCTGATTTTTTAGCAAGATGTTCACAAACCATCATGAGAAGGCTATTTCAAAAACTCGCTGTAGGCTATCCGCATGCAAAATAAAGTTGGATCCCTTCCTCACACTATACAGAAAAATTAATTCAAAGTGGATTATAGATAGACCTAAATGTAAGAGCTAAAACTATAGACCTCTTACAAGAAAATACAGGAGAAAATATTCACTACCTTGGGTTACGCAAAGGCTTTTCAATTTTCAAAGCACAAGCAAGAAAAAATAAATTGAACTTCATCAAAATTAAAAACTTTTGTGCTTCAGAGGAGACCTTCAAGAAAGTGCAAAGATAATGCACAGAGTGGAAGAAAATATTTGCAAATCATATTTCTTATATGGAACTTGTATCTAGAATATATAAAAAAATTTTATACCTCAAAAAAAAAAAAACAATAGAAAACGGACAAAGGATCTAAGTAGATATTTCTCCATATTGTACAAATGGACAATAAGCACATGAAAAGATGCTCAACATCATTATCTATGAGGGAAATGTAAGTTGAAACCACAAAGAGATGCCATTTCATACCCACTAACACGGCCATCATCAAAAAGATAGATAACAACAAGTGTGGCAAGAATATGGAGAAATTGGAAGTTTCATACACTGCTGGTGGGAATGGAAAAGTGGTTCAGCTTCTGTGGAAAGCAGTCTGATAGTTTTTCAAAAATTAAACATAAAGTCACCATATAATCCAGTAATTCTACTTATCAATACACACTCAGGAGGTGTGAAAGTATATGTGCATGCAAAAAATTACACAAAGGTTGTAGCAGCATTATTCATAATAGCCAAAACATACACCCCAAATATCTACCAATTGGTGAATGGATGAACAAAATGTGGTCTATCCATGCAAAGGAATATCATTTAACAATAAAAAGGAATGAAGTACTGATACATGCTATAATATGTATGACCCCTGAAAACATGAGATAAGGGAAAGAAGTCAGTCACAAAGGGCCACATATTATATGAATTCATTTACATGAAATGTCCAGGATAGACAAATCCATAAAGACAGAAAGTAGATTAGTGATTGCCTAGGGCTGGGGTGGGGTTGGGGGGAATGGAGAGTGATTGCCAATGGATTTCTTTTGGGGGTGATGAAAATGTAAAACTAATTTTAGTGCTGATGGCACAACTCTGTGAATACACTAAAAACCACTGAATTGTATATTTTAAATGAGTGAATAGTATATTATGTGATTACATCTCATTAAAGCCGTTATATATTAAAACGAAACAAAACAAAAACCTTACTCTAGACCTTGGTTCTCAGCTCTGGCTGCCTCTTAAAAATACCTGAGGGGACTTCTCAAATCCTGATGCCTAGGCCACACCCTAGACCGATTACATCAGAATCTCTGTGGGCAGGACTCAGGCATCGGTATATTTTACCATCTTTGTCCAGGTAATCCTAAGGTGCCACTGAAGGTGCAAACACTGAGTTTCCTATTGAGGGCAAAATGCCACAGTACTCAAGGCACCCTATAGGTGCTTCCGCCTCATGTTCCATCGGATGGCATCTGTGAGATGAGGTGTCATCTCAGATACTTGCCAGGAGTTATCATTGTGATAACACCTTTAAGGTCACTCCATAGAAGAGACCAACACTTATGAGAAGAAGCTGAGTGGGTGGCCTTATCTCCTGGAGGTCACCAAGGAGGGACATTAAGGTCCACTTGGTGGATACTTGAACCTGTGATTTCTTTTCTCTTCATAGGTAACTTCATGTTTAGGCTTCTATGGCTCTTATTTTGGAATGCTTGTAAAGTAGTACTCAAAAAGTTTATTTATTCTGAAATAAAATTCATGGAACCAAGCCATTTACCTAATTACTTGAGGGGTTTAACTTTGGTTTGTTTCATCTAAAATCCCACAGTTTCAAAACTATTAATTTACCGCTGGAATGATTCAATGCATAGGAATCAAGGAACCCATAAATGGAAGCTGAGACTGCTGCTGTGCTGTATATCAATACCAGATAAAAAAGTTGTTGAAGGATCAATTGCATTGCCTTTCAAAATTTACCACTTCTTTCTTTCCTGTTTTGAAGCACAATTATGAATCAAAATGCCAGTTTATGTGATTTAGAAAATAAAAATGACACATTTCCCTACCTTGAAGTCAGGAGTCAAGGTAGTAATTAGAGTTTAACATAGAGATTGTCACTTACATTCAGTTTTATGAAGGAAAAGACTAATTAAATACTTTAAAACTCAGATACTGTTAATATAATTAAAAGTCAGCTACTATCATGTTTTACATAAGTGGAATAAAATTTTATGAACTGAGGTCAATAAAACAGGATTTTGGAAGATTCTGAAAAAAAATGTGTTTGAGGATCGGTTGGCATTTTCAGTGCTTTGAAAACAAACACTCTGGAGTGGCCCATCAAAGCAATTTATTATCATGGGCGTGATACATAAATTGGCCACTTAGTTGTTTAGAGATGTTCTCCAAGTTTCTGAAAACAGACTCATAACGTAAAACCACATTCAGCCATCAATGGAGACTCAGAAACACTTTCCTCTGTCTCTTTTGCCCTTTCATCTTTGGCATGCGATAATGAATAAACCAGGAAAGCATATGTTCCTTGCAATTCCAGACTAATTTTTATCAACGTTAACGTGCATGGCCCTCTGCATGGATGTGCATTTTAGTGCATTCAGCAGAAATGACCTCTCACAGTCCTGAGTGGCTAGTCCATGCTCAAAGGGGAAGAGGAGCTCACTTAGAACAAATCAGCTGCTGGGGGAAAAGAAGTTGCCTCTCTAGTCTGTCAACCTGTTGTAATCCTAGTTTCTCCAGAAAAGTAAAAACATAGAACAAAGTGATAACTCAAAGCTAAAAGCAACTTCTGTATTGTACTATAACTGAGGGGTCCCCAACTCCCAGGCCGCAGACTGGTATCGGTCACTGGCATATTAGGAACGGGGCCGCACAGCAGGGGTAGAGCAGCAGTTGAGAGAGCAAAGCTTCATCTGTATTTGCAGTAGCTCCCCAGAGTGAGCATCACCGCCTCATTTCAGATCATCAGGCATTAGATTCTCATAGGAGCACCAGTCCCTGGAGCCAGAAAGGTTGGGGATCACTGCTGTATCTGATTATGTGGCGATGGTGAGAATGATGTTAGGTGGAGAGACTAAAAATACTTCATGGTAAACATCAGTAATTAATTCTTATTGTAAAAAAAAAAAATGAGATTGACGTGGAGCAAGAAGGCATAGATGATGGAAAATGTAGGCAACCAAAAACTCAAATTATTGAAAATAACCAAAAAAATCCACACATTTTAGTTTTGTCAACTTTTTGGCCTCAGTGTACCCAAAAGATACAATGGTGGCAAGTCACCAATTTGAGGTTATGACTCCTTTTTTTCAGATGCTAGATACACTGGCAAGAAATGTATTACCAAAAGGCAAGACCAGCTATATAATCTTTGTGGTCCAGACCAAAACGAAAATGCAGGGTCCGTGTTCAAAATTATTAAGTACTTCAAGATGGTGACAGCAAAGCCCTAAACCAAAAGCCCTATAGAGCGTGGGTCCTGTGTGACCGCACAGGTCACAGCCCATGAGGTCAGACCTGCCAGAAGGTAAGAAACAAGGGAGGTAGAGATCTGCCTAATCCATATATAGATCTGGTGCCTTCTAGCTAGTTTAGCTTCTCTTGGCAGAACACACACATTTACAGATGCTACAGCTTATGAATGACCTTGTGTCACTTTCTCATTTATAGAAACTAAATGACTTGTCTATGGTCATGAGTTGAATGATGAAGCCAGAACTAAATCCCAGGTATCCTGGTTCCCCCGCCCACTTTTTCCCCCCTACACCACACTACTGGTCTCCAGTTTACATGTAAATAATCAGGAAATAGTAACTCCAAAAACGGGAAAAGGGATTGGGCAGGAATTACTGTATTGGAACTTCTTTTTCAACTCTTCCATGCAAAGAATAAAATGTAGTTTTAAAAATCAGATTTCAAATTCTTTTCTGAGTCAACACTTCCAAATCCTACGGTAAGGACATCATATGACAGCTTCAAACACTGAAGCAAATTTCCTTTGCCAAGAGCTCAGTTGAACCCTTAGAGTTAATGATCATAGACCAAGGTGGTCATTAGTGGATGGTTATGAGGCAACATATTAGTAAACTAATCAGTGTTCCTGTACAAATATTTAAAATACTTCTGAGATCATTTGAACTTTAACACCAAGCTGGCCAAATGCATTCGTAATCTGAACCCAAGGTTCTAATAAATTTCTCCCTTTTGGATGTCCTTCAATGTGTGGGACATTTTTAGAAAGATTAGCACCTGAGTGGAAACAAAGACTGACATTTTCAATATAAACATGAGACCTGAACTTTTTTATACAAAACTAAATGTATGTATTTTCCTCACTTAGGTATATGTGTCAATTTAGTCCATCAAAATATCTGGTGCAAGGACATCGTTGTTGAAAGATACTACACAAATCAAATGTAAATGAAGCTGTAAAAGCTTATGGAAAACATTCAATCAAGTGATGAAAGAGTTCAAGGTAGTCTGGCATTAACGTGATACAAATAAACAATCCCCCCCTCCCCACACACACTATTCAGAAGCAAAACATAGCTGTCAACCCCCCTTGACAAGGATTAGGTTTTAGGGCCAAATAGAGCTCTATTTCGAATCCTAGCTTCATACATATTTTATTTTTATGAGCCTTGCTAATTCACCTGAAAAATGGAGTAGATCAGATGATTTTTAGATGTCTCAGTGATCCCTTAAATCTGAGTCATACACCTTTAATTATATCTTACAGAGTTGCCCCTCAAAATTTTCACCAGGGGGATAAAATTAGTTTTGCATGTCCAATGCCTTCCATAACTTTATGGTCTGTAGGTAGCAACAAGGAAAAACAAAATACTCTCTGGTTTGGATAAATATTGGCATAATTATAGGTCTGCTGTTTGGAAAATGAGGGCCAGAACAAAATGGTGCAGAGACATGAGTAACCCAAAGTGTCTGAGGCTTCAGCACTTACATCTCATTAACCACCAATTACTGTATTCATAATTTAACACAAAAAGAAAAAACGCAAATGAGGTTTTTAAAAAAAAATCCCTTTTATCTAGACTTTAGTTTATACTTGGCTTCCAAAGGCAGGATTAATGCAATAGGTTGAGAAAGGGAGTAGTTAGATTGAGCCATAAAAATACTTTTTGATAACATATGAGGCTATAAAAATGGCCTGGCTGAATCTATTAGCCAAAGATAAATAATACCCTGTAGGAGAAAAAGAAGCCGCTTTTTCTGATCATAAGGTCTGGTATGTTTTTAAAGACCTTGCTTTCACTGAAAATGTAACACATCTATTTAAAGAGACATTTTTGAAATTCGTGATTTCATAACATTTTTGCATCTGAAATCTTGTCTCTGATCTGGCAAGGCCACGTTCAAGACTTTTGTCAAAACACAGGAAGAAAAATAATCCTTAGTTATTTATTTTTGCTATTTCATTATGAATCTTACTATTATTACTATTTCTATTGTTACTATTGCTATTCTCCTTATTACCACCACTAGTAATGCTGTTACCACTACAGTATCCACATCTGCATTTCTCACTGGCCATCTGATAAGAGTTCTAGTGAATAATATTTTATTGCTCAGCCCCTTGAGTCCCTGGCTGGCTCTCTCTGGCGAGTTTGTTGGCTCTACCTCAGCATAGTCCACCAGCCAGCAGCTTCAATATCACTTGGAAGCTTATTACAAATGTGAAATCTTGGCCCCGCCCCAGACCTATGGAATCTAAAGGTCTAGGGTAGGTGGCCAGGTTAACAAGCTCATGTCAAGATTCTGATGTTCGGATTTGCAAAGCTCTGCTCAACAGAAGTGACCAAGGTGTCAATGACCAGAGGAAGGAGGGATGAGAGAGGACTGAGGACAAACACCTGGAGCCACTACCCGCAGGCCTGACCTTGTCTGCTTCAAGGCAGGCTGACAATGCCAAGAAGAAGAAAGCAAAGTCGGGGGCAGGCTTTCAGGAAAGAGAGCTCCTTCCTGCCCCCAGAGGCTCCTGCCTTCAGCTTCAGGCCTCCAGGAGGACAGGCACCACCAGAACTTTCCCCCAGCCACTGCATGTCTCTTTTGCCTGCTGGACGTTGAAAATGACAAGACCCCTTATTTTTCATCAACGCATGCAGGTAGAATTAGCTACTGTTTCAAAATTAGTATTTCTTAAGGTGTGAGCTCTATGCATTTCAGGATCTCGTTGATCCTCAGTTCCATCAAATCAAAATCTCTGTGGGTTTCAACAAGCTCTCAAATGACTCCTATGCTGAGTCAAATTTAGAAACTGTGGTTCTTATTTTTTGGTGTGATCTGACAATTAGTTTGTGATAAGTCACTGTTTGCCTTCCTGCCCTTCCTTCTTCCTTCTTCTCTCTCTCTCTCTCTCTCTCTAGTTTTCTTTCATAACATGTTTCCTCAATAACACAAGAAAATGAAAAAAACAAACAAAAAAAAACCACACAAGGAAGAAAAGAAAAATTACTAGAATGCCTAGCACCCATTTTGATAAATAAAATATAAAATAACATGCATTGATTAAATAACGTTAGGATAGAAAATGACTACATAATAGTCCATGAAAAGATATCATAAATTATTTAGTTAATCACCTATTATTAAACATCTAGAGGCTATTATCCAGATTTTATGCTTTATAAATAATAATACAATAAAACTTAATTAAAAAAAATCCTTTGTACTCATTCCTAATAGCCAAGTGATCCTTATGGTCAATTCTTAGAATTGGAATTTCTGCTTCAAAATTATGTCTTCTTTTGAAGCATTTAAAACATATTACCAGACTGCCTCCAGAAAGAGTACCAGTTAAGAACATATTAGGTTGTAAATTGTTAAAACCATGTTGGAAACAGTTTGGCAATATAGATACGGAAAAATGATCATATGCATGCTTTTAGACCTGGAAATTGTACTTTGTGGTCTACAACCTGAGTGACACTTGTTTGAAAAATATTCGCAATAGTAAAAAGCTAGAAATCTAAACATCCATCAGTGCAATAACAATGCAACAGTTAAAATATATGAACTAGATCTATATGTATTGACATAGATCTATCTAAAAACATAATGACATAATGTTGAATGAAAAAAATCTTGGTAAAAGCATACGTATGGAATGAAATTACTTATGTAAAAATTTTAGAAACCATAAAAATATTCTGTCGTGAGTGTTTATACACTTAGGGGAAGTACAAAGCTAGGTACAGCAAGGATACACTAACTTCAACATAGTGGTTAATCTCTGGAAAAGGGCCTTGGAGGAGAGGTATAGGGGTTTTAGCTGGTTGCATAATATTTTATTTTATTAATAAACAGTTTTGAAGCAAACAGGATAAAATGTTAGCATTTGTCAAATCTAGGGTACAATTCTCAAAGTGTATCTAAGGACCTCTGGGGGCCTGAAGTCTCCTGCAGGATGTCCATGAGATCAAAATAATTTTCATAATAATACAAGACATTATTTGTCCTTTCCACTATTTTCACACTTGCACTGATGATGCAAAATCAATGAAGGTAAAACTGTGGCAACTTAGCACAAATCAAGGCAGTGGTACCAACTGTACGAGTAATCATTGTATTCTTCACACCACACGCTGGCAGTAAAACAAACAAACCAAAAGAAGCCAGTTTGAATCAAGAACGTCCTTGATGAAGCAGTAAAAATTATTTTAATGAAATCTCAACACTCGAGCACTTTTTAAAAATAGTCTGAGAGACAAAATAGCAAGTATGCATATAGCACTTCTGTTGCAAATTGAAGTGTGATGACTGTCTTGAGGAAAAGCCCTTGTGTGATTGAATTGTGAACTGAACTATCTGCTTGCTTCATAGAACATCATTTTTCTTGAAAGAACCAGTAAGAGACAAATTGTGGTTATGCAGACTTGAGTGTTTGGCCAACTTTTTCTCAAAAGTGGAGTCTATCACTTCAAAGAAAACAACTGACAGCATGTGTTGTCAAGCGACTCTGGGCTTGACAGATCCCTAATAGTTGAAGACTTTTTTGAGATCAGTAGATATGTAATAAATAGAATCTCAAATATTGTATAATGAAATACATCTACATCTGGAAAATCTGCATTACTCAGTGAACCAATATTTTCCAAATGGTCAATGCATGATATTACAAAATCATGCATGTGTAAAAGATTCACTCAAAGTGCAAGATAAATGAATGAATTTTAATGTAATGGAGTATGAAAAGTTGAGTGATGTAGTTTTAGATTCCACATTATTAATTACTCATTTACAAACTACCACTTGTTAAATTTTGGTAAAGTATCAAAATAGAACTTTCAGTTATTAGAAAAGGCTATTGAAATATATTTTTTCCTGCCACATATCTCTGTGTGTATATATTTTCTTTGTATATTTCAATATAAAAGCATATCACAACACAATGAATTCAGAGGAAATATCAGAATCCAGTTGACTTCTTTCAGGACAGACATTAAAGAAATTAGTAAAAATGTAAAACAATGCCACTCTTGCCAATAACTCTTCTTCCTTTGGAAAATGTAGTTATTGTCAAAAAAAAAATGTTATTTATGTTAACATGTAAAGAGTTTATTATTGCTCTTCTAAATGAATTAATAAATATTTTAAATGTTTCTCTTTTAATTTCTAATGTGATACTACAAATATTAATAAACAAAAGTTCTATGGATTCTCAATAATTTTTAAGAATGAGCCCAAACAATTTGAGAACTGCTGACCAAGGGAGGGATTATATAGATTATTTTATATTATCTTCTACATTTTTCTCTACCAGGAGCATATGAGGATATACATGATCCTATATCCTTATAAAACCTAAGAATGATCACTAAACAAACTAACCCTGTGAATCTGAGAGGGAAAAATGTCATGATTTTAATTTGCCTTTCATTATGTAAATTTGAACAATTTTATATTTTATTATTGATTTAAAATTTTTTTGTGCGTTGTCCTCTTTCTAGTCATTTATTTACCTGTTCATTCAACATATATTTGTTGAGCATCTTGTATATACCATGCTTACTTCTAGGAATATCTGGAATATAGCAGTGAACATTATAAAAAGTCTATTGCAGGAGTTGGCACACTGTGGTCTGTGGGCCAACTTTGTCACACTTCCTTGTTTTGTAAATAAAATTTAATTAGAACACAGTAGTGCCTATTTGTTTACATATTGTCTATGGCTGTTTTTGTGCTCCTAGGGCAGAGTTGAACAGTTGCAATAGAGACTGTGTTGCTTGCAAAGCCAAAAATATTTACTGTCTTTTACAGAGAAAGTTTTCTGGCCCTTGGTATTGTGGATTCTATAAGAATGCTTGTCTCTTTCTTTCATATTTGTAAGACTGCTTTAGATACTAAATAAAATATTTAATCTTTGCTTCAAATAAATAAGCATTATTATTTTAAGTAATTATTCTTCTATGTTTGTTTCATCAGCAATGTATATTAAATCAAGTATTTCTGGAGCATCTACAGAGGTGATAAAAATTTTCTCACTTAACCTATTGATAAGATCAATTATAAAAACAGATTTCTGTAATAGAAAAATGTTTTATGGTCTTAAGAACCAACTCTTGTGGTTTTGGTTTGTTATTAAGTTTTACTAGATTGAATTTGCTGGTACTTCACTTGAAATTTTTCAATCTGTGAGGTTGATTTATAAGGTTTTGGTGTCATCTCTTTTAGGATTGTCCTATACTGTAAATGAAAAAGAAATTGGAATAGTGACATCTTTTTTCTATCTCTAGAATAGTTTACACCTGTTAAACTTATAAATTTGCACAAATTATGTCACAAAATGGGGCATATAAAATTAAGATCATGAGAATAACATAGGGTATAAATTTGCTCTACTAAATAATCTGGAGAGATAGCATAATCATGCAGTTCAAAACAGCAATAACAATAGTTAGAGTCAGATTTAGATTTTAGTTTTTTGTTAAATGGGGGAAATTGTAAGGTGCCCACATCCCTTCAAGCATTCTCCCTCAAGCATTGGACTAATTAAGCTAAAACTTTTCCTAGGTTTGTGAGAACAGCTACTGGATTGAGACCAACTATGGAGCTTAATCCATCATATTAACACATCCAAAGAAAGAAAAGGTCAGCTCCTGGAGCACGGCCACTTTAGATAAACTGAGCTCAGAAAAAACAAACTTTGGCAGTGGGTGTCATGCACTGTCTTCAGGAAGGAGACACTGAATCCAAGTGATCTAAGTAACTAGTTGTGAAAAATGTGTTGTCTATTGAAAGCAGAGGCATTTCCTCAGGCCTCACCAAGCCCTGGAGAAATATTTCCCAGGACTATGGCCCTTTGCTGATTCCAGACACATCATCAATGTTTGGCTTATGAATTCAGCAATATCTGTTGATCCTGGAAAAGTTTTCAGGAGGTGCCTAATGCTGCAGATTACAAACTTTTCTCTAAGAAACATTACTCCTGTGTGTGTGTGTGTGTGTGTGTGTGTGTGTGTGTGTGTTCTTTGTTTTGTTTTGATTTGATGTAAGACTCATTCCCAGGGCCTCATCAAAGGACATGTATATAATACTAGACTCACCAGCTGAAACTGTGGTTCTTTCTTTCTGATTTCAAATGCCATTTAGTGTGGCATTTTTAGAAGGATAATTTCAAATATATTCTAAGTTATAAAAGAATAAAATAAGTTGCTTACTTTGAACATTAGAAACAAATCACATACAACATACCTCACTGCTCACGGCAACTCATCTATGTGGGTCTGGATGCTCTTACTGGATAGCTGAGAACTTTGGCCTGGATGATTCCAATGGCATTTCCATTTCATCTAGTCATAACTTTCTAACATGGATTGGAGGACTTCTTCAAGAGGTTATGCTTTGGTCCCCATTTACCTTTCCCAGTCATTATCTTTTGCCCATTAGCCAAAGGTATCACAGGACTCTGAAAGAATGCTAATTCTCATTCTTGGTGAATTTTGCTAGGCGTGGACAACACTTCTATCCTTGGCTCTCATAAGGGAATTCATGGATAATAATATATTGAAAATATTTGAACTACACATAAGTTATTTGTATCTGTAAGGTCCATGTTTAAAGTTATGCTTTTTTTTTTACATGATTAGAAATATATCATCTTTAAAAAAGGTTAGATAGACCTTAAAAGGATAAAAATGAATATAGTAAATATTATTCTGTTAGGTTGAACTATATAAATTTGCTGATACTATTTTTTAATGAGTGATAGATATATTTTGACTTATAGAACAGAAACTTCAAATTTCAACAATGTTATCTAACATATCTCAACCATTAAAAGTTCATCAGCCTATTTTCTCTTATAGAACAGAAATGTATCTGTCAATTTACCAATGACAAGTATTTAAGATATGTTCAATGATGTTTTAAAGAATGTAAATTGAAACAAATTGGTTTTATTTTCTTCTCAATTACTCAAGCATAAGGCTTCTGAGAAGGGAATGACATTCATTTTATGATTTCCTGTCATTTGGCTTAACTTCCTGCATGAGGCTGAATGAAACAATATTGTACCACTCTGCTGTTGTGATCACACCAAATTTTGACATATGCTTAGTGTTTGGCTCGGTTTTGTTACCAGGTTCACACTTGGATCCAAACTCGGGTGCATGTGGGAGCACATGCATGAGCATGTGTGTGAGCCTGTATGCAATCACATTTGGACATTTGTTTCCTACTAACAGAAACCCAAGCATATGTTTGAGAATAAGCTTCTCTTTTCTTTTGACACATTTTCTGTGATTAGATTCATTAAGAAACATAGCAGCATTAAAAATTAGGAGGGGTACGCACTTATAAACATCAACTATAGTTATGGCAAAGACCTTCACATCAACTAAGATGTGTCTTTTGGAGCCATAATCCAACCTACAAGACACATTTTCATGTACTTTACAGCACAGTTCAAATCATTATAGAATAAAAAACCTTTTCTATAAAGAAAATAAAGATGGTGAAATAACATGGCTTATTTGAACATTAAAATATCCTCTATAAAAATGTCAACCTAACTGGATTACTTCCATCAATGCTGCAAAAATAGAACCAGCAAATGAGACTTTGATGCCGGCAGTTGAAAAAAAAATTTTTTGAGGTATTTTGTTCTCGTGGTTTATGAGGTTACTAAAACCCTCGATGTAATTATGGTTTGACACTTTCTATCATTTTTTAACTTACAGTCTTCTAAAGGAGATAGTGTAAATTGCATTCTTTAAAACATTATTGAACATGTCTTAAGTACCCAAAATGTCATAGGGAGTGAAATAGAATTACCCAAAACATGAGCAAGTCTCTAGCTTCAAATTTAAGACCCATGAAAAGCGAAGGGATAAAGGCATAACTCTGTTAAATTTGCACAGACAGGGTACATTCTGTAGGAATTCAGGTTTGGGTGACATGAAAAGTATTTGGCTATCATTTTTATTTATTTGCTTTAAATCAAGTATGGTAGAAATAAAATCATATTATTATTATTATTATTAGAAATAAAAAATGATACAAATCTTTGTGATAATGACTTTTGTGAGGCAGAATATAGTATAGCAGTTAAGTATATGGGCTCTGAATTCATACAGACTAAATTCAAGTACTGAGTTTGTCCTGTGTTAGTGTTAGTTGTATGATCCTGGGGCATTGACTGATATTTAGCCCTCAGTTTCCTCAGCTGTCTAATGAGAATAATAATGATATCTAGTGTATGCCATAAGGCACTACAAATAATTAAAAGAAATAATCCATGAAAGCACTTTGCACAGTGCCTGACAATACAAATGCTCAACAAATATTAGAATTCTTAGAAAGAGGGGAACATCATGCATTTTGAAATAAGGGATTCTGAATATAGCACAACTGATAATAGAAAGGCAGTTAAGAGAATGTGGTACCCATGCAGCTAAACTGTAGGAAGCATTTTAAACAAAACAAAACACATATGTTCTTGATTTCATTGGTTAAAAAGCAAGCATGGAAACATCTGTAGATACTCTTGTACGCAAGGCTCAATTTGTTTGGCTTCTTTGTCCCTTGTTATTCACTTGAGACTCAATATGTTTAGCAAACCTTTGATGAGGTGGGGTAGATATCAATTTCTAAAAGCTATTTTCTCCACAGGCTACTAAAGTTGATTGTATTTTGATGAATGCATTTTGAATTGAAGAACTCAAAAATAAATATCTGTTTATCACCAGAGTATCTACCTGCATTGTTGAAAATTCCTTTGGATCTCTTGATAAGCCAGAAGAAAATTTTAGGAAGTAACGAGAAAGGAAAACGATTATATAAATGGTATTAAGCTCCAGAAGCTCCTTATTGGTAAAACGTGGCCTGGGATTGGATGAGTGTAATCAGAATTAAAGACCAGAAGAATATTAAAAGAAACAAATGTATCTTACTGGCCAAGCTTCACCTGCATCCATTACTATATAGGCATTTTAGTAGGAACAATGCAAATATTTCAAAAGCAGAATTGAGTTCAATCTTTGGAATAATAAGCAGATGCAGAGGGCCATGTTTCTATGAAGGATACATTTTACATGAAACGTAAGTTAATATTAAGGAAATTGGTGCTAGGGATCCTTGTTAATATCCCTTTGCCAACACAAAACCATATTAAATGCAAGTAAAATTCAATCTCCATTTCAATACTTATAAAAATCTTCGCATTCCAATGAAAAATTGTCTGGGTTAGCCATTATATTTACATAGTGGCAGGCAAATTTATGTTTATAATGACCTATCCCTCTAAGCGAATGATTAGAAAATATTTTCATGACTGCATAAAATGTACTTACTTGAAATATATGGTCAAAATTACAAATTGGAAAACACAGATAAAAATCATTTAAATACTTTTCAAAACTGCGACTTTGTTTTTTAATTCCAAAAAAATTAGAATAAGAAAGTTATTGGCTATAAAGGCAGTTCTGTTTTAGAGAATACTCTTCATTTTGTTTTTGCAGTGAACTAGTGTAAGGAATATAACATGGATGGCCCAGTGAGATGTGACCTTTGCTTGTCTAGGCTAAATGGTCCTGGGAGTGCTGAGTTGGCAACATTCTCTGTTCTCATCTTCCTTTTGGCCATTGGCTGAGAGTGGTGACAGGGGTTAGCAGTTCAGTCTGCTGCTGTGAATCGGGGTGTTTCTTCTGTGAAGCTAATTGGAACTGCAACATTGGCCTCATTATCATGTTGTAAAACCCCTCTGAACTAACCAGCTCAGACAGCCATGGTTATATGCTAAAATCAAAGGCAAGATAATTCAAAGAATTATGGATACAGAGGTCAGGCCATTTTCTAAATATCAAAGAATATAAGATTAAAACTCAGGGCATAATTCATTTACATATACCAATATGTTTATAAAATTGACAACTTTTCAAATTTACCATCAACATAGACTAACGAGAGAAATGAGCCAAGAGAGATCTCTGAGATGTTTTACTCTAAGCAATCATGTCATTCTTCTCACTATAGTCATGTTTAAGTCACATGGCCTGGGGTCGATATTTTTCAAGTCCAATGACAGTGAACCATTGTGCAATTAATTAGATTGCTATTGGCTTAACCTGATTGTATTGCTAAGATTACAAATAATAATAATAATAATAATAATAATAATAAATGAATAAAAGTTAAATACATTTATTATGCTGCATGCCACCTATACCTTAACTTAAATCGATAGTTCTCAATGGGGGAGATTTTATCCTGGAGGGGGATTTGGCAATATCTGGAAACATTTTTGATTGTTACAACTGGATGGGGGAGGGGATAGTGCTACTGGCAACTAGTGGGGGAATGCTGGTAAATATCTTACAGTGTGTAGGACACAAGAGATAATTTTTTAAACTCGAAATGTCAACAGCGCTGAGGTTGAGAAACTCTGATCTAAATAACCGAATCAAGAATGTGGGGATCTAGGATCTGATCAACTGAGTAGCATCTGGTCATTACTGGGGCTGAAGGACTATTTGACAAACAGTTTAAAAGTTTCAAGGACACTTCTAAATACACTGTATCATCTGGCAATGAGTCTGGTGTTAGGACAGGAGAAGGAGAAGAAAAAATGTAAACATTACATCTATATCTACATGTATATATAGATATGGAAAGAGAGAACCCCATCATGAGTCAAAAAAAAAAAAAACATTAGTGCTAATTTTCTAGTGTAAAGGCTGATATAAATTATTGGTAAGATAATTTGTATGTTAGCCAATTTGCTTTTATAACATGCAATAGCAACATCGTTTTTAAACCAAAGATTTCTCTGATTAAAGACAAATGATAACTTCATGACCTAATTTGCCTTGATATTAAAAATATATCTTGAAATTTCAACATAAATCTCTCTTATTGGCCAAAAATAGATAAATGAAATAAATAAAAGTCCTCCAAGCAGACTATTTATATGAGAACCCTAAAAAAATGATAAAGATGGCATCACAAATTAATAAGGGATGGATTGTTCAATAAAAATGATTTTGAGATAACTGTCTAATTATTTAGGAGTCTGGAAAAACGTAGTTATGATCTCAACTTCTCCCCATATATCAAAATAAAAGCACAGATGGACTAAAGAATTACCCCCCACAAAAAAAAAGCCAGGAGAAAATGAGATGAATAGTTATCTTCTCTCTGAATGTGGGGCAATTTTCTCCAATTCTGCTGTGGCAGTAGGAGAAATACAAAGGGAAATCTCAAATAGAATGCTCTTACGTAAAAGAACTATGCTTCTGTGTGTTAAAACCCCAAATTATCAAACTTGTCAAAATTGAAAAGAAAACCGCATATTCAGGAAAACATTCGCAACACAAATTTTAAAGTGTCACTATTTTTGACTATTTAGGGTTCATATAAGATATATAGCATTACTCAATCAATAATTGAGTAGAGGACACAGAACAATTTTAAAAGGAAAAATATTCCAACTAAAACATATAGGACAATATCTCATTTTAGTAGAAATGCAAATTAAAATAAGATACTATTTTCTACTTATCAATTTTCAAAAATTTTTTTACTTTAAAGGGAAGGAGCAGTTAGAAAGCCTTTCTCTAATTACAGATAGAGTGTAAGTTGTTACTACCCTCCTAAAAGATATGTAAATAAGTTCATATTCATGGCTTTTGGCTCACTGAAGTCATTTATGAAAATTAAGGGGTGGGAAATCTCAAAATATGGAAAAAAGAGCTTTACACACAGGATATTTACTACAGTATTACTTTAAATAATTTATCTTGAACCTCTTTAATGTTCAATAGTTGAAATGATAGTGAGGCATCCATTGATGTGGCAAATATTTTGTGACAATTTCAAAGGCTATTTACAAAAATTTTAATAAAATGGCAGCATGTTTGTGTTATAATATGAGGTTAAAAAGTTGCTTATGATAGGTGTAGTAGGCTAAATGGTGACCATCCAAAAGATACGTCCATGTCCTAACTTGCAGAACCTGTGAATATTACCACATATGGCAAAAGAGTGAATGTCACCTTCCATGGCAAAACATGGCTTAAATTGAGGCTATTGAGGAGGAGCTTATCCTAGATTATGCAGGTAAACCCTAAATATAATCACATTTTCCTATAAGAAGAGGCAGAGAGAGTTTAGATACAGACACTAAGAAGTGGTAGAAAGATGGAGGCAGAAATTAAAATAATGCAGCCTTGAGCCAAGAGAGACTGGCAATCACCAGAAGCTGGCAGAAGCAAAGAACAGAATCTTCTTTAGAGCCTCTGGAGAGAACACAGCCCTACTGACTCCTTGCTTTTGGTTTTCTGGCCTCCAGAACTGAAAGAAAATAAACTTTTGCTTTAATCCACCAAGTTTATAGTAATTTGTTATGGCAGACACAGGAAATTTATACAGTAGGTTTATGTCTAACTTTTTAAGAAGCTACCAGTTTTCTCAAGTGGTTGTACCATTTTACATTTTCACCAGCAACATGAGGAGAGACTCAGTTACTCCACACGTTCACCAACACCTGGGAGGCTCAGTCTGTTTAATTTGAGCCATTCTGATAAGAGTGTAGTGATATCTCACTGTGATTTTAATTTGTATTTCTCTAATGACTAATAATGTTGAGCATATTTTCATGTGCTTACTTGCCATCTGTATATGTTCTTGGGTGAAGCGTATGTTCCAATCTTTTGCCTATTTTAAAATTGGGGTTACCGTTGTCTTATTATTGAGTTTTGAGTGTTCTTTATGTATTCCGAATACATCTGCTATGTGACCTAGCCATTCCATTTTTAGGTATTTACCCAAGAAAAATGAAAAAATGAAGGCATATACCCATACAAAGATTTGTACATTAATGTTCATAGATGTCCTGTTTGTAAAGGTGAAAAACTGGAAATGTTCATCAACAAGTAAATAAATAGTAGTATTCATACAATAAAATATTACTCAGCCATAAAAGTTAATGAACTATTGGTACATGCAACAACAGGAATTAGTCTCAAATAATTATGTTGAGTGAAAGAAGCTGGACAACCAAATAATACATATTGTGGAGTCCACAAGTCTAGAAAAGTCAAACTAGTCTATAGTAACAGAAAGCAGATGTGTGGTTGCCTAGGGATAGAGGCAGTAGGGGATAACCAAGGGACAAGAGAAAACTTTGGAGGTGACAATAAGTTCCCCATCTTGACTGTGGTGAAAATTTCCATATATATACATATGCCAAGTTATCAAGTTGTATACTTTAAATATGTACAATTCATTGTATGCCAATTATACCTCAATAAACTGTTTTAAAAAGTTGCTTCATCATTTTATGCCAAAGTTTCCTCATCTATAAAAGAGGATAATAATAGATTCTACTTCATAGGGTTGTTTTGAGGATGAAACTGGTAGTATTTGCAAAGCACTCTGTAATCTCACACATAATAAGCACTCAAAAATATGCTAACAGTATTTTTGTAAAAATGGTATATAAACTTTTCATACTGGTGAAATCCTAATAGGTAAAAATGTGCTTAGAAAAAAAAAGACTGAAAAGAAATACACAAAATTAGAAAAAGCTATTTGATTTGACTTGTGGAATTTTGTTCTTAAGTTTCCTTCCCCCCCCCAATATTTTCTACAATGAGAATGTACTGTTTTTTATCCAGTAAAAAGTTTAAGAAATAATAATAATCCCCAAACAAAACAAAGCCCTGCTAAACAAATCAAATACCATGAAGATATTCTTACTTACTTTTACATACATATTTTTACATACTGCCTATTTTTCCACACTGGCACCCCTGTGATCTTCTAAATGGCGAGTCCAATCTGGAGGGAGCAACCTGGAGGGAGCACATGACTTCTGGGACAATGAAACACACCTGGCTGTGCTCAGCTGCAGGAGTGACTGAATGCAAGGGTGAGACCCTGGTTGGCCCTGTTTAATTCAAGTTCTAAATTAGGTGAGCCATAGCTAGAAGAGTCAAAGAAGGGGTGGGTGGGGGCGGGGGGAGGAGGAGGACATAAAGATTGCTGGCAGCAACCCTGCTAGGAAGCAGCTAAGGGTAGCTTTTTTTGTCTGGATGCTCCAGAGTTAAGTCACCACTTTATGGGTAGAAAGCACCACCCTAAATGACTGCCACAGCAGTTCTTGCCAACATCATTTGTTCCAATGACTTAGGTAGCATCTCTCCTCATTCTGCAGAGTTTCTTTCTCTTGCCTGTTTAAAACCCTTCAATGACTCTCCATAACCCTTTAGATATAGTCCTTATTCTTGACACGGCCCACATGGCCCAGGGTGATCTGTCTCCTGCCTACCTCTCCAGTCTCATCTTATACCACCACTCTTTCCTTCGCTATGTTCCTGCCCCACTGGCTTTTCAGGACTTCCAAGTTCCTTTGGTCTCTCCCATCTTAGTAATGTCATATCTTCCTTGCTTTGTGCCATTAAATCTTCCCTACTCACTGCTTCTTACCACCAATTTCCTTTTCATATAAGGCTCGGCTAAACAGGAAAATCCTCCTTGACATCCCTTTGCTATACTCTCCCATAATACTTTTTGCTAAAATTCAGTTAATTGATCAATGAGTCTTCCTAGCCGGCTAGCTGATGAGCAATCTGAGAGCAGAATCATGTTGACGTTGTTCAAAGCAGTATCCCCTAAACATAGCAGAGTTATAAATACTTCTTACTGGTGCTTAATAAAGGGCTGTTCCAGATTCCCTGATGAAAGTATCATGATAGAAGAGAAAGAACATTGAATCACTAGGACACCCACCTGCTATCATGTGGCCTCAGGCAAGTCATTTCTTTCTGGTTTAATATTAAATATTTACAAAATGGGCCTAACTTATCTCTGGAGTCTCCTCTAGATCTAGATCTAGAATGTAATTGGGCGAGACTGAGGTCATGTCGCAATGAACCAGAATGATTTGTTGAGCAAATGATTGCAGCCAGAAAATAATAAGTTGCCAGTAAAGAAAACTAGATCATCACCAACAATTTATTTACGACTTAGAAGCTAAAAGTCAAAATGATGGGCTTTAATTATTAGGTACTCTTAAATTTTTGTTCTACCTACAAACATCCAAACACTTGGCCCACATCATTTTTCTACAGACAGTAATTGACAGGAAATCCTTGAATTATGGGTGGCCTTAGTTTCGGCCACTCTTGAATTAAATATGCACACTCGGACATGCTCAGAGAGTGAACTGGGATGAAAGAGAATGGAAAAGGGATGTTTCTGGCCATCTCTGGACCAACCCAAGAACAGAAGATATCACCAGCTGCGTTTTAAATAACTCTGCCTCACAGCTACATATGACTTCACCTTACAGGGGACCCAGAACGACCTCGAGTAGAAGAAACTCATGAAGCCACACATGCCCTAAACCCCTGTGGGACATTTATTTGCATTTTCAGGTACATCTCTAATGGCAGGAAGTCGTAATGTACTTGTAGAAGCGCAAATGGAAACAATGAATTTAATCAACTCCACTCTGATAACAATGGCATTGGTGCTGAGAGGGAATTCAAGGAAGCCAAAAATGCAGCCATGAAAATGCATCTTTATCAAGAGAAAATCTATGTTTCTAGGAACAAAAAGCTGACTGTTTACAAATCCTTTATCTTCATTCAAGAGAGTAAATAATTACTCCAGCCTAAGGATATCAAGTTTACTTTGATAAAGTCAACCGGACAGGATGCCCAAAATTAATGGTGAGAACTTTTTCAGTATCTTCTTCCTCTCTCTTTCTGTACATGCTAAATAAACAGCACATATTTATGTCTTAAAAGCTCTATAACACAAATAAGGGAAAACAGGTTAGAATGATTGTATGATAATTCAGATCAAGAAAAAATTAAATAAATAAAATCTTTTCCTTGGCCTTCTTATATGATATTAAAACAAACAAATAAACTAATAAATATGTAAACAAAAACATTGCTACTTCACAGTATGTTTCAATGTTTTCCAGAGAATTCAGTTTTGTCTTTGAGAATAACTAATCATGTAATATTCACATAATTTTTGATACTAAACTCTCATGTAAAAGGAGTAAATATGGAACAGTCAGCCCTTCAGTTGTATTCAGGGTACAGAAGCATTATACTAGGAGGAAAGTAAATAAAACAAAAATTTCCATAACTATTATATTATAAATGACTCTTATAAATGGTATTTAGTTCAATAGATCAGTGATTTCCTACAAACTGTTAGCTTCTAAGCATGTCTAAAATGAAATGCATCCCCTAAAACCCATCTCTAAAAGGCTCAAAAAAATTGTTTGAGAGCAAAGTATTTTTATAGTATTGTTGGGAGACAATTTTCCATGAATCTTTCAAGTTTCTGTACATCTTGTGAGCAGAGCTATCGACTGTCTTTGTTCCAGACAGCCTTTCAAGGATATTTGTTGCCACAGACTTGGAGCATAGAGTCTCTTGCTGCATTAAAGTCCAGGCATGCTCACAGCCTAGCATAAAAGATTTGAGTTCCCTAAACCAAGGTTCTTCCTAGTAATGCAACTCTAATACAGGTGTCACCTGGACTTCTTTGCATCCCCTTGTAGGACCTGGGAGTGAAGCAATAGCCATAAGAAAATGTTGGTATTCTGGACACTGTTAGTGCTGTGAGTATAAATATTCCTTCATCTCTGATCCAGAATATCATGTTTCTGCTCTAATTTATGAAACTGTGGCGGGCTAACTTTTTAGCTTGCCAATTGGGTAAAAATCTCAGACCTTTCACAGTTCTTGTCTAGCAAAAGTATCATAAGGGATTTACCCCCTTCTGAACTCCAATGTTCATTTAGTGCTCTCTAATAAAACTAACCATTTCTGCCTAGTTTTGGATAAATATTTGTTTATATCGATCAGCCTAGGGTAAAACTGATTTCATTATATATCATTTTGATTAAAGTCACAGTTTCCCAGAACCTATCAATGACGTTTAGGGAGGACTTATTGTAATTGAGAGAGAAAAATCAGTCCAAGAAATCTAAACCACAAGGTATTAAGAAACTCCCATTCTCACATTACAAAATTAATATTTGTTCTGGGCTTCTGAAATAAGGGATTTCCAAAGCCCAGAATGATGGATGTAGAATTATAAAATGCAAACATTTTTCAAGTACCCTTGCCTTTGCTATGTAAAAGTCGAATGAGTAAGATAGATTTTTAACATAATCCAACCCTACTTAACAATAAGTGAACTCCATTGAATTTTGTGTAAAACAGTTGATACTTAATGACTCTAGTTTCTGAACCAGTAATCCAGATTCTTGTTCCAACAAATATGAGTATATATTCATAGTGGTCATGAAATAGAGCATTTGAAATCAAAATTGTTTCAAAAAAATGTGTTATACAATGTAATTATGCTGGATATTCCAGAGCACAATTTCAAAATTCCATGTCAATTCTTGAGGCATATAAAACATATGTTAATGATACTGCCTTATATAAACATTTTTTTTCCCTCATGTGCTTTCATATGGATTAAAGGATCTGCAAAGAGTAGATATGGAAAGGGGGATAAGGATACAAGTTTAGAAGACACGAGCTACATGAATCCAGTGAGGCCAGAGGCCACTACTACGAAGTCACATAGAAGAGAATAAAGTAGCCAGAAGCAGCCTTCTCTGGAATAATATGTGTAAATGGATCGTTGATAAAATGAGATGTCTTCGAGATCTCCAAGTGCCTACCAAATTTCACTGGGAGCTGCCTTTCAGGATCTGTACTTATAGGATAAATTGCTAATGAGAAGTGAAAAAGATTAAAAAAGGAGAACAAGAACCAGAGCCTGTCACATTATGTGAGGCCTGTCCCATGTATACAGTGCTCTGCTTCTAAGAGAATAATCCAGCTATTTGATGGCTGATTCTTTAGCTTCGTATAGGTCTTCTCTCCCTTCAGAACAGTGTGCTGCTTTACTCTAGCTGTATATTCATCAAGCAACCTATTCACCTTGTCTGACCTCTAAGGGAACCACCAGGCAGAAAAAGATAAAATGAAGTTTTACAAATTCTGATACTTAGATCAGTTGGAACAGAATCACTGGAATGTTAAACATACAGATTCGTGGGCCCTGCTCCAGAACTCCTGAATCAGCCTTCTTAGGTGAGGCAGGGAATTGGCATTCTAATAAGCCCCCTGATTGAATTAGATAATGGGATGCATTTTGAGACTCACTGGGTTAGAAAGAGTTTATTTCTACAGAGAAGTTTACATTGGACACATTTTGGTGTGAATTTAATGTTTCTGAACATGGACTCAATAATTTCTTTTAAAGAAAAAAGGAGATAACATTTCTTTTGTCTCAGAAAGGAAAAGTAGTTTCATAAGGTCAAAGGGCATTTTTTAAATCTATTTATATTTATGCATATTAATCCTTCATTGATTCATTTTGTAAGACACACAAACACACACACCATTATGACTGATTTGTCTGAATGGATGCCCCCCAAAATTAAAGTCACCTATTAGTAAAGTACATTTTCTCTAGCTGTTTAAGAATGAATTCATTAAAACAGGTATCATTGTGTGTTTATGTAAGGAGGCTTGAGGGAACACTAATGATATAAAATAAATTAAAAAGGACAGAAGATCAATGTCACAATGCATTGTCCCTGTCTGGTCTCTGATTCTGGAACTCCAGGAAACAGTGCTTAAGTTTTTTGACTACTTAACTTTAAAAGACAGTTGAAGATAAGCTTAGGGGAAGGTTTGCCATCACTGTGTTAAGTTGAGTGTGCAAAGTATATGAACAAGAATTTAGCTATTTCCCCTTCTGAAGCCAAGCTGTTCTCCCATCCCCTCCATTAGTCTATAATAATTAAACTAAAATCCTTAAGTCCTGGCTGGCAAGCTCACCAAAGACCAAGCTGCCCATTGTCCACATATATGGATGAACTACAGGGAGGGAAATTCACTTATCTATTCTTCCCTACTCTTCCTTTGTCTGTGATCTACCCAAGTGAAAACATTCTTCCCTTTGCCTGACTTGGCTTCCCTACTTGGAACCTGTGTGGAAAACTTGTAGTCATCCTTCAAAACCAAACTCAAATATCTTCTCAGTAGTAAAGCTGCCTCACCCTGTTTCTGGAGATCCAGCACTTTCTCCGTGTTCCTATGGCATCTGGTTTGGGCCCCCAAGCTTGTGAGCAATTGGAGGGCAAGGACCATGGGCTGACATATAGGAACAGGCTCAGGCTCAAAATATTTTCGTAGACTCAATTAAGGCATGTTTTGGGATCAACTAATATTAGGGAAACGGAAAACATGGCTGCACCTCAGGGAGGATCTTTGGACTCCAAGCTAATTCTAGAAGCTGGTCAGGTTAGTTACTGAATCTTCTTTCTGATAAGGTTTTCCTCATGTATAAGCAATTGAGCCTTGGTCAAATTAACACATGCCCTCACAGAAAAATGGTCCCACATTAAATAACAACAATATTGATTAGCAACACCTCAAAAGAAAAAGTCATTTTAGCTTTGGCCCCTCTCCAGTAGATGCCATTGAGTACTTATTACATTCCAGCCCTTCGTATTTGTTTTCCTTGTTAACTCTTATAGCCACTTGTGCCACTGGTTGTGTTGGTTTGATTATTATCCAGTTTCACAAATGAGGAAACAAGAATCTAGAGGAATTAAGTAAATTACCCACAATCATAGAATGGTTAAATAGCAGAATCAGACTCAAACTCAGGTTGCCTGACCCAAAGCCTGTGTCCTTTCAATAACACTTTGCTACTGTCATGTGACTGTTTGAGTTGGAGAACTTTTTCTAAAAGCCTTCTCAGCATTTGTTCTATTCTTTCCTTTTTCTTCTATGCTCTCACCCATTCACTTATTGTTATCGAATTATCTCCCAGACATTGGCCATTGCTTAAAGTAGATTCCACCCTTTAACTTTTGTTACAGTCTTCTACAACACTGCTCCCCTTCCATGGTGTGCTCATTTATGTGTACACACACACACACCCCCCAAAGATATGAGGATGGAAAAAACCCACATATCTATGACTTCATCTAGAGTTACTTTTATCTAGATACCCCATGCCAACATTGAAGAATTTACTTAATCAAACTGTGTGTTTATAACCCTCTACTGAATTCTAGCACTGTTGGCAAAGTGCCTTCTTAGTTGAGATTATGATGTGCAAAATAAGAATACTGCCAGTTTTTAAAATATTATTTTTTCTTACCCAATTTTATAAGGCAATGATTCTCAAACTGCAACACACACATCACTGTCATGAAAATGCTGATTTCTGGGTCTTATCCTCCAAAACATTTTGATTTAGTAAGTCTAGGATGTGGCTGAGGAATCTGTACTTTAAACATGCTCACTAGGTGATTCTGATGCACATATTCTGTGATCTACATACTCAGAAACCAAAAGAAAATCCATGTTTTACATGTAGGCCAATGCCCTAAATTTTCTAGAATCTCCTTAGACAACTTCTGGGACTATAGTTTTCTCATAGTTAAAACAAAATTAACAATGACATAAATGGCTGTTGAGTCATCTAAAAAATATTTGTGGAAAGTCTATATTGATCTAGGGATGGCCAATACCTAATAGATGGAATATAGCCACATGTATCATTCTCTATATATTCAATGCCTGGGACAGACATCATTTATCAATCATGGCATTCTTGTCAGCTGAGCTTGGACCTATGACGGTGAAACCACTCTCAATCAATCCTAGAGCAATAGCTAGGACATGGCTATTGGTCCTTTACCACAAGGCAACGAAATAGAAAGAAAGCAAAAGATTTAAATCGTGACTGAGAAATACTAGGCATATTTAGAGCTCCTCCCTTCTCCCTCCTCAACAAGCCTTCTGCAGAACTTCTCCCAGCCTGCTGGCAGGCTCACTGCTAACCCAGGCAGCAGCTCTGGCTATTGTAGGTAGACAGAACCATGGGCCCACAGGTAGGGTGAGGAAGCTGGCCCACTCAAGGAACCGTCAATGTACTGGAATAGAGGGTCCTTTCTTCTCCTTCCACTCCTCCCTTTTACCTAAAGACTCCCCTCTAAATATAAAGCCAATTTGAGCTTCCTTCCCTGGGCATAACAAAAAGAATTCTACTTAGGATTCTAATCATAATGAAACCTTTTGTACCATAGTTATAAGATCCTTTTTCTTTCAATCCATAGTTGCGACTCAGAGAATTCAAATGACTTACCCAAGGTTATTTAAGGTCATAAGCAGAATTCAGTTCTCTGGACTCTTAGTTTATTGCTATTCATAGATTTAAGAACCTTGATGTAATTAACATAAAAATAACATGGCATAGTACTTGTCCAGTAATTTTAATATCATATCTTGATCATATTTATATATCACAACTTCTGTCTTTGAGAACCTTTCATTAGGTCAGGCTCAACCAAGAATAAGTTAATAAGTTTTGCAGACTGCGACTCTACATTACCATAAACTATATACCTTTAATTACAGTTTAATTTATTTCTGCAGAGGTGAAAAACCGCCTCATAATAATACACCCATGAGAAGTAGCCTTTTTTTTTTTTTTTTTTTTTTTAAATCTTAACCATATAGCAGCCTGGAAGGATTAGAAGAATAAAAGCATCTAAGTCAGGAACATTTGGCCTTGAAACCCAGCTCCACCTCTTCTCAGCTGTTTTACCTTGTGCAAATTACTTCACCTCTTTGAGAACCTGTTTCCTTATCTGTACAATGATGAACTTATTTACCTCATAGAGTTGTTCTGTGGGTCAAATTAATTAATGGGTATAAAAATGACATGGATACATACCAGGCATACAATTGGTGCCCAGCAAATGTGAGCTGCCTTTCCCTTTTTCCTTTGTTTTACGCATGTTGCCTTGTAGAAAAAGGCGAGCTATTCTCTTTTATCCTTCTCTCGCCTTAGCGTTTCCCAGGACTGACTAACTTAACAAGGCCCAGTGGAAAATAAAAATGAGGGGCCACTTGTCAAAAAGCATTAGGAATTTTGAGATGGCACCGGCAGAATAGTAAACCCAGCAAGAGGACCTTCTGAGCACGGGGCCCCATGCTACCGTGCAGGTTACATGCTGGAGCAGCCAGCCCTGGTCATCAGGCTGTCTCTGTGCTGAACCTTCTCTCATTTTCTCTAGGCCTTGGTTAGCCAGTGCTGAGGTTCATGGTGAGCATGGGAAGTAACAGCACTGGCTCAGGAGTTTGTTGGATTCATATCTTGGCTCTGTATATTCTCTAATGAACTTTCGGCATGTCAACAATCTCCCCAAGGTGTGTTCTGTCCTTTGAATGCGTCTAATAATAGCACATTCCTCTTAGGGCCTAGGTGTAGGTTAATGAGAGGAAAGCAAGAAAAGGCCTAGCCCTGAGGATGCAAATCCTGTTAAAATGTCTTTCTTTCCTTTGCACATCTCCTAAATCTTCAGGCTTCACTAATGTAATAGAGTCATATTTATGATGATTTCCACTGGAAGTGCCACTCAGAGCCCTGCCACAGCACCCAGGCCACAGAATAAAAAAAGGCTGCAAAGTGGGCAGAATCCACATTCTCAATCATTTTAATGGACATTTCAGAATGAAGCATAGTGGATTGCGCTGATTACAACATAAAAAAATGATGACTCTACTAATAAAATTAATGAAAGTGAAATATCTGAAGTTTGTAGAGGTGATTGACTTTCCTGCACTTTTCCATCATTATTTCATTTGATGCCTCCTTCTCTACACACTGTCTACAGACTACATGTTACCACCCCCACTGGAATTAAGGTTGCAAGACATTTAGTGATTTGCCTGAAGACTTATGCTTATCTGAGTCCAGTGATCCTTCTATGCCAGCAACAAAAACATGACTAAAGTAGCTTTAATATGTCTATCTCTTCTATCCTCAGTATAACTGTCTTACTACTTCGACTAACCATAAAAATCATTTCATGTGTTTTTCATAAAAAAGGAAATGGAACAAGGTAGTAAATAACTCATTTTACATTTAAGTAGCTTTGGAGAGCTTGAAAAATTGTGCAATGCTTGACATTCTTTTTATCTGTAAGTGTTCCTAAAGACTGCTAGCATCATTTCCATGGAAAGTGGACATTTAGGAAACTTGGTGGCATGGATAGATAACTGCCTAGAGAAAAAGCCCCATCGACTGTGATCCTCCAAATTTGGGATAGGATATAGATTTGATTTGTGCAATAATTAATGAAGAGTTGCCATTTTTCAATCCCTTTCTGGAGGTGGAGCAGTGAGCTGAAAGAGTTCACACCAGCCCTATACTGCTTGCCTTTGATCTTTACGCAAGAAACAAACTTGTTTTTACTTTACTGTTATTTTGGGTTTCTGATCCAGCTGAAACTAATCCTGATACAGCTACTCTTTTCAATTTCCTCCCCAGATGCAAACTTAGATTCCTGACTTTTTTTTTTTTAAATGACAAACGGGAGCTAAAAGAGGGATATGCATGAATTCACCATTCTTTTAGCCACTGCTGAAGAATTTTCACATCTCTGGCCCTCACTGAACTTACTTTTGGGACATGATCATAGCGGTGGGTCTTACTTTGAAGAGTTAGGGCCTTACATTTTAGCCTTCTCCAGAATCCAACAATGAAGAGATAATATAAAAGACACTCTCTAAAGATGGCCACCATCAATTTCTTCCTCCCTTATACGCACAAGTCATCCACGCCTTTAAAGAGGTAGTGTCCATTTCTTGTCCCTTTTAAATTTGGAGTAGCCTTGTAATTTGCTTTGACTAATAAAATATGGAAGAAGTGATGTGCTGGGTTCTGGCACTTCTTAGCCCAAGACTTAAGAGGATTAAAAGCTTTTTGTTCTTTCCTCTTGGAAGCCAGCTTCCATGTGAGAAGTCCGACTACCCTCAAACCACCACATTGTGAGAAAGCCTACACTAGCTATGAGGTAAGGCCACATGAGAAACTAGGTCACCTGATAACTGAATGAAACCCTTTTGGATCTTCTAGCCACAGATGAATCAGGCTGAATGAGAGATCCCCCAACCCCTGCAACTAATGACAAATAGAGCAAAAGAACAGCCCAGCCAACCCTACTTGAAGTCCTAACCCATAGAATTGTGAGAAATAGTAAATCATTGTTATTAAAAGCCACTAAGTTGTGCGGTGGTTTGTTATACAATGAGAAATAACTGAAATAGCTGGGGAGGGGCAATCTACAGTAGAAAGGAGAGAACTTACTAAGTGAAGAAAGGAAGAATTGATAAAAATAACCTACCTGGCTCCTGCTGCCCCAGCCTTGGAATTTTTTAAAGGGGGACCTAACAACTGTTATTTCCATAGGCAAGTAAATTCTGCATTCCCAAGAATTAATTTACAGTGCACACTTGGAACATAGCTTGTTCAGAGGTTGGCAACTTATTCAATGCACTTTAGCACTCTTTCTTGACCTTCATGTGACATAATATCAATGTTCATTTATGTGTCAAAGTTTATTGCTTTGTTTGCAAAGCAGATATGCTAATACCAAGTTAGTCCTATGCAATTCCAAGGAGGCGAGTCACAGTGCTATATAATTGTCTGTAATTATATCTAGTGTAGCTTATCAAGTATTATTTTGGGTACTTTCATATTAATCAATGCTGTTTATGGCAATCTGTTTATTGAATCTGGTTCATTTTAAAAGAAAAAATGAACACCCAGGTATATATGACTTACCCAGAGAAAATCTTTTACTTTATAACAAAAGGTTTTCAGAAGAAAATTTTCTGTGCCTTAGTTTCCCATCCAGAAAACGAAAATAACAAAAATGACCTCTTACATGGTTACTGTGAGAAATAGTATGCATAGTGGTTAGATTTTGGAGCCTAATTATTTGGATCCGAATCCCCATTGAATAGCTGTGGGATGTGGACAAGTCTCTGGGCTTCAGTTTTCTTACCTTAAAATGAGAATAATAATAGAATTTATCTATTAGAGTGGTTATAAGGATTAAATGAGTGAAGATATTTGTAGCTTGAGAGCAGTGCCTGGCAGAAAGTAAGCACTATGTGTCAACACAATAATCATTATAATGAAATAAAGGCACTTGTGTGTTATATGCTCTTTTAACTAGAGCCCCATGCAAATGTAAGTTATGGGGCCTACAACTACTGTAGAGGCCACCACAGTCTGGTGAGTGTACAGAGCTGGGCTGAATCTCTACCAACCACAGGAAGTACTCTGGAGATGAGCTTCAGAATAAGCTCTCGCATTAATTTGCTTTTTGGTGATTCACCTTTTTCTACTAAATGTGGAGTGCAAAAAAACCAATTTGTTTTTCGTTAGCTGAATTATGACTCTCTCCAAGTTAATCACGTGAGTCGATCACTTTGCTTCCACCCAGGAACTCACCTTCTGCAGACAGACAAACCATAAAAGTGTTGCACCCAAGATGCTCTAAGACAGGTCTGTGCCAAGTTCTCTCTCACAAAGCGGAACACTGCATTGATTTTTGGATTCATTGTCTATAGTTAGGTTAACTCAATTCTGTGTTCTCTGATTTATGCTCTGTACCAGCTAAGAAGGAAATTCTCACTCTAAACTCTTAATATGAATCATGATTGATACAGAATATGATTAAAAGTAACTCTCAGCATTCTGGTCACTTTATCAGATAAAACTCCTGCTTTTGTCCCCATGATTTACACTGTGTAAAAGAAAATATACCCATATGGAATATGCTTGTGAATCAAAAACAAAACCCATGCCCAAAATACAAATCAAAAACACTGCCTAGAACAACAGGCCTCAACTAATGAATTAAAATGATTGCTGGTTTCTTTAAAATATTAAGCCCATCGATGCTTGCCAAAAAACCCTTGGCTAGCTGAGGGATTCAAACTGCATTGTTCAGCTAGAGATTGAAATCTTTCCATTCATCATTGACATGTGAGAGACAAGACAAGGTTTTTGACAAAAAGGGGATGAGGCGCCAGATGGTTTCCATCTGTATCTCATTGATTGTACAATGAAAACCCACCTTCCCTAATCAGAAGGCTATGCAATACATGGAAAATAAATACCCAGTGTTTTTAAAGAAGCATAATCGCCCCTTCCCAACCATAGATCTATAAATATTAATGAACACAATCTGGTTCTAAGCAAATTTAGCATGAACTTTTAGCAACCCTCCCTTGACAACTTCCTCCCTTTTTAACGGAATTAAGTTTCTAAGTTCGGGAATTAAAAATAGCAAATCTTGCACTGAAGTTGGATCTGTGACTGAGGAAAACCTCTCCCTTTCAGCCAATAACCAGTTAACACGGCTCATATCACTGTGTATTTTTTATAACCAAAAAAGGGTCTCAATTTGAATGAATGTTTAGTACATGTGAATTGCAACATATAGAATCAACACAGATAAGGAGGGAATTGATTATTAATATATCATTCATGCCATCATGCTGATTTCCAAAGGGACTTGAGCAAATTTAGAGATAATTACCTGCAATACCAGGAGCTGTTAACTTAATTTCTACAATACCCTGTACTATATCATACCGTAGGGGGAAAAAAGAATTCCCTGTCTGTCTGTCTACCTACCTACCTACCTACCAACCTACCTACTTATTTATCTATCTACACACACACACACACGCACACACACACACACACACACACACACACAATTTTACCTCTTCTGTAAACTTAACAGAGAGTATTAAAACAGTTTTAATTACTAATTTCAAAAGAAAATATTAGATGCCTTTCTGGGATGTTTGAACTTGCATCATTATTAGTATTACAATATCTCTAACC
This sequence comes from Pteropus medius, assembly GCF_902729225.1. NCBI lineage: Eukaryota > Metazoa > Chordata > Mammalia > Chiroptera > Pteropodidae > Pteropus > Pteropus medius. The sequence goes on along the minus strand of NW_024349802.1, from coordinate 26,421,181 downwards.
AAGAAGCCTTGGTTAGTCTTCTTCCTTCTTGACTCAATTCCAGAGGCTTTTATAAAAAATATCAGGATGATACTAAAACCTCAAAGGCAAGGGAAGTAAAAGCAAAAATAAATTAATGGGACTATATCAAACTAAAAAGCTTGTGCATAGCAAAAGAAACCATCAACAAAAGAAAAAGGCAACCAACCAAATGGGAGAAGATATGTGCAAACAACAGCTCCAATAAAGAGTTAATATACAAAAAATATAAAGAACTCATGCAATTCAACAACAAGAAAATGGGCAGAGGACCTGAACAGATACTTCTCCCAAAAAGACATACAGAATAGCCAATAGATATATGAAAAGATGCTCGACTTCACTAGCCGTTAGGGAAATGCAAAACGAAACCACAAGGAGATACCAATTCATACTTCTTAGAATGGCTATTATCAAGACAAGTAATAACAAGTGTTGGAGAGGTTGTGTAGAAAAAGGAACCCTACTACACTGCTGGTGGGAATGTAAATTGGTGCAGCCACTATGGAAAACAATATGGAGGTTCCTCAAAAAATTAAAAATAGAGTTACCATATGACCTAGGAATCTCTCTTCTGGGTATTAACCTGAAAAATTTGAAAACATTTATTCGCAAAGATATACGTACTCCTATATTCGCTGCAGCGATATTCACATTATCTAAAACATGGAAACTATGGAAGTGTCCTTGATAGATGATTGGGTAAAGAAGATATGATACATATATACAGCAAAATATTACTCAGCCATAAGAAAAGGTGAAATACCACCATTTGTGACAACATGGATGCATCTTGAGAATATCAGGCTAAGCAAAAGAATTCAGACAGAAAAAGAAGTCAAGAACCATATAATTTCACTTATGGGTGGAATATGAAACCAAAAGCAACAAATGAACAAACACAACAAACAAAAAACTCATAGACACAAACAATGGTATTGTGCTTACCAGAGGAAAAGGGGGTGGAGGGAAGGAAAAGAGTAGAGGGGCTCAAATATATGGTAACAGAAGATTTGACAATCTTATACACAATGTAATATACAGATGATGTATTACAGAATTGTACAATTGAAACCTATATAAGTTTATTAACCAATATCGCCCCAATAAATTTAATAAAATTAAAAAAAAAATTAAAAAAGGTTTGAAAATTTCCATTAATTTCTTATTATGCTTCCTTTCCTTTCAGTTCAAACAAGGAAGATTTGCATAGTTGCTCTAGCTTATGTGTCTTTAATCTGTTGAGTCAATGCATTTTCCAAGAAGCATATTTCATATTTTCACCACTAATGTTTCCCTGTGGATCAAGTGGTCAGAATCTTAAAATGAAAATGTCAAATCAGCCCAAATATAATATAAAAAATTAAATCCATATTCTCAACTTTAGTCCTTCATGTGACTGGAAGGAAATAATATTTTTCCTCTCCTCCAATATGTTTTGTTCTCATTCTTTCAATAAATAAATTTTTATTGATTACCTACTACATGCCTGTTATTGGGTTAGGTACTGAGGATATTCTCAGGCACAGATGTTATTTCAGAGCCATCCTTCAGACATTGCAAAGAATGTTCATTGTCACAGGGTAGCAACATCATGTACAGAGTTTATGGATGCCTCTATCTCAAATGATCAAACCTATCTTTTTGTCTCTCAATTCTCTTTTGGAAATGAGCTCTCAACAAGATTACTTGCCAATGTCACCAGCAATGATTAACTTTAGTAGTAAACCGAAACAATGAGGTCGAAAGTGAGCACCCAATTATGTTTAAGTCTCCAGGATCATGGGCATTAGATCTTCAGAAGTAATGGAAAGCAGCAAACAAGAAAGGAACTAATCAACTTTTTTTTTTCTTTGTATATGAGAAAAGTAAAATTTGTTCTGATTATCAAAAGAGGGAGCTGAGGGCAGCTGGGGGAGGAAGGTGGGTATGGGAGACAATATCATACCCATTCAAATCACAATTCTAGAAGTTATATTTAAATACATGGTTTATGAATATTATTGAAAGAAAGCGATGAGGTAATTAATAAAAGGTAGCATGGGGTTGAGAAGGAGACATAAACAAATATATATGTGATATGTGACATATGATCTAACACATATATTAAATTATATTGTGTGTATACATATATACATATATATGTATACATGTATATAATCAAGATATACCAATGGCATCATTTGCTTATACCAGCAAGGTGCTTGACAAAGTCTTGCAAGATATTCTGGGATAAGATGGTAGAATATGATTTGAATGACAAAGAATGAATAGATGAGTTGAACAGTTGTTAATCAACTAATCAATGTGAATTGAGAAGACAGTGTATAGAAATATGTTACTGAGCTCTCTCCTGTCAAAAATTTTTCTGATTTGGATGAACATAGAGAGGATGATTATCACAGTTGAATGGATGTGGATAGTTTAGATAATATAATCATATTTCAAAACTAATCTGAACAAATGAGTCAAAATGAATTAGATGAAATTTAGAGAGCAAAATATAAAGTTCTGCATTTAATATAAAAACTTAATTAGAAAGTACAGGATGCAGAATCGGGGGAGACCTGAATGACAGCAATTTAGAAGAAAGAAGTTGAATCAACAGAGTAATATGGTGGCAACTATGAAAAAAAATTTTAGTGAGAACTTGAAGAGTAACAGAGCATGTTGTTTGTCTCCTCACTCTCTTTACCCATGGTGATCCTGGTGGTGATGGGGACCTTAAAAGATAATGGCAGTTGCTGTAAGAGGAAATCACCAGGATCAAGAGATAGCTCTATTTGTTTTATTATTGACCCACCATGGAATCTATCAGAATATTCTTAAGAAACTGGCTAACCTTGGACATAAAGTGAAATATGGAATGAAAGATCCAGGATCCTTAAAGGAAGGCAGAAGAATGGAAAATGGAAGAGAGAAAGAAAAGCAAACATGAGGTATTGACATAAAAACAGACAAATCATCCAATGAAATAGAATAGAAAGACCAAAAGCAGTCTCATGCAAATAGAAATTTAATTTATGAAAACCATGGCATTGAAGATCAAAGGGGAAACCACGGACTACTCAAGAAATTTTGCTAGTGCCATTGTTTTTCATTTGAGAAAAAATGAAGTTTGGATCCCTATCTCATACTATAGAACACATAAGGTGAAATGGCAAGACACAAACTGGGAGGAAAGCTTTGCAAAACCTAAAATTGATAACGGATTAGTATTCTCTCTCATTCTCTTTCCCTCTCTCTTTACACACACACACACACACACACACACACACACACACACACACACACACCTATAACTACTATGAATTAAAAGAGAAATGGGGGAAAATATATTAACAGTATTTCACAAAAAAGCAAGTATCAATGGTATATAAACTTATGAAAAGACATTCAACCTCATTAGAAATCAAGACAATGCTTTTTCAGACCACTATAAGATATATTTTTGATTAGTGAACTTTAAGTGTCTGGCATTACCAAATGTTGTCAAGGATATGAAGCAACACGAATTCTAAAACACTGCTGAAGGAAGTGTTAACTGGTTCAACTACTTTGCAAAATAATTTTGAATTACCTGTAAAGAATGTATTTACCTTCTAACACAGCAAATCCATTCTTAGAGAACTCTTAAATGCACAGAGATATGTGCTAAAAAATTCATAGCAGTATTGTTTATAATAGTAAATCACTGGAGATAAACTCCCTAAACAGGAAATAACTCAAAGTCCATTCATAGAAGAGCAAATAAATCAAGTGGTATGTTCACACCATAGAATATTATATATCCAGGGTAAATAAACAAATTCTAGCTTTGTATACTAGATGGATAAATCTTAGAAATACAACTTTGAATGAAAAAGCAACTTGCAGGAAAGTATATATGGCATATTACCATTTTTTTTATAAAGCCCATAGAGAAGCAAAGATTTAAAAAATATGTTGTTTAGGGAAATATATATGCATAATAAAACTAAAAAAATCATAATAAATATAAAATTCTTAATAGTGTATTGCAGTGGAGGAAGGCAAGAGCTAGGATCAGCGAGGAACATTCAGTATTCAATACACCGACAATTGTAATGTTTTACTTCCTGAATTGGGTATTGGTTTAATGGAAGATCTATTTCACTATTAAGTTTCATAGCCCACATATATAACATGTAAATCTATTTATAAATGAAATAAACTATGGAAAGGAGAGAGAAAGAGAGAGAGTAAAAAACACCAAGGAAGGCAGGCTTTCTTAACCCCATCAAGGTTGTCTATGCAGCACTGACATGTGATGAATGTGTAAAAAAAATGTTTTGTTTCTTTTTCTGGACTTCAGGTGGGTTATCAGTTAAAATATAGCTTAAAACTTTTTTTTTCCTTCTGCAATAGGCTGGTCTAACTTTTTATTAATGCAATGACAACAGGGCAAGATTACTTTCCAATTGTGGGGAACATCCCAACTGTATTCAGTATAAGTAAGATATAACTGTGATATCATGTTCAATCCTTGAAATTATATTTAATGAGACATACTTCACAAACTAGAGAGTTTCTAGGAGAAGTTAATGCAGACTCTAGGATGTCAAAAATGCATTTCGTATAAATGGCTAACTAAATTTGAACTTGAGATATTCAACTGAAAGAACAGAGAGGTTAGAAGAAATGTGATAGCTGACCTCAAAAATTAAAAAGAAATTGTCAATTTTTAAAAATCTTAGCTTTATTCTGCATATAGAGTGGCCACACACTACCAACTGATAGAAATGTATTGAAGCTGATTTGAGCTTTGAAAATTAAAATAGGAGCTCACAGCAGCTAACGGTATGACTAACTCTGGATGGTGGCCTATTATAGTACAAGAATTAACTTTTTAATCCTTTTAATTATTTTCAAGAATGTTATCCTTTAAAAAATGGTTTAGAAACTCCATTTTCCTTATTAATGGATTATATTTTATAATTCAGACCACAGGCTTAGTATATTTTTGGTCAAAAAAAAATCTAATAATACTACATCATAATTACCTTGAAATCAGTTATATAATTTATTTTTTATTCCTTTTAACTCAGTTCCAGAGATAGTGATAAAGAATGAATGACTCTGCTCCTCTATAACTATCTAACTCTATGGAAGTTATTCCATTTCTTTGAGCCTGAGCCTCCTTAGCTGTGGAATAGGACCTCTCTGTGGTAGGCTGAATAATCCTCCCACCCCCCACAACATATCCCTGTCGTCCCTGGAACCTATGAATATATTACCTTATATAACAAAAGAGACTTTGCAAGTGTGATTGTTAAGAGTCATGATGAGATTAGCCTGGATTATTTAGTGGGCCCAGTATAATCACAAAGGTCCTTATAAGAGGGATGCAGGAGGAATCAGGCAGAGGAGAAGGTCAGGCGATGATGGGAAGAGTTTGGAGCGATGTGCTTTGAAGATGGAGGTATAAGCCAAGGAAGCAGGCAGCCACTAGAAACTGAAAAAAGACAAGGAAATGGTTTCTCACCTTAGAGGTGCCAGAAGGAACCAGGCACACAGACTTTTTTGAGTTCAATCCTATGGAACTCATTTCTGAGTCCTGACCTCCAGAACTACAAGATCATACATTTGCATTATTTTAAGCCACTAAGCTCATGGTAATTTGTTACAGCAGCAATAGGAAATGAATACAGCATCTCACAGGGTTTTTGTGGGGATCAAATGAGCTAAAGCAGTAGAAAGTTCTTGGCTTCTATTATCATCCACCTAATTTACCCAAAATGAAGGCCCAAACTCATAATCAACTGTATTAGTGTGCCCTTGGTTATTTTGCCTCATAAGCCATTTTTAAACACCTTGTTGTATATTAATGGAATGGTGGAAAGGAGCTTACAGCCATTAATGGTGCGGGTCCTGACAGGCGCCTGACTTTTCCAAGCCTCATTCCTCAGCTACAGTTAGAGGTGAGATCCATTCAAGCTCTAAAATTCAATGATTATATGCTTACTTAGGTAGTCCACTCTTTCCCTCTCTTCTGGTTTAACCTGTAGCTAGTGTCTAAATTATCTGGTGCCAACTTCTCCCAGGTTACCTTTGCTTTGGGTATAGATTAACCAGGCAGACCTAATTCCATGATTAAAGCAAAAAGGAAGACAAAAAGAGGTCAAGCACTTCTTAGATTAAGTTTATGTTTAAAAAGGTATTCGATGTTTTACAAAGAATATTTTAGCAAAAAAAATCCCATCGCTGAGAGCCCATGTAGATTTCCCCTGAGTCCTTCTGTTTTTAATTCAAGGCTATCACTTTCAAGAACAGGGTTAGCTGGCCATCCTCACCAAGTGCTCTGCCCAGACTCTTATCCTCCTAAGTGGCCGGACGTTTGACACACTTTCCTTGTTGCTAAAGGTGTAGATAACAGTACATGCGGATCAAAAATGACCAAAATAGAACTGACACCAAAGTGCTGTTGAACACAACCTCTCTTTTATAGCTCTGCTTTTTTCAATTCTCCATGGACAGAAAGTCTGTGAAAAAACTTTGCCATCTATAAATTATTCTGCAAATGCAAAGCGTCCTTTAAAAAAAAGAAAACTCAGTGTGGGGTCAGATGTCATGATACGGACTCTGACAACACTCAGTTGACACACAGAGGAACAGTTTTTTCAACAGAAAACTTTACAAGGTAGTTTTGAAAGAAGAATAGATCTTTTTCGGGTAGAGCAAATGAAAAGGAAATTTTGGCGAGAAAAAAATATGTGCATAGGCAGAAAAGCATCCTCTAAAAATAGTAAGATAGCGTGTCTGGCATGTAGTGGAGGCAGACAGACAATAGCAAGAGAGAAGGCCAAGGTCAGCTGCTGCAGGGCCTTGTTTGCCATTCTGGGTATCTGAATTTTATTGTGTAGGATTCAGCAATCAAAGAGATAAGTATCATCTGGGATGAGGCTTTTTTTTTTTTTTTAAATAAAAAATAAAATCCTGGTATAGGAATCCAGGATATTAGAATACACTAGGCCTGGCATAGAAGCTATGAGATGGGGATGGAGGTAAGTGCTGAACAGGCAAACTTTCATCGAAAACCAACTGGATGTTGGGGAGAAGAGGTCTACAATGGCCTGGTGCTTTCCAGCTTGGCTGATTAGGTGCACGGTGAAATCACTGGTCACGCCATTGAAAACAAAGGGGAAAGGAGAGAGAACAAAGTTTGGAACCACATACACTATGCTTAGAATACTTGGTAGATGGCAGGCAAAGGAAAAATCAGAATACTAGAGAACAGAGCCACCTAGGCAAAGTGAGACAAAGGAGACAGAAACTGAGTAGGCCAAGGGACACCGGAGGAGATAAAAAAGAATGGTCAAAGGAAGCAAATGTAGAGAGGTAAGCATGGAGGGGTCAGTTGTGCCAAGTTCAGTAATAAGCTCCAGTAGATCAAGGACAGAAATAGGTAACACATAACCACACCAAAACCCCAAGACCTCTAAGCATTCCCACATGGAGATGAACATTTCTTTTCTCCCTAACTGGAGAGCTCTCACAGCTTAGCATACATCTTCGTCTTGTACTAGACACAAGCTCGGTGTATTTGCTACAGGGAGCCAAGGGGAATGAGGCTTTCACATATTCTCATGATGCCAGAAGGCAGAGCCCTGCTCTAGCCACAACCACTCAAAAACTGCAAACCAAGTCAGTCCCCAAAGTATCGAAAAAGGAACATCGGAAACAATGAGTAATGTGGGCCCAGGGATGAAACCAAAGCACGCAGCAAAGTGCACACAAGCAGATGCTCCTCTGGCCTCCTCCTCTTCAGCCCCTCCAAACGGTTTAGGAAGAATAGATGATTAGGCTTCAGTATAATTAATTCTTTTTCACAGAAGTAGAAATTAATTGCAGCTTAAGTAACTACAGAAATCAAAGAACTACAGTAAATGCTTATACACACAATAATCATTAAATGTGCTGTTAAGAGCAGTGGTGGGAGAAAGCAAGGACTGGAAGAGAATAAAAAATGACACTGATGTACTGAGAAGGGGATTAGATAGACCCCAGGATGAGTCAGAAAACAATAGAATCCTTGTTTGAGGAAAAAGGAGAGAAAGAGAGAATATTGGAATAACATGTTAGTGTATATCTGGTTGTAAATACAGGGACTGTGCTTTTTTCATAATAAGAAATATGAAAAGGAGATCAAAAGAGCTCCACAGCTTTTCCAAGAAAAAAAAGAACAGAAGAAAGAATAATGGCAGGAGACTGAGTCACAAAGAAGAAAGCCCAACACTGGAAGGAACGTAAGAACTATGGTCACCATTCTAAGTTCTTTGTCCGGGCCTTCAGGACAGGCAGACATCTTTTATAAACACATAGCGGTCAACGACACAGGCTTTGATCCATGACTTGACTAAGAAAGACAGAGTCAGAGCTCAAAAGTCAGATTTCTTTAAAAAATATATATGTATATACACACATATATACTTGCATGCTTATATGTGTGTGATACATACATACATATATATATATACATAAACACGTATATATTCATTTCTATTTTTGAGGTTTAAAAAGTATATCTGCTTGAGTATGTTAGAAGATTAATGAGAGCAATTAGTGTTTTTTAGCTTCACTCTGAGCCTGGCTGTCAAATATAATAACAACTCAAATGATCAGGGAAGCATTCTACATCTCAGGCTTTCTGGCACTGCCCTGGAGCATTGATTCCGAGGTTGCAGTTCTACGCTTAGAACACCCATTATTTGTGGGTTGGGTGGCCTGGAAGATCACACACATCTAAGTACCTCAGTCCAGCTTATGTGAGTTGTTCTGGGCATTTTAAGTATAAAAGAAGAAGAAGAAGAAGAAGGAAGAAGAAGGAAGAAAGAAGGAAAAGGAGGAAGAGGAGGAGGAGGAGGAGAAGAAGAAAAAGAAGAAGAAGAGGAAGAAAAAGAAGAAGAAGAACCTGCTCTCATGATGATTAAAAAATCAGCTAATCAATGCTAAAAATGGATACATATAGAAATATTTTCAGTTCTCAGATCTAGCTGGTATAATAAAATTCATTGGAAAATGAACAACCTCTCATCTCAAAGGGTTGATTCTAGAGAAATTACTCTGTACATATATGGACTAAGCAGGCTCTTTTGTCCATTAATCATGAAAAAGGGGTAATAGATCCTGTTATTTCTCTGGATTTATGCTAGGGTCCTGCTATCTACATGCCTCAAGCCAGAAAGGAAATATAGAGAAAAAGATGACCATATTTTGGGGATCAAAGAACAAATGTCTCCAGCAGGAAATGGGTATATCCTCTGAACTTCAATAAAACTCTGTCCTTCTCTGATGATATGAATCATCTCCATCTTAAATAGTTTTTATTTATGTTGATACCTCAGCTCTCCTGCTATTTTGCAAGCTCTTCATGAGAAGGACTGTATTTTAATACAGTATCTGAATAATATTTCATGTTTGTCAAGAGCTTTATACATCCATAAGATGCCCCTAGATGCACTATTTCACTTGGTCATTATGAGCCTTTCAGTTAGCACATTCTAGTCATTTCCTACATGAGGAAATTGAAATTAAGACAGATGAAATGACTTGAAGGTCACATGGCTATCCAGCTTAAATCCAGAGTCAGGAATTAAGCACATCAATCTACTCCCACACCAGCCTCTCTATTCCCCACACCAAGCTTTTACCCCTCCTCCCCCACATGCCACCTTATACGGCTGGAGATCAGCCAGGTGCCCATGATGAGGAAGATGTCTAGAGAGAAGAGCGAAGGAGCAGAAACATAAGGCTATTAAAAAGAGAAAAGGAGATGGAGGTCAATTGAGCTTCATGTTTCACTAGTCTGACAACTCCTGGAAAACTGTTGCTAGATATGCAAAGCCTCCAATCTTTTCATCTCCATAAAAGGGTCAAGTAGCATTGCCATTGTCTGAGAGAGAACAAAAGGAATGTGTGTGTGTGTGTGTGTGTGTGTGTGTGTGTGTGCGCGTGCGTGCACACGTGCATGTGCACTGTATACACTTGAAGGGATAAAGCGGCATTATGAGAATTATGGAATCATTGATTCTGGAATGGGGAGATCTCTGGGAGCTCCTCAGACAGGCAGAAAGCCTGAGCCTGCTGGAGGTGCTTTGGCAAAATGACCTTCTCTTCACCCAGTCCCAGAATATAAACATAGAAGAGTGATATTTTGGCCCAGTTATTAGCATCGGGTAAGCGGGTAAATAAAAAAGGCGGAAGCTCTTCTATTCAGAGGAGCCGGATGTTATAAATTCCCTGAAGAGAGGCAAAGGTGGTAGCTTCCAAGCAAAGCCTAGGATGACAATTCCTGTGCAAATCAGGCCCTTAGGGGAAACAAATGAGGGAGTGAGGGAAAGATGATAGACTTCTCTTGACATGGTAGATGTATGTCAGGAGAAGTCTAGCCTGATACCACCAAAAGTTCTAGAGTGTAAATGCACTCCACAGAGACAAAGGGACATCTGTATCACCCAGTCATTGGCCAAGGGCTGCCCAAGAGATCGGGGCTGTAACCTACCAGGCTTCTTTGGATGAAGCAGATGTCATCAGTCAAGCCAAACTCTGCAAGGGAGGGTGTAGATGTGAGGAGCAGGCAGCCAATGACCACAGCAGCTGGAGGATGGTTGCATTAGCCCAGTGAAGGGGATCTCAGTGGGGCACTAACAGCATCTACTACAAGCAGCTTCTCATACCTAGAAGAATCTGCATTCCACATAGGTTGCCTTATTTAAGGGTGGATGCCCTCTTGTGGGGAACTTTGAGTAATCTGGGGGAGCCAATCCTCTGCCTGGGATCATGATGTGTCACTTCCTACGTTATGAAACCATATACCTAAGTTTCTGTGATCTCCACCGTCAAGAAAACTTTCTAGCCTCCAACTACATGTGTTGGTGTCATTTGGTCCATCATTGTCTCATTATGACAATGCATGCAAAAGACTTCTTCACAGATCTACCTTCCTCCACCCAAACTTCTATTTGTACATCTCAGGGAAAGTGGGCTCAATAATTTCCAAAGGCAGCCAAGTCTATTTTGCTTTTAAGTACAAATTAGTAATTACTTCTTTAATATAAGTGAAAATCTATTTCCCTGCAATTTCTATTCACTAAAGTCATAAAAAGGAAGTCTGATCCTTAGATATCTTCTCTTCCATATATCCACAGTTCAGATTATTCCACAGTATTGTACGTGATCTCACATCGGCTCACCCATCTGGTCCCTGCCCAATGGAGAAATTCCAGTTTGTCTATGACCCTATGAAAGGAGGTGCCCTACCCTTCAGGGGTGGTGTGACCCATATGGAGCAGAGGAGGACTATTCTTCTTGTTCTTGACACAACAGTTCAATTCATAGAGTCTAAAATTAACTTCATGATTCAAATAAGCTCTACTACAAGCCCCAACATATCACTGATTTATACTAACTTGTACACAACTAATCTAAAAATTTTTGCATATGCTTCATGTCTATCCTTAGTATCTAGATCGTTCTTTAACTCAATTATAGGCTTTTTACCTATTCAATTATAGTTCATTATGTCATCAAGCATATGCTATGCTTCAGAGCTTCATGTCAACCACATCTTTGATAAATATGCAATCTATATCCTCATTAAAATTTTTGATATAAAAACAATAACTTCATAAGGCCAAGAGTGGATCCTCATAGTCTACTATCAGAGTCCACCCTCCCAGGAGCCACTGTGGTTCTCACACAGTTTAATTTATGCTTGTCCCTGGACCCAGTCTAAATTTGACAATAAATTCACTCTTCTAGGTATTTTTTCTGATATACTGAATTCTAAAGAATGCAAAAAAATTAATTTATAAAATATTTGCAGTTATATTCACTTAACAGAATATAAAAACAGAATATAAAGTTAATAATAGTTTTATAAATAAAAATAATCCAAAGAGACAAAGGCCAAATATAGAGTATGATTTAAGAATAAAAATAATTTTTTTTTCATGTAGAACAGGATAACAAGGCCAAAGGAATAATAACTGAGCCCTAGATGGGGGCACATGGAATGCAATTATACTAAAGTAAACAGGTGATCAGTGATACAAGAATACAAGAAGACTGACTATATTATTTTTCTATTGCTGCACAACAAATTATCACAAATTTACCAGCTTAAAACAACGCAGTTTATAATCTAACGGTTTCCATAAATTGACAGTCCCATGGATCAAGTTAGTTCGGCTCTTTTTGCTCAGGGTCTCACTCGGCTAAAATCAAGTTGGCTGGGGCTGCAAACTCATCTGAGACTTGCAAGCTCATTGGTTAGTGGAATTCAGTTCTTTGTGGAATGCAGGACGGAGGTCTGCATTTTCCTGCTGGTTACCAGTTGGGGGCTGCTCTCAGCTCCTAAAGGACCCTTGCCATGTGGCTCTCTCTACAATATGTCAGTTTGCTTCTTCAAGGCCATCAGAATCTCTCTCTCATTTTTCTAAGATTGCAGCCTTAGGTGAAGCAGTCAAGAGAGTGACAATCCCATTATATCCATAGGTCCTGTCCATAGCAAACAGAGATTAGACAGGGTGTGAACAGCAGTGGGTAGGGATCTTGGAGGCCATCTTAGACTCCCATCTGTCACATGTATTAACATGATGAGGGACAGTGAAGAACAGTAGTAGGTAGCAGAGGGATCCGGGAGGCCCTCTGTTTCCTGCTGTGGAGTTTGAACTTTATCCTGGAAGCACTTTGGGAAGGTACAGGAAAATGTTGCAAGGAAACACAGCACTCCAAGAGAATATCATTGACTAAACTGAGGCAATAAATATAAAGCACAGTCTAATCCACATCTACACTTGAATCATCTGTTTATAATTTATCACTTCACTTGCCTACATGAGAACTGTGAGAAAACAAAACTACGCTTGTCTGCGGCTGTTATGGTTAGGTGTGCCCTCCACATACTAGACAGGAAAAAAAAAAAAAACTGCATCGTTAGAGAATCCTCTCTAAACAGAAATATCCTATCTAACACTATTCTCACAAATTAAAAAAAAAAAGTCTTTAGCCCCATTCCAGTAAGTCATTGGCTCCTTCAAGAAAACACCTTTTATCTCTGACTTTTGGAATACAGATATCAGCAGGTATGTGAGGACCCACACAGGTGGGAGAGCATGTGAGGAACTGCTGTCTTCCATCAATGAGAATTTTGAACAGATTAACTGTAACTTCATGGCCTGTTTTTTTGTTGTTGTTCATTTGTTTTTCTTTAAATACCTGCTGTATCCTTTATCCAGAGTGTCTGGTTTTTCTAAAGGCTGGATAGCCTCCAAATATTACCAAAAATAAATGCTGTAATGTTCAATTTGTCTTCGAGTTTTCCATTCACAACTATATCTATACACTGTAACCTTGAGAACAACCACAGCGTTTATTCTTAAATATAATAATGACAATAGCTAAACGTTACTTCCTAGACGACAGCTATTTTTCTCAGAGCTTCATATCCTCACACTCAGAGGAGGAAACTATGGCATAGAAAGCTTAAGTAACTTGTTGGAGATTACACAGGTTGTGGGTGGTGGAGCTGGGGTGTGAACTTAGGCCAAATAGTCTGCAACAGTTTAGAGCCTCGAGATAAAAATAGACATCAATTACTCTCTTAAGCGTGGACTTTGAGGCACTCAATAAATGATTGCTGACTAGCAATGGTTACTTTTGAGTAATCAGAGTCAAAAGTAAACTAAGAGCTAAACACTATTATATTACAGAAGTGAGGGGCACAAAAACAGTAGGATAAATAATTCTGAGAAATTCTTAAAAATAAGTCAAATGAACTTCAGAATTATAAAATAAACCAAGAAAAAAAGAGAAGCTCGTGCTTAAAAATCTTAGAATTATGAGAATACTGTTTGACTCCATGCTTAGTATTTTAAAAATATTAACAAAAGAATAATTTCTAAATATAACACGAATTACCAAAATTGACACAAGCAGAAATAGACACCTCGAATAGACCAAATAATGAAAGGAAACAAACAACAACACGTAGGAAAAAAAATTTTTTTGAAGTTGTTAAAGCATTATCTGGTTCAAAAAATAATCTAAGTATAGAAAATTCCACAGGAAACTTCTTTCTAGTTCTCAAGGAAAATATAACTCCCATAGGTCCAGAGCACAGAAAAAAGATGAAAATTTCCCCATCATTATATGAAGTTAACATTATTTTGATGTCAAAACTAACAAGACAGCATAAAAATTAGACTAAAGACCATATCATTATGAAAATTGATGCAATAATCTGAAACAAATATTGACTACAGTAGTGAGTTAAGAAAATATTTCATCATGACTAAAAGGTTTTACTCCAAGAATAAAAAGATGCTTAAATATTAGGAAATCTGTGATTATGGTACACCATTTTAATCGATCAAAAGCAAAAATTACATAATAATTTTAAAAAATGTATGATACTCTGTATCAAGTCTGCTGAATTGCAAGCAATTCTCATTGGATACTCACAATATCCTTATAAGGTATTTATATTATTTTCCTCATATTACAGAGTTAAAAAACTGAAATTGGAAGATGACAAATAACTCATTCAATATTATACAACTGTAAGAAAAAGAGGGATAATTTGAGCCCAGGTCTATTTGGCCACAAATCCTATTATCTGTGTTCTCCTTACAAATGATAATTTACCAAGATAATCAAAGGTCATTTTATTACATTTCAAAACCCTTCTTTGATTAAAAAAATACTCTCAGCATATTAGGAATGCAATAAAATTTTCTTTTAAATGGTTGGAAAAACCTACGACAGCTGTTAAAATCAGAAACAAAAAAAGAATAGAATGCCACTAACTAAACATAAGATCGCTGTGGAAATTCTGGCTAATGTTATAAGACTTAATTCTGAAATAAGAGGTATGCTGTTAGACAAGTCATAGAATCATTATTTGTTATAATATGATCATTTACTGAGAAAATTCAGGAGAACTAGGTGAAAAATGATTATCATTAATAAATGGAATCAAAAACAAAATACAAAAATCAATAGCTTTCATATAACAGTAACCATCAATTTAAAAACTAGAAAAAGTAACCCAAATATAATTAAATAAAAAATACATAATACCTAGGAATGACCTTAAAAAATACTCAGGACTTAAGTGAAGAAACAATCTTTCTGTCACATTAAATAAGACTTCAAAACATAGAGGCATATTATAGAATGACTAAAAATTGTAAAGATGCAAACTCTAAAATAATTCATAGTTTATACATAATTCCATGCAGAATATATCAGGATTTTTTTAATTTAAAAATTAATTCCAACATTCATCTTAAAGAATGTTCAGATAATTGCTAAAGCATTAAAATTTAAAGTATTAAATTTAAAATGTAAGATAATGGAGGGATTATTATATAAGAAATGAAAATTATAGAATATATGATTGGTTCAGGGACAATAATCAACAAATGGTTAAAGAAATAGAATAGAGAGCCCAGATACAGAAACATATATCAATATAATTAAAGACAGATTTAATCACAACCAGATAGAGAAAAAAGGGATTATTTAGTAAATGGTGTTGGAGTAACTATTTGAATAGTTAAAAATTACCTCATACAATATGTCAAACTGAATTAGAGATGGATGACATATTAAAGAGTAAAATTATAAGGGATTATGAAAAATATAAGTTGTTATTTATTAGACATTAGGCCAAGCAAAGAATTTTGAACAGAGAAGTAATGAGATACATTAGGAAGTAATGATAGCTTTGACTGCAGTGACAAACATGAAAAAACTCACATATCAGATAGCACGATACACAAAAGGCAAACACCAACATCAAAAAATAATTTCCAAAAATGTGACATACAAAGAATTTTTAATAATTCATAAACAAAATAGTAACATCTCAATGGATAAGTGGGCAAAGAACATGGATCAACAAGTTACAAAAGAATTACTATAAATGTCCAATAAGCATTCAAATTCTTTAAAAAATTATTAATGCTTAATGCTGCCAAGACTGAGGAGAGACAGACATTCTCATATGCTACCAGAAGAAGTGTAAATTAATACCTTTGGCCATGTCTAAGAATAACTATAAAAATGTTCATGCTCTTTGACTGCATCTACTGTCACACAGAAGCAATTAAGGACGAAATGCAAGCGTATTCAAGGCTGCATCATTCATTCTAGGAGGAAGCATGAACATTCAACTACATCTATAGTGCAATATTATACATCCATTAAATAATCGTGTTTTGAAGACTACTTAATGCTATGAGAAAATGTTTCTAGTAGAGTGAACATAAACAAGATATAAAACTATATCTATACCATGTTCCAGATTCTGTAATGTAACAATATGAACAGAAAAAAATTAGGAGAAAATATACCAAAATGTTACAGTGGCTATCTCTGAGTATTACATTAGGTAATTTTTACTTTCTACAATAAACATCAAAATAAAATTTATTTTATAAAGAATAAAAACAGAATAAAGATTGATAAGAAAAATACAAGCCAAACACATTGGACATGACCTCCTAAGGAAATAAAGACGTCTGCCTTTTGTGTCCCTCTAATTTCATGCACTATCTCAGGGAAATGATGGAGGGTATGTCTCATAAGCCAACTCAGCTTCTAGAAGCCATCCCTCCATCAAATCTGGCTAATTCTTTCTCTGCTCCTTCCACTATTGCTTCTTCTGCTCAGCTCAGCTCTGCCAACCTCCACTTTTCTCCCACTCAAAGTCTGGCCACAACAAAACAACTCAACACAGGAAGCGGGTCTGGAGGGAGGTCAGCATGTGGAGTGATTATAGAGAGAATGATTTCTGCAGAAATGCATTCTGCTGCTGATAAATTATCATTTCATAACACCAGCCACATCGGAAAGACCTTTCTAAAGAAACCTATACTCTTGAGAATTTCTGCAAAGCCTACTGGTATCAGAAGTCCATTTCTCCTTCATCAGCATAATTCAAGGAGCTTTAAACAATTCATTTAATTTTATCTCTCAACAATATTCAGCGAATATTTACTGGGTGGGAGGCTAAATAATCCCCAGAGATGTCCACATCCTATCTTGAAATCTGTGAACATGTCACCTTACATGGCAAAAGGGTCTTCGCAGGTAGGATTAAGGAGGTAAGGACCTTGAGATGGAGAGCTTGTCCTGTATCATCTGGGTGGGCCCAATATAATGACAGGGGTCCTTATGAAGGAAAGAGGCAGGAGAGGCAGGAGAAGGAGATGTGACAACAGAAGCAGAGGTCAGAGTGATGCAGGGCCACAAGCCAAGTAATTTGGGCAGCCACTAAGAGCTGTGAAAGGCAAGGGAACAGATTCTCCCTTACAGTCTCCAGAAGGAACAAAACTCTGCTGATCTATTTTGCATTTCTGAAATCCAGAACTATAAGATATTAAATTTTTGTTGTTTTAAGCTCCTAAATTGGTGGTAATTTGTTATAGCAGCAATAGCAAATCTCTCTACGTGGACTTACTGAACATTTAACACCGTTAAAGCATTTCTTGTTTTTTTGCCAGAATTTCCCAAAGTATGTTACACTGAATGCAAGTCCTATAACTATCCCACAATTTTAAAGTGTTCTCTAATCAAATATACTTATCATCCTCTTGGAAATGCACAATGTAGTTTAGCATATTAAAGACAGAATAATCTTTTTCACTTTGTTTAATCCAGAATTTACTAAACTTTTTTGTTCATGGAAGCTTTTAAACATCTGTTTACATCAACATCATTAACAGCAACAAATATTTATTGCTTTGCATACCCGCCATGTGTCCAGCCCTAGGCTAGGCCCTGAGGGTACAGGGATGAACCAATTCTTAAAAATACTTCTTAAACAAGTATAAATAAACTGTGATTAAACTCTATCAATCCCTATAACACTTGACGCACACTGTGTTTTTAGTTATTCTTGTAGGTTTTTTCTTTTAATCTTACCCAACCGGAAGTTAAGTTCCTAGGGAGCTGGTATATTTCTTTATAAGCAAATCTGTAGCATCTTCCCTCAGGCAGCTAACATTTTAATTGATGAGATACACATATATTCATAAGAAAAAAAATATTTTTGGAAGGAAGATGGGGGATTTTGTTATCTAATTGGACAAATAGATAAATGTTGACAGATTATATTGATTGTCCCAGACTGTTTTACTGAAGTGAAGGGTCCCTTGATTATAACATCCAACAGAGCTTCCTGAATAGTGTGAACTTTGAAAGCCAGGAAGAAACAATCGCACTTCAGGTAATTAGCATATATAGCTAGAGTCTCCTCCTTCATTACCATAGCTTCTTCCTCCTCTCCACCATTTCCTTCTCCTTCTGATCTCAGTCAAGGTTTCAGGTCTTGATGGTGGTATTTCTTTCATTCATAGCATAGTGGTACAGTTTGATCTTTTGAGTCATCACTGTCTCAAGTAATAATATTATGGAGTATTAAGTACACCCTTATTTTCCCAGAGGGAAGTAACAACAGCTCAACATACATCTAGCCCAACTATAAATGGCTGATGCTATGATCTCTTTGGAAATTATTATTATTATTTTTTTTGCAATTTTCCAGTCTCCCATGATCACAGGAAACACAATTACATAAATACTGCCTCTGTTTTTATAAGAAATCAAGTAATTTTAAAACAAAGGTAGAAGAAAACTTTTTAGCAACATATATTTTACTTATAAAATTGGCAAGCATAGCCTCCTCTTTCCAATTGCTTTTCAACTCAAATCAATGGAATTTCAAAGAACTACATGTATATTTTTTAATTCAATCAGAAAAATTCTGAAGCATTTAATGAATATTATAAATTATAATACATTAGTATAAGAAAAACCCATTAACTCTTATTGAACATTCTATACAAGTCACCATTCTGTAACAATTAATTACCTAGGTTTAGCCATTAAAAAAAAAGTTTAACTTCCTGAACTTAAAACAACCTCAACAACTCAGAAAGGTCTAAGTGAACCTGTCGTAAACCTATGGGGTTCCTTCTCTTACTACACCTTTCTTCGAGGAGGGAATGTGTTTTGTTTTATCTTGTCCTGTTAATAGTTAATAATTCATTCTAAGTTCAATTACCAGCTGTCAGTTTTCAGTTATATAACCATCATGACACAAGGGTATCTTTACTCCTTTACTTCTACTTCTACTTATCCTGTGTATAATCAGTGATAGTAGGACCCTCTTCTTTAGAATGAATACTGGTGGTCACCTTTAATGCTAATTTATAGTACTATACACCAAAACTGTAAGGAATGAATCCTGGAGGAGAAGGGATGGGTATTGATTGGATGATAAATCAAAGGAAAACTAAGAGAACTCCAGAGAGTCTGATCATTTCTGTGCTTAGAATTTGTCAGTGATCAGTGCCTTATAAATGGGAGGGGATATGGAAAGAAGGATTCATATTTTAGTAGTCACCTAAATGGCATCATGGATTTTGAACAATGAAGAGACAAGTAGTTGCTTCTTGCTGCCCAACAAGGTTGTTATAGGTTTCAGGGAGAGAGTATTTGTCATCAAGACTACTTCATTCAGTAAGTATTTATTAAGGACCTACTAGACCCAATTCACAGAGCCACAGGGTAAACCCCACCTGCCTGCTTGTTGGGTGAAGTCTCACTGAAGAATATCAAGCTAGTAAATCATTCGGACCACCCAAAGAGGACAGAAATAGGTTAAAGCAAGGTGGATTAGTCAGGTACCTTTCAGCAACAAGAAACGAACCCCCATTTACAAATGCTAATCAGAAAAGGAGCTTTAATAGAAGGATATTGAGGCATCCTCAGACTCTGAGGAAGAGCTGCAGGAGACAGGGGGCTCAGCGCTGCCATGGTGCCCACAGGGTCTCCATCTTTCACATCTGCGTGTCCCTGCTTCCTTCTTTCTTTCCAGAGGCAGATCTATTGTCCATAAATATGGCCATTTATGCCGTGGCTCCTACCAGCTCTGGTAAGGCTACTGGGGAATGCCTGCTGTCTACCCAGTCATCCTGATCATGTGGAATAGCAGAACCTTGATGTTAAAACACATCTTAACTGTTCTTTTCTCACAGTGCTTCCCAAGGTGCTTTGAAGTTTAATCAAACAAGTGGTCATATTTTTTGTAAAGCTACCTTGATTTCTATTAGGTAGCTTTTCTGTTGTAGAGTATTGAAGGCATTTATAATATACCATGATTAGAATCATATAATAAGAATGTGTAAGCAAAAAAGACTAGGGGGAAAGACACTAAAATTTTAAGTTATATTTGGGAAATGGAATTATAAATGATTTTTTTAGTGTTCATTCTCCAAATGTTTTGTAATATTATTTTAATAATAAAAATCGTATTTACGCATTAAAATTATTTTAATTTTTGTAAATGCCTAAAATGTGTTTAATTCTGAGAAGTGACCAATGTAATCTGTATTTTAGTAATGAAAATAGCGATTTTTAAACAAAATATCTTCTCTCAATATAAGAAAATGAAAAAGATATATCATTTCCTATATATAATAAAATGTGAAACTGTTATTAATTATGAACATCTTAGGACCTTGAGAATTTAAGGAAAATGAAGTTAATATTATTATAACCTAATTTCAGTGAATATTAACAAAATAAGGGTGTAACCCAATAACTATAAAAAAGACTTGCATATATGAAATAATCGGCATAGTCATATTTAAACACAAGTTAGGGGTGAAAATGCCATTGCAAAATTTTTTGAAAATTGTGCATTAGTTAAATATTATTCAGTCTTACAAATGAAGGACATTCTGACACATGCAACAACATGGATGAACCTTGAGGACATTATGCTAAGTGAAATAAAGCAGTCGCAAAAGGACTAATACGGTATGATTCCACTTATATGAAGTACTCAGAGTAGTCAAATCGTTGAAATAGAAAGTAGAATGTTGGTTTTCAGTGGCTGGCAGGAGGGGAGAAGGGGAGTTATTGTTTAACGGGTATAGAGTTTCAGTATTTTGAGATGAAGGGTTCTGGAGATGAATGATGGTGATGGTTGCACAATATAAATATAGTTAATACTACTGAACACATACTTAAAAATGGTTAAGATAGCACAAAAATTCTCCATTAGAAAAGCTGTTAAAGCTTAACTCTAAGAAAGGCAATACTGCTAAAAAGAGATTAAACAATGAAATTAACAATGTTGATAATATAATGATCGCTTGAGATAACTATAAAAACAGTTTTTCAGAGACAATTGCTACCAATTAAAAAAGCTAAAAAAATACACATAAGCAAGCCTTTCCCTGGTTTGTCCCATCAGATAGAGAAGAAACCTTAACATATGGGGGTCTTTATTAAAATAGACTTGTTTATCTCCCATCTTGCCAAGGCCACAACTTGCAAGTTCATTTCCTGAACTGAGACACACCTCAATAAGCACTTGTTATGAGATTACGAAACACATAAAAAATAAAATCTTAGTATTTGAAAGTTTACGACAAATTCAGGTTGTTTGACTAAATGTACATTAAATGGTCAAGAGTTAGCAAGTTCTGGGTACAAAACCTAATATTGAAATATAGGAAGGTCCTTTCAGAGAAGAAAAGACCTGCAGCTGGCTTTGGAGGGGAAGGAGAAGCTAGTGGATGACAGTGAAGGAGGCCGTGCCACCAGTTAAAAATAAATGACAGAGGAGCCCAAACAAAGACAGGCCAGGAAGGTGTGAATTTAGAGAACAGCAAACAAACCAGCCCAAATCAGGTCAAGGACAAAGGAACTGAAAGCAGGAATGGCTTGTTTGAAGGCAAAGGTAGAATTCCGAATTTGGTAGAGGGGAGATGGGATGGGAAGGCACATGGCTGTCACAAGAGTGGTTGCACAAAGCAGTTGCTGCACAGTTGGTAAATGAAAAGCAAAGAGGACACGAGAGAACCAAAAGTTGTTTAGAAATGACGATTCAAATTTTTTAATGCAAGCTACTTACAGAGCTGTTTTAGTAAGAGCATGGTGAACACTGTATACTAGTCTGGAGAATTTTCCTTACTTTAAACTTGCTCCCAATTGTGTTCATTGATTCACATATGCATGACCCATTTCTGAAATTGGGGCAGGCCACTTTTGCATTCAAATTCAGTATGCCACACCACTGCCACATTAACCATTCTCAAGGATGTGCGATGGCTAATTGACAGAAATGGTCTTTTTGACAGGAAATTCCCAGGACCAAGTAACATATGTGGGAGAACACCACTGGAGAAAAGGCAGCAGTACTATATTTTAGCTCAGCAGGAAAAGTAACTAGATTGTTCACCCTGTTTATTAATAGACCAATGTTTAGTCCAACAGCTCTAATTTGCAGTGGGATTTTTTACTTTCTTTCCTGAAAACTGAAAGTCAGGTTAGTGCTTTTCTGCATAATGCTTGTCTACAAATGCAATGACTATTCACATTTGGTTTAGAGAGGTCAGTGAAAATTTTTCAAAATAGGGTAGCCAATTTAAAGAATATTAGCCTTATCTTTTAGCTAAATACTATATATAACTATATATATGACATATACATATTTTACATACATAGTTGTTATATATATTATATATACAGTCTTAACTCAAAGGAGGCAATATACTGGTGAGACTTTCTGCATAAATGTCAGTTATTATAATTATTGTAGTTATTGTAATAATGGGGGAAAAGAAAAGATTAATTTTCGATGAATAATCGCTTAAAAAAAGATACTAACTTGGCTTTTAGGTTCTTAATGGCACTAATTGCTTTGATTTAAAACTAATAATTACAGAGGTAGAAATAAGATAATCTAAGCACTCAAATGGACATCATAAGAGCAAAGAAAGGAAGGGAAAAGGAGAGAGGAAGGAAGGAAGGAAGGAAGGAAGGAAGGAAGGAAGGAAGGAAGGAAGCTAAACCCCTTTAAACAAAGTATCACAACTTAACTTAATATTTTTACTTAAACAATTCAAAATCTTGTTAATTTTCAATAAATAAAATTTCCATGGGTATACTATAGCTCAGAGACCAGGAAATATTTATTTGTAGTCTGAAAAGTGTTTGTTTTAAATCTTGAGATATAAAGACTGAATACTCAAGAAGAGATCCCTGCCGAGGAGCTGTCAGAGGTAAATGATCAGCAAGGTCCACAGTAGATCCTGCATTTACATGTTGGGAACCCTCGCAAAAGCTGATTTGTCCCATCATTTATTCTGCTTCTGAACTTTTAGTTATAAGTTTCAAAGTCTGCAAGATACTTTATTACAAAAAAAAAATGGCATTTTCTTCCCCTTTGTTTCTTTGTGTACAACTTTTCTAAAGCCTTCTTTACTTTTACACTTTAAAGTGTGCCACCTGATTTCTCTATGAGGTCTTTCAGTCTCAATTCATGACAAGCCTTGCACTTACTCTTCCTAAAAATTTAAAAATGGGTTTCTGAGTTACATAGCAATGAACTTCATCTTTTTGCACAATTTGAACCAGGCATTATAAAAAAGTAAGTAAACGAAAAACTGGGTTTAAAAACAAAACCAACAACTGACCAATCTATAGCAGGCTCAGCTTTTTTTGAGGGAGAGAGAGATTAAGGTACATGCAGTCAAGTGGTATGAAGGTCATCAAACAAAATGTTGCAATCTTAAAGTGCCATTAACATGTAGGCTGTGTTCAGCAGTAGCTTCAAAGTAATTCATGTGACTCTCTATTCATTATTGTTTCACCCCAAATCATTAATAAATGTACATCATGATGGTACATTACACTTGCGGTAAAATGTTTTAAAAACTAGGAGAATTATTTCTTTAAATTAAAATAAAAATACCTGATATAACTTTTTAAAATTTGGTTCCCCATACCCAGCTTCTGTAAGAGGAAAAGTGACCCCCAAAGCTCAAGATTCCACAATTAGTTTCTACATGATAGATATGACCTTTGACAAATCTGTCCTTTAATTATTCATTATCCACCTGCTGACAATGTTCAAATTACCAAATGGTTTCAGTTGGAAATTTTCTGATTTTCATGGAAAAAAGCAGAAAGCCATCAGCTACCGCATGTACGACATGTACCTTCAGCTTTCTAGGTCAAAATCAGAAGGATGTGTTCCTTGTACAGGACCCCACACATCTTCCATCCTGCTCCTGGACGGCTGTTTTCCTGTTGTCAGTGACAGCTCCTCGCAAAGCAAATAGCTCCCCGCTCTGAATGGAAATGCTCAACTTCTCAGTCCATATTGCAAGTATGAATCTCCCTTGAGAGCCTTTCAGGGAGTGAATAGACTTGCAGCCAATAAGCACAAAGTTGACCTTTAAACCCCAGCCTTTAATAGAGCATTGGGTTATTTCAGTTTGTGTTTGCTCAACAGTTCCAGGGTCACAAGGGTCTGCGTTTACTGAGGTGGGGCGAACCCAAGAACCTTGTTCCAGCTCCCACACTGCAACTGATGGAAGAGGGTCAGGGGGCTGGGCTGGGACAGGCCAGTGTCACAGGCTATTAGAACACATACTTTAGCTTATGGAGATCGTTGGAGTACACAAGTCTGCTGACTGGCTCTTAGCAACCAACTTTGCAAGAAATGAGAAAGATTCTTGGGGGCCCAAGAGTGGAAGTATTTTTTTCTCCCCTTTTACCTTGTCACAGTGCTATACTGAGTACTGGAGCTTGTTCTGTCTTTATTAAAAATATAAATATTTTATTTATCATGGATTTTTTGCATTGATTTTGATATTTCAAAATGTTGCATTAAAATAATATTTACCTTGATTACTTAGTATTTTGGTGCCTAAGATGAGTGCCTCACTTACCTTACCCTAGTCCTGGTCCTGCTCTGTCATCTCACTGTTCCCATCTTACATCTTAACCTAAAATGGAAGCAGATTTCGGCAGGGTGGTGGAGATACTTACAGTTGAGGTAAGAAGCAGAGAAAAGCCCAGAGCACAAAGAAAAACATTACTGAGCATCTACCATGTGCCAGGTACTATGCTATGCATTTTATGTACATTAGTTCTGGTCTTCACTTATGAGAAAGGTATACTAACCTCCAGCTGAAGAAGCTGAGTATTCCTTCCCTCTTCCTCCATCCCAGGAATTGGTCCTATAAACCATCTAGCACTCAAGACAGAAACTGGGAGTTGTCCGTGATTTCCCCTCTCCAACCCACTGAATATATGGCCAACACTTGTAACTGTTCATGGACACCCAAGTAGTAAATGGGAGGGTAAAGTTTAACAGATGGTCTGTTCGATGACAATTTCCACACTCTTTTTGCTATATCTGTCACCTCTCCAAGGAAAGTCAGGGTCACCGAATTGTTTTGGTATCCTACTGGCCAGTCAGCAGAGTTGAATTATTCCAAGTGCTTACTGTTTTGCAAGTTTATCTAGTATATTTTAGTTTGACCTTGAATGCAAGCTCAGTCTCTGGCCTGGGACACTACTCTGAGCAGCATTCAATTTTTTATAACTCTATGAGATGATTCCTATTATTATTTCCATTTTACTACTAAGAAAATGGTGACATACAGAAACTAATTTGCCCATGGTCATGCAGCTAGTAAGAGGGGAAATTAGTATTCTAATCTAGAATACATACTCTTAACCATTCCATCATATTTCTAAAATAATCTCAAATCCATTCACCTTATTGGTTTTCCACCACCCTATCTTAGTCCAAGCTACCATCATTGCTCATTCAGACAACTTCGAAAGCTTCTTAAAGGGTCATTTTGGTTCTGTTTCTACATTACTCCCACACTCAATCTTCATGAAGCAGCCATCATAATCTTTTTATATCAGATCATGTCATTTCCTCTGCTAAAATCCTCAAAATTATTCAACTACCT
Organism: Pteropus medius; assembly: GCF_902729225.1. NCBI lineage: Eukaryota > Metazoa > Chordata > Mammalia > Chiroptera > Pteropodidae > Pteropus > Pteropus medius. The sequence continues at coordinate 26,395,349 of NW_024349802.1, read as the reverse complement.
TCTGAATAAAATTCAAACTCCTTCATGTAGCCTACGACCTCCTACACGAATTACCTACTGCTCTCTTCTTAGATTTCGTCTACTATCCTTCACCTCATTTATCACCTTTCTTTCCCACTGGCCTTTTTGCCCTTCCTCAGACCTAGCAAACTTGTTCCTGTCTCATGGCCTTTGCCCATGCTGTTCCCTCTGCTTGCCTGCTCTCCTCCCGCTCTGGCTGGCTCCATCTAATTTTTCGTATGTCTCAGGGGACTTCTCCTGACCCCTCAGCCTAAAATAGATCTCTCTATTATTCTCTCTTAGCACCCTCTTCTTTTCCTCCATAGCTATTTAAAAAATTGTAACTCTGTGTTTATTTGTATTTTACTTTATTGCCTATAAGTTCCATGAAGTACAATCAAGGTCTGTTTTATCCACCATTTTACTCTTAATCCCTAGCCCAGAGTCTGGAATATAGCAGTGCAATTATTTGTTCAGTGAATGAATTAACCCTGGGATAGCTCTTTTTAAAATTTCTACAAAGTAAGTGAAGAAGGCACTTAAATAATTAACATCATTAATTTTAGGGAGAAAGAGCCTTAAAAAGAAAAACAATGTATAACTATATACACACACGTATGTATGTATGTATGTATGTATGTATGTATGTATTATACTTCATTTTTAACATGTGAACAACAATTATTAAACTAGTCAATATTTGGAAACACAAAGGAGGAAACGATAAAAGAAAATCTCTAGAGAATGATTTTTTAAAAACTTTACAATATATCCGGCTTTTTGTTAAAGTTCTTGTGTTGTTATTCCAATAAGATCTCAAATGTTCTTATTTAATCCTAGTGCATAGTGGTGTTCCATAAATATCTATTAATAATAAACTATAAACGATTTCAATCACGTCTTCTGACTATTTATTTCTCTTCATAACTTAGAGATTGATTTTCTCCTTAGTGCCAAATCTCTCATCAGGAAACAGCTGAACCATCTGCTAAACATGATTTTCTATGGTCCTGCTGTGTCATAGATGTTTTATGAGTAAAAACAGATTCTTTATGTCTCTGTATAAGGTAATTATTTGGCTTGAGATCAAGGTACATGTTCTTTAGGATTCCAACTCTTCTAAAAAAAAAAAGAAAGAAAATAAATGCACTCAAGAATGGACTATAAAATGGGAGAAAAAATTTTGCAAATCATATATCAGATAAGGGACTTGTAGCTAGAATACATAAAGAATTCAATAATAAAAATACAACGATTTAAAAATCAGCAAAGGATATGAGAAGACATTTATGCAAAATAGGTCATAAGGAAAATGCAAATCAAATGACAAGATACCACTTTATACCCACTAGAATATTAATAATCAAAATGGAAAATATTAATTGTTGGCAAGAATGTGGAGAAATTGGAACCTTTATACACTGTTGATGGAAATGTAAAATGGTATAGAACTTTGGAAGACAGTCTGGCAGTTCTTCAAAAACAGTCTGGTAAATATAAAATTACCATATGATGTAGCAATTTTACTCCTAGGTATATTCTTAAGTGAAATGCAAACATATATCCACACAAACACTTGCACAGAATTGTTCATAGCAGCACTATGTACAATATCCTAAAAGTGGAACTACCCAAATGTTATCAACTGATGAATGGAAAATAAAATATGGTATACCCATACAATGGAATGTTATTCAGCAATAAAAAATAAAGTATTGATATATTCAACAACATGAATAAACCTTGAAAATTTAAGTGAATAAAAGTCAGTCACAATGGACAACCATATAATTCCATGTATATGAAATGCCCCAAATGGGCAAATTCACAGAGACAGAAAGTAGATTAGTGGTCACCTATGGTTGGGATGAGGTAAAGAGCCAGTGCTAACAAGTATCAGGTTTCTTTCGGAGGTGATACAAATGATCTAAAATTAGACAGTGGTGATGGTTGCACAATTCTGTGAATATAATAAAAAAGACACTGAATTGTACACATAAGTAAATGAGTAAATTGTACGGCATGTAAACTGTATTTCAATAAAGCCGTTATTAAAAAAAGTAACAGAATATAGTTTTTACTGCTTCTTAAAACTAGACAAATGCTTGGCATTAACATGAGTAAGTACGGCTTAACCAAAGAGTATCTATAATTTGCTTTCAGGTACAGAAGATGAGATTTAGATGAAACTTTCTCATAAAGAAGTTACGATCTCCAGCTCTTCTAATTCTTAGTCTTTTATCTCTGTCATTGTTTAGAGGCAGACTTGAAATCCTGGGGCCAGATTTATAGAATTTTAGAGTGGGACAAGATGTAAGAGATTATGATTTTAGAGTAAGGAAACTAAGACCCAGAGAGAATAAACATCTTTTCCAAGATCATAAAGGTAATGAGTACCAAAGCTTTCCAGACTAAAGCTTTATTTTTAATTTTTCAACAGCACCATACGAAATGTAGAGTAGTGAATGGCATTTTCTAAAACAGCCCTGGGGTAAAGTTCTACACAACTAAGTTTCATGTGTGGATAAAGAATTCCACCCAAAGTATAAAAGGAGCAAGGATGAAGTCCACGTAGTGGTAGCTTCTTCTTGAATCCATTCCTTCAGTAAGCCTTGCCTGAGTACTTGGCCATATGTTAGCCACTATGAGAATAAAGACTTAACATTTTCATAAAGACTGCAGAGATTAGGAAGTTTAGATCTGGGTCTCTAACATCAAGAGTTAGATCTTCGTTGGTGTTGAACACTGGGACTAGTCACCTCTATCATTCAGTTCCTAAGCAGTGATAGAAAGCATCACAAAGGAGATGTTCACTTTGATTTTGAATTCTCTCTTCAACCTTCTCAGCAAAACTTTTCTCTTTTTACCTTTCCTTCTTTACCAAGTACTTGCTCTTGAGATCTTACTCAGTTTGGGGGCTTCAATTATCTCATGCGTTCTCCCGTTGGCGTCAGTGAGAAATATGAATTAAAAGGAGATTTTGTTTCTCAGTGTCGCTGAGAGTGGAGGATGTGGCATATCTTCATTACTCATGGTTCAATTTAAAACACTGGTATTGATACAATAGTTTAAAAAATAATCAGACTAGTCGAACTGTTCAGGTAAGAATTTTGACCCCGAAAGTTAATTTTTTACTTCTGCATTTCTTTGCTACCTCCCTTTTTCTATTTTCATCTATTTCAGAAAGTCTAAACTGCCTAAGAGAATTCTGGCTTCCCTCCAAGGGGATATTTTATTAACAGGCAGAGAAGAGAACTGTATTATAAAATTCAGTGAAATACAGGATTGATTTTTACTACTCCATTTGTCTGGCTGAGGAGGAGAAAATGGATGTGCCGGGCCCAGTGCTGGTGTAAGTGGGATGGAGAACGTGGAGACACTGTTTTGTCATCACTATTAGTGCTCTACTCTCCGAAACATATTTTTAAAGCATTTCATCAGCTGCTTCACTGAATTTCTCTGCAAACTATTATCTTTTCACATTAGTCAGTAAAAAGAAAGCATACGGTCTTTTTAGATTCTCAGAGCAAGACATTTAAAAATAAGTTGAAAGTGTTTATGAATCTTACAGGAATGCCTTCATTCAATCTGTTTTGGTTGTTACCAGATAGAAATGGCCTTAAAAGGAAACCAGGCTCCTCTCTATTTTATAGGACTATGAAAGAGAATTTTGTACGTGATAGTGATAAATGTGTTTAACCGCCTTCCTCTCATTCAGTGACCTGTTCGTATTTTATCCAGGTTGATTAATAATTCTTACTGAGTTTTGAGTCATTTGACTGTTAGTATCCATCTTAAGTAGACAGTAAAAGGGTAAAGGCGGCGAATTGTGAATCCATATACTTTCTGATTTGTCATTCCAGAAAGAGTTTTGAGGGAAAGACAATGAAACTAGTACAAGTTGTGGGATTTGGGGTTTTGTCACAAATTGACAAATCTCACCTAACTGTGTTATTAGTTAGGCTTTATTGGATACACGCTATTTGGAAGGAAGCAAGGGAGGGAGAGAAGGGAATCTCAATAGAAAGGAGCTGAAAACACTTTCTAGTCCTATACTTTTCTAAAACAGCAAGTTAGATTTACCAGTGAGGATATTTGCTTTTAGGAGAAGGTTGGGCACATTTGGAAGCTACATGAAATTTTCAGGGTCAGAACGGTGGCAACCATTCAGTCATTGCTTCAGTGTTTTAAAGCAGCATTTTTCAGATATTGATGAATCACCTGGGCATCTTGTTAAATGCAGATTCTGGTCTAGCAGGTCTGGGGTGGGGTCTGAGACTGCATTTCTAATAAGCTCCCAGGGGCTGTCTATGAGCCTGGCCCAGCGCCCACATGTGAATAGCAAGGTTCTAAAGAAATGTAGCAAAGAAAAAGGAAAACATTTTGAGGCTAAATGACAGTCATTGTGGGCTGATAATACCTGCCAGATAAATTATTTCAGTATCATTTTTCATTCCTAAAGATGAAGCAGCTGAATTTTGATTGCTTACAAGCTCTCTTCAAGCACATCTAGCAGGCTCAACACCCTGTAACTTTTACAGAAGACTGAAATTATGGTCTGTAGTCTATATTCAATTGCCTTTGTACATTATTTTTTAAAAAAGGTGCTTTCTTCTACACAAGTGCAATCTTGTTGCTTCTCGGTGAGTTAAACATTTTCAACCCTTTCAGGCCACGCAGTGGGGTACTAGTTAATGTATCGGCTGCTAATAGTTTAGCTATTAGTTTCAATTTCCTCCATCAAATCTTTTATAAACGCTGAAATTGACCTAGTCAAGCATGCCCTCTTTTCCCCACAGTGCAGTAAATGTATCAGTAGCCTGAAAGAATAAATGTTCCTCCATGAGCACCCAATTTACTGCTGAGGAGTGATTTAAGCCCTGGGAGAATTAGATTGATATTGTTCAAAAACAAAAAACAAAAAACAAAAAAGAAAACTCCAAACCAATAGTAACATAACAGGAAATATGATGTTTAGATAGAGCCTCAGATGCCCATGTAGTATGGCCTTTAATCCTCAAATATGTTACATATTATAAATATTCTAAAAGGAAAAAAATCAATGTACCTAGTTTTTATATAAGTACTTAAAATGTGAATATTAATCGAGAATGTTTTTTTTTAGTATTTGGGGGGCACAATAGCACATTTTTACTTCCAAAATACATTTCAGTAAATAGAGTAAAAGAATTAAATTTCAGCTATTCAGTTCTAAGAAATCATTTAAACCACACAGATCAGACAGTGCCTAACACCTACCCATTGTTCCCATTACTTTGCTCCCAGTTCCCCTAAAAAGAATATTATTCTATGTACTTTAAGATTCATTTAGCACATTTTTAATGGCATATTAGAATGTATTATCTGGTGAACTCTGTCATTTCAACAGCAGAATATAAAAGTTAAAATAACAGGCTTATCTATGCACCTTATATATTTTAAATTAAGCAAAAATTACTATTTCTTTTCTTGTTTTAAATAACACTGAGAAAATAAATCCACTGGTTTAAATGATAAAACTAACATCAGCAGGGGCATTGTAGAGTTCAGAAGTGATCAGGAAAGTTGTACTGAAAAACAATTTACTCTTAATTATATGCATTAATGATGGGAGTAGTGGCATAGAAAAAATTTAAACCATTGTGTTAGTTTTGTAATGTTCATGATTTTGCTTTGCACCAGAGTTTTTTCTTTTTAACATGTTGTACTAATACTTAAAATTTTTTATTTTGTTCTTTTAATCTACCCTAACCTAAGAGGTGAGAACATGAACGTTTTACTTCATATTTCATGAAATGTTGCATACTTCGAGAGTTAATTATTTGGCTGTGAGATCATATCTTGAGAATTATTCTGTAGTTATGATTCAGTGTCAGTACTAAAATTTTGAGGGATCCCATCCAGAACTGGCTGGTTCCAGAAAAAATGAGGAACTGGTACAATGTATAACAAGTGCTTCCTGCCATCTTTATTTCCATTTATCAATAGTCTACCTGCACAAAAATGTCACAGACTTAGTTGATAAGTGTTTCATTTGTTCCTCTTATAGAGTTATTTGTATTTTAGCAAAAGATTCCAGAATACTGAAGAATTACAAAGACCCAGAGGATATTGCTCAATTATAGGAGTTTTCTGGCGAGAGGCTCTATTTATTAAAATTTGATTTTAAATTGTGCATATCTTTTCAAATATACTATTTTCTAGGCAACGGTATAGATTTTCAAATAGTTCTACAATTCCAAAAGAGGTTAAGAACCATCGCTAATAAAATAATTTAAATCAGTAAGAAAAAAATTAATTTATCAGAATCGCTTTGGAGACGTGGGCCCCAGTGTCGGGTTTTGGAGTGAGGCAGGCCTGGCTTCAATCCTGCATTCTGTCACTCACTCACTGTGCCACCTCAGGCAAGTTACTTAACTTTTCTGAGCTACAGTTTCTTCTCTATAAAGTGGTGATAAAACTAATGCCTACCTCATTGGGCTGTTGTGAAGATGAAGTGTAATGTTTGTAAAGAGCTCAGCATAGAGCTGGCATACTATGCACTCCTAATAAATAGTAGCTGCTACTATTATTGGCATTTATTTGCTTTATTTGCATTATAAAATACACTGTGAATACAAAGGCTTTATCTACCAAGTAAGAAGGCAGCTTATTCAAATACTTCCTGCAGCTGGCTAATAAAACAGGGATAAAGCTAATTAACAACAATTAAGTCATCTTCGACCAGGTCAGAGCTAAACAGATTTGTTCTCTAAAGTGGTCTGATTTTATTTACTTTAACTATAGGATATCTAATCTAGTGACAACAAATAACTTTGGGTTTTAAAGATTCACTGGCCTTCCAAGAATTTCCTAAATTACAGAACAACCTTGATTTCTGTGCACAGGAGTTTCATACAGCATGCAAAATATGCAAGGATTTATATTCGGCTATGTTCAAGACATCTTTGTATTGAAAAACTGGTGTTCTCAAATAGCAATTAATGGGATTTATTCGAATTGTGGCCTATCTATAGCACAGATTGCCATACAACTATTAAAAATAATTCTAAGGAATAATGTTCAATGCCATGAAATCATGTTCATCATACATTAAGGAAAAAGGCAGTGCACAAAATTATGTGAGGTCTGATCCCATTTTGTACAACAACGGCATATAAAAAAACACATCAACATTTCAGTGGTGGGTGGTGAGATGATGGGTGAGTTTCTGCAATGAGCATTTATTACTTTTGTCACCAGGATAACAAAAGGTACTAAAAATGAATGGCTAACAATCAAAAACTTGCCAGCCATGTGATATTCTGGAAAAGGGCCTAGAAGGAAAGAACTTGAGTCCAAAGACCAAGGCACAGGCATATTGAAATGATAGTCTCAGACAAGTTACCTCGCCTTTTTTTGAACCAAATATTAGTCCTTGGAATTGAGAAGGTTTGAATAAATGATCTCTGTTTCTCTCAAGTCTGACATTCTGAAATTCCAGATATATGGCCACATGTTGCAGAAACACTATTTTGTTTTTTACAAGTTAGCCCACAAATGGTAAGTAATGCCACAGAGTGACATTGGGATGGCATCTTTTTATTTTTAACGTTTCTAGTATTGTTGATTTTTCTTTGAATAATAAAGATGTTATTCATTCGATAACTAAAAAATAAAAGGAAAAAATCATTTGAAATGGGTAAGGGGCTCAATATAAATATGGGCTCACAAACAAATTGAACAATTTGGTACATGTTGTATTTTTAAAATGGGTTAACGTTTTATTTGACCTAAACAAATGAATTGAAAACAATCACACAATTGATAGCCATAATTGTGGGATAAATAACTCAAGTCAAATAGAAAAGATTCATGTGAAATAGATGGTTTTCTTAAGAAAATTCTCAGGCGTGAAATCTTTGAATTAAACAAAACTGTCACTCACAGCATTTTGGGAGCTAAGATTGTACCCTGACCTAAACTATTAAAAATCAAGGAAATATCTATGTGATTATAATTGTTTTATGGAAATAAGTAGCAAGGAAGCTTCACATTCAAATAGAAGAAAACGTTTTAAACTGAACCTTTTGGGCCTGTGTCTAAAACTAACGTGCTAAAACCTACTTTCCACTAGCCCTGCAAAAGAGAGAGGGGAGAAAGTTCTTCTTTGCTGCCCAGATTCATGCCCTGGAATCTAGTGGGCTCTTTAGCTGCCAATGAGAAGTTTCCTCGAGGTGCTTTTTAAAGGGCATTGAAAGGCTGCAGCAGTGACCCAGAAGCCTGGGAAAAATACCCAGTTTCTCAAGCTACCAGCCCCACCCCCTTCTGGGCAAGGCACCCAGCTGAGTGAAGCTAGTACCCAAAGCTGATCTGCTTCTATGCATGAGCAAGAACAACTTTCCACCCACATCGTGTAACCCTGCTCCTGTCACTGCTGTAGGGTTACACAATTTGGCTTCTCTCCTGGACAGAGGGAACATTCACCTATGGTATCTATTTGGGCCCTGCTATTGACAAAGAGATTGGTTTGGCTTGATTTGTTAGAATACAGGCTGTTTTCTGGAGCAAGGGCCAGTTAAGAAGAGAGGAAGAAGTATTTGTAACCTTAACAGAATGTTAAACGGATTAAGACTTCTACATAACTTTGTTAGTAGAAACTCAAGTTTGAATTGGAGGTGGGGCGGGGGGGAATCCCCTCTTCACACCATCTCATTTCTAAATTTGACAATAATCTTTAAGGACAATGTGATATTTTAAAAGGCACAGGTAATTATGTTATTGTAACATGAAGCAAGTTTACAAATAAAACATGCTGCTTGGGCAATTTTTACTGTGATTAGAAATTACTTCAAAAGTATACCTGATTTGAGCCTGGAGTCTCATGGTGGGCAGGCTAATTAGAAAGACGGTCTTGGAAGCTGTCAGTAAGCATTGCCAGCTATTCTCTAAGTATCAATGAATATCATGGTGCAAAACTACTCATTTAGGTCCCATTACCAACACTTAGAACACTGATGCAGTCATCTGTTAAATGCTATCCTTCATGAAAGGGTTGTTGACACTTCAACAATGCCTAAGAACTCCCTTAACTTGTCACATTAACTTGGTTGCTATGGTGCATCTCAAACAAATGCCCAGATAAAGATAAATTTAGGTCATTAAATTTTGACCCAAATAATCAATGGAGATGACAGTTTTTTTCCCCCAAGTCTCACCTTATATTTAACCTAACACAAATACTGTTATTTTAGCTTTAAGTCATATTTACCTGATATATCTATTTCTATCCCATTACATTCAAATATTTTGAGTATCTATGATTTAGGTATGACGTTTGTAAACAGTATAGAGCTGGAGCTCATATTTTTAGGCAATCTGACAATCTTTGTCTTCAGCTGGAGAGTTTAGTTAATTTACTTTTACTGTGGTTAAATATACATGTAGACTTATTTCAGTTGTTTTATTTTGTTGTCTTCTATTGGCCACACTTTTTTGTTGGTATTTTTGTTTCCTTATTTCCTGCTATCTACTGAATTGAGCAATTGAATTTTCTTTATGTCCCTACTGGATTGGAAGTCATTCTATTTCCATGGAAGTTATCTCTAAATTTGTACACCAACAAAAATTTAAAGAGAATCATTATCTCTATCCTTTTCTAAAATAATACAAAGACTTAGGAGGATATTACTTCTGTCTCCTCCTCATTCCTTGCTATCATAGTACAGTAGATAAGTTCTGTATGATTTTTTAACTGTATTATTTAAACACTCATCAAAATAGTTACTATTACTGTTGTTGATTTGACTAACAGTGCTTATTTAGATTTCCCATCATACCAGTTCTTTTTCTATTTTCCCCTGTAACTTACACCTTTCCGTTTTGGTTCAATGATCTCTTCTCATTACAGTATATCCTTTAGTACTTATTTTAGCAAAGTTAATTAATCCAGTCTTATTTATGTGAATAGATTTTTAATTTACCTTCACTTTTTAATTATACTATAACCAGGACAGAATTTGGGGTTGACAATTTTGCTCAGCATTTTGAAAATAGCATTCTGCTGGTAACTACCATCTACTGTTGCTGATGAGAAGTCAGTTTGCTGTTTGTGACTTCTTTGCAAGTAATGTTATCCCCACCCACTTTATATTTGATTGGCTGCATTCTCAACAGGATGAGTCTACGTGTGGATTTGTTTTTATTTACCTTGTCAAAGACTTAGAGTTTTCCTTTAGTTTGAATCTCCACGTCCTAGCTGTAGGCTAGGTGATTTCCTCAGCACAGTCTTCAAGTTGTCATTTTTTCTCCTCATATATATCTAGACAGACAGCTCTTTCTCCAGATTTAAAAAAAAAAATTATTTTTGGTTTTTACTTTCATCAAATTTATACTTGCATATGGTTTAAAGTATGAAATAATTTTATAAGATTCGTTATGAAAAACTGCTCTCCCATTCCCCCTCCCATTTCCTCCTCACTAGAGATAACCACTCCAAGCTCTTCCATTTATTTATGGAAAAGACGACTTTACGTCCATGTTCATAATAACATGACTGTATTATGGGACATTTCAGTTTTAGGCAGTATCTATTTACTCCCCATTATGGAGGATGAGAATCAGCTCACTTCTCTCCCTGCCCACCACACATGTGCAGCCTTGTGAAGTAGTTAATGGGTTCCTTCTGTTCATTTTCTCTGTTCTCTCTTTCTGATATTTTATTAAGATGTTTGGCTGACTAAACGGATCCTTTATGCATCTTATTTTTTTTCTTCTCCTATTTATCATCACCATCATTTTCTCCTCTTTTCTGAGAGATTTTCTTAGCTTTACCTTTTACTATGTAGCTTGATATGGTTGGGCACAATTCAGGGTACCTCCTATTCAATAACTTTAGGTCTTTCTTCTTGGGCTGCTCAGATTTCCTAGAAAAGACTTTTTCAAATTATTGCCTTGCATAGTGAAAGGCCTGGATGCTAGGGTTCTGGAAACCCAGTAGGGGTAGGGGTCTGGGAGTTGTGTATGTAGTATGCACAAATTTATCTAATTCACACACACACACACACACACACACACACACACACACACACACAGAGTTTGCCAGCCTGACTATGAGTACCACTATTCTTGAAAACAGACCACGCATCGCGTCCTCTGGAAAGTTCTCTATGATCTCCTCAGTAGACTCCCTAACAGAACCATCTCAAAGAAGCCAGGGTTTCTCTCTCTCCTAGCCAGTAGTCCCCTGCCTCTGTAATTACCTAGTTAGACATCTATCCTCTTCTGGAACCAGCTCTCTGCATTTTGGATTTCTGGGCTCTTGGCACAGTTATTAGTATATAATAAGCTCAATAGATTATTGAGTTGTTAATTAACTTCTGAGGCAACCCAGGTAAGGGAGCTGCTTGTACATGCAGGAGCCACACGGGAGCTGGGAGAGCACTTCCCAGCTACCATGGGCCTTTGACATCAACATTAGTCCTATCTTTGGCTGTGCGACTTCACCAGAAACCATGACTTTTCCCCTCAGATGTCTGGTTTTTCTTATTGTATTTCTAAATGTAAATCAGGGAAAGTATTCAACCTATTTCTTAGGAGTATAATGAAATATCTCTGAGAATTTTCACTATTGTTTTAAAATGTGAAGATTTCATATATATGCCAAAATCAAAATATGTCATTACTAAGGATAACTGAGGTGTAAGGAAACCGGGCAAGAAGTAGCTACTGGATATAAGAATACATTTTATTAATTTATTTAGAGGAAAATGTTGAAGTGCGACAAACTATGAACAGGTGTCTGTGCTGGTGAAAAGTGAGCTATGAGTAAAGAATAGGAAACAGTTTGGGTAACTTATTTTTATAACTGCCTTATCTGTGTCAGGTACAATCTTTTAGAATCTGCATAAAACTTCAAGGAGGAAACAACCAATCTGATGAAGACTGACACTTTAATGAATGAAATAAATGTTGTAGAGAGTTGTAAAATTTTAAAGTCAGTATCAGTAAGTCCAGCCTCCTCCTCAAGGTGTGGATGCTGCCCTTGTCCTCACAGAAGCCATTTAGATTCCAAGAAACACTCCCAAAGCTGAAGCTCTGGTACCGTCCCTGGACCCCAGAATCGACAGGTAGGTTTTCTACTCTCAAGTCACAATGTGACCCACACTAACTTTACCCACTGCTCCTAGTTTTGAGTAACACAGAAGTCTATAGACCAGGCGCAAACTATCTTTTTTGACTCTTAAAACAACCCCACGAGAAAAGGATTGTCTCTATTTTAAAGGTGAAAGTACTGAGCCACAGAGAAGCTGGAAGTTGGAAATATCAATAAGGACTCACAGCTAATAAGTGGAGAAGTGCCAATAGCGCAGAGGCCACGTCATGTACTATTTAAGAATACTGACTCTACGCAGCTGCCCAGTTCCACCGCTTACTAGATATGTGACCTTAGAAAGTTGCTTGTCCTCTCTGAACCTACTTTATAAAGTTATTTGTTTTGAGGATTAAATGAGTTAGCCCATGTAACGCATTTAGAACAGTGCCTGGTAGTTAGTAAGCATCATTGAAGTACTTGTTAAATATACAAAAGGATGGCAGAATTATCAATCAATTCCAGGTTTATCTGGTTCCTGTGTATACATTCTTAACCAAGACTCTTCACCATGTTGATTTCTCAAGTGTCTGAAGCCAGCTACTATAGCTCTGAAGTGCTTCTTCTAGAATTTGGGCCTCCAACATGTAGCTCACGCAATGTTGTGGTTTTGAATCCTTTTTCAGGCTTTCTTGATTTGAACCCACTGTCCCAGCCCACCAAGAGCTCTCTAAATCCACACTCTGTTGTTGAGCATATTGGCTCTTGACTCCAGCTTTAAGAACCCTGAATGTTTGATAAGCATGTCATTCATGTCTTCATGGTACCACCCTAATGTCCACACAAAGCTGGGCAGAAAGCCAGAAGTCCTCGGCAGATCTTTCTTGTCCAGTCTGATGTTGATTCAAGGAAACATTCCATGCATATGGTTGTTCAACGTACGGAATTTCCTGACTCTTGTCAGCCTGCAAATCTCCATCTTATCCAGGAGGAAACCATGAGAAACTTGCTTTGTTCTAAGACTCTGAATAAAAGCTAAAAAAAAAAAAGTTCCTTAGGAGCAGAGAAGCTACAGATATTCTTCCTAAGTTTCCCTTTCTCCCTATCTTTTCCCTACTCCCCCTCCTTCCCAACCGTCAGAAAATGGCCTGGAAGCCAGGCATACCTTCAAAACTTTCAGACTCAAGGCACAGCTCTGCTTAGACCAGTTTTTTTGTTTTTTTCCCCCACATTTTTACAGAACTGGAAATAGTCAAAAAAGGAACTTTTCCAAATTTCATATCAGTTAGTTAGTGCGGATACCCATATTTACATTTAGGTCTGTCTATCAAGTTTCATACCTCACCTGCTCTGTTATATTAATACTATTGTGGCTGCATGTGGCAGCATAAATAAAGAAAATATTCAGATGATTTTTGAGACCCTGATGCTTCTATCCTACCCTTTAATTCAGAGAATACTAAATTTAGAACAACACATATGGTCAAAACAACACATATGTCAGCTATCAGAATGATAACATCTTGAAACATCTACGGGGATCTGGCACATGGTGCCCTTCTAGAAGAATCCTCTAAGGTACCTAGACACATCTGGCCACAGTTCATTCTATCCTGAAGAATAACAATCCCTACAAAGAAAAGTCAACTGTACAAGAGGCTAGAACACAAAGCCAATTGTCTCCTACTGCTCTTTCTGCCAGTCTTCACAAAGTCAAGTCCTGGACTTGTTGAAGAGTGACTCATCTCTTTATGGAAAGAATGCCAAAATCAACTGTACAAAAGATATCTTTTCTCATGTTCTTAATTCCTGAGGACCTTATAGTCATTTAATGTAAGCAATTATGAGTTTACATTAAGTGACTATAAGGTCCTCAGGAATCAAGGGAACAGTACCTAGGTCTTATTGCAGGCAGATTTCAAGAAAATCTAATCAATCTGATCGACCGAAAATTCAATTTTATTTGGTGAAATAAGTAGCACAGACTCTGTTAGACTCTAAAGTGTAATTTTGCACTTTTGTGCCTAATTTTGCACTTTGCACTTTTGCACTTTTTTGCCAAATTATTCTACCTTCCTAGCTTGGGAGACCCCATAGGAACTTGTCTATGATCCCAACATCTGCCTTATTTTCTCATGTACAATCTATTCCTTCCTGTTCTCAATGTCAAGAGATTGGCCAAAGCTTCCTGGGAGGATGGGTATTGTAATTGAGAAATAAAGTAAACTATGAAGTCCAAATGATAAATTACACAAATAAATACAATTTTGCCATTTTAAAGTATAATAGAAAATATTTGTCATCAATTTTATTTTGAAAACCTAGCATTTTCTTGAAAGAAAACTGTTTTGATATTTTGATATTCAAAATACTATTAATATATTTATACATAGAGTCTCAGAACTCAGAAATCAAGTTCATTGTGTGCTTTGTTTTATATATTATGCTAAACTTGCCAACCAGGAAACACTCTTACGTAGTTCCTTTGATTAATGAATACATTTTCTGATTTACTGTTGAATGAAAAATGAATAAGTCTTCAGAACACATACAGTACCCTTCGAAAGCACAAAATTGAAGCCAAAGGCAACATAATGGGATAATATCTTGAGGATTTAATGCTCCTTGGGTATGGACACAGAATAAGAAAATACATGACACTCAGGCCATCACTCTCTGCATTCCATTACTAATTGTTAGTAATAAGCTGTTGTTATTACTAATCGATCACAATGCTTTACTGCTAAGCCCAGAGATTCCGCCTTACAATACTTCTCAAAGACATCAGCTACCAAAACCTACTTGAGTTGGCATAAAACTATTTGCCATCCTAGGCTTTGCTATAGATCTACCAGAATTTGTAGGATTAATAGCTACTGTGAGGGTTCAGGTTTCTCATGATGAGGGGTGGTGGGCACCTACGATAATCCAAATACATAATACCTCCAGCAGGATTCTATCTTTGATACTTCATTTAAAAAAAATCTCCAATTTTTTGATGCATTAGAAGACTGTTGCAGACCATGCATGTTCTGTATAAGTACTGTGGAATTGGAGGTATAGAGAGATGTTCAGATTTACAGATGGGCACAGTTGATCCAACTGTGTGAACTTGTATCAGATTGGTGCGTGTTGAAACATTCACTTTTCTTACTAATTTACAGATGGGCACAGTTGATCCAACTGTATGAACTTGTATCATATTGGTGTATGTTGAAACATTCACTTTTCTTACTAATTTTAAAAGTATATATATGAAATCTGTCCATTATTCTGTAGATAGAAGAATGACTTAATGCAGTGAGCTGCACTTTTTAACTGAAAGACATCTATAATAAATCACGAAGGAAAACTACTACACTAACAGTGGTTTCCTATAGATAATATCCTAAAAACAAAATGTTCTATTTGGCATAGACCTCAAAATTTGTTATGTCCTCATTAGTCTTGAGGGCAGCAGTGTTCCTTTATACAACTGTAACGATCATGCAGTAGGAAGCAAGAGCCTGAAATATGAAGTTAGGATTTTTTTTCTAAACAAGTGAAAATAATTGCTAAAAGTACATTATAGCAAATATGAATAGCTACAAGTTGATATTATTCAAATTAATGCTTTATTTGGTAAAATAAAAGCAATTTATAAAAACTCAAACCACGATATTGAGGAATTATAATTTATTCTATTTAGAAATAAATGTAAGAAATTGTTATAAAGTGCTATCATTTTTAATGTCTCCAATATTCTTTCTCATAGATTTTGAACTATATATAATATATAATCAATATAAGTTCAAATGATATATTCATATATACTAAAATTATGTAACTTAAACATATGTAAATATATGTATTTTCAAAAGGCTGTACACTAGCAAAAGGATTAGTTTTGGAACAAAAAACAGGATAGTTAAAACAAAATGAGCAAAACCACATTTTAAACACTTACACCAGAGACGGAACACTAGTTTTCTCACCTTTTATAGCATGTAAAATTCTCCCCAAATACAGCATTCTTAAAGAATATGGCCACCATCATTTTTTTAAAAATTAATAAACCTGAAAGTCTATGTAATTGACATCCTCAGAAGAAAATAAACATGTTTACTGTTCCTTAAATGCAAACTTGAAGTCATGTTTAATAAAATATTGCCTTAAATAACTCACTCGCATCTAAGTAAAAATGCCGGTAAACAATCATTTCACCAGAATCAGAGGAAGATCATGGGGGAAGTTCACAAGGGGCTCAGAGGGAGCTAACTCAGGTCGGTCCAGTTGCCACTTTCACAGGGCAAAGGCACTTTCAAAGACAGCTCTTTGTCTGGCACAGATCCCGCCTGCGAGATTGAAAGCACTACCCTGTAACCGTGTCTCATCCTGGCATTAGCACCCTCCTTCGCGAAGCGCCTGGTTTCACCCCCACGGACTAGTTCTTTCCCACACGTGGTGAAATCTGACTCTCCAAGGTCTCTGCGCCTCAGCTTCGCACAGACCCGCGCTTGAAGAGTGACACGGTTTTCTTTCCTTCTACAGGGCATTTAGTATCTTCAGAAGGATTAAGGCTATGAACTTGAGAACATCTTTGAAAGTTCCGTTATCTCAATTTCTTGAACACTCATTTAGCTTTGTGGATTTTGAAAAGTAAAATTTTCATTTTAATTTATCATTTCAGTGCTTGTCATCTTCAATCGGAGAGACTGAAACAAAATATTAAAATGAAAAATTTACTTTTCAAATTCCACAAAGCTAAATGAGTGTCGAAGAAATTGTAAATGATCAAACTTCCAAAATTTTTTTCTAAGTTTGTAGCATGTACGTTTCTGAAGGTATGGAAACTTAAAACTGCACCGTCACTTTTGGGACACCCTGGGGAATTTGGGATGGGGGTTCAAAATGATTATTCTCCTTAACTTTAAGCATGTCCTTTGGTCAGCCTTCAGTTTTGTTTTGTTTTCCCTTGATTTATGATGGGCTTTTCTTTACAGGCATTTTTTTCTTTTCAAGATTTTTAGTATTCTCTGATAGAGCATTGTTTCTGAAATTGAGCGAAAAATTAAATTTCTTATTGTCGTTAACTTGCAATCAAGATCTTTTTAATATTCATATCTGCTATTTAGACATCTTATTGCTCAGGAATCTGAACTAGAGAATTATAATCTCATGATCTTGAGTGGGAGTCAAGTGGCCAAACTGTATCAAATGTATATGTTCAACCTAAAAAACAAACACTGATCTATCTATATATCTATATATCTATATACCTACATATCTATATCTATATTAAAAATATATTAAATCTTTATAGCCGTGGCTTTCAAAGTTCTTTTCTTTATTAACAGTAACCCCAGCTAGGAATCTGTTTTGCAGTCATGACCCAGTAAATATATATAAAGGTGTATGTCACTTGTGTGTGTACTTGCATTTTTTTAAAGAAAAAATGTTTCAAAAACATGCAGTTTACTCTAACACTTTATAGTCTAGTCTTTTTTTACTTAAAACTTGTTCACTGTGACTCATTATGTTGATTCAAGGCCCACTAATGTGATGATAACCAAGTTTAAAAAACAATAAACTGTGTATGATGGGATTAGTGAATTCACACCAGGATTACCCTGTTAACTCTTTTATACATTGGGATTCTGCATATTTTTACTGAGAACTAGAAAAGTAGAAGTAGAACAAAAGCATATTTCATTTCAAACTCTAGAGCACAAGAATTCCCTGCGGATCTAGTTAAAAATGTAGTTTCTGGTTGGGCAGGTCTGGGGTGGGGCCGGTTCTGCCTTTCTGAGCAGTGTGGATGGGCCTGTCTGGGGGCAGCACACCTTGAGAAAAGGGGTAGAGAGAGAAGTCAGTGTAAGGGAAGGGAGAGGAACAAAAGTGACTGCCTGACAGCTAACACTGCCCCAAACAGGGCCTGACCCCTCCACTGGCACTGAGGACACACACCCCAAGCATTTGCAGCACATGGCACACTCAACGTGGCAAAAAAAAAAAAAAAAAGGGTGATGTCTTTGAGAGGATCTCCTGGTGACAGTAGTGCCTTCATAATCTTCTCTGTCATCAGTACTGTTTCTTTTCTCCTTAACTGACTCCTGCCCCTCCACTACCCCCACACACACAATGTAGCTTTAAGGCTTTGTTTCTGAGGTGTTGGAAGCCCCTTTGGGAGGATTACCTAGAAATGTGGACTGCTGGACAAGGCAGCACAGGAACAACAAAAAAGAGGGTGCTGGCAAACAAGAGGGTGAAAGGTTTATTAACGTTTCATTCAGGAACTTGTTAAACCGTGAAACTTGCTTGTCAAGGTGGACCGCGCTCAAAAAATACTTCTGAATCTGAATCGTATAGTTCAAAGCCTGATTTCATAATCCTAAACTATAAAGTCAGAATTCCCAAACTAAGAAATACCAAGCCAGTAATTGTAACTGTTTCTGGTACCATACCAGTCTCCATAATTTGGGGGTATACATGTGTTGATAAAATAAAAGTACTCTTAGCTTTGATAAGGCCATCTTCTTCCCAATCATTTTGTTAAACTACCTGGAGCGACAAGGGAGTATCTTACCCACCACTTTACCCAAGCATATACCTGGCACATATTTGGTGCTGGATAGATGTTTAATAAAAGAATAAGTGGATAATAATATGTTACAGTATACTATATATTTTATTAGCTGATTTGCCATTACAGTATTTGCCTTATTAAATTGAACAGGAGCCTTTAAAAAGTAGGCAGAAATTTAAAGTGGCATCTTCCAAATTACACTTGTCCACAATGCAGATGGAGAGAAAAGAGAAGGAAGGAAAAAGAGACAGACGGACAGACCGGGAAAGTGATTCCTGGCTGGAGTAGAACATGGGCAGGTGGAACAGCAAGTGTATCAGAATCAACTGGGGAAAATGTTCAAATAACTGAGTTTGGAATGCCTCCCCATTTCCCCATGGGGAGGAATTTAATGGATAGGTAACCATAACTGAGGAGCTTGGGGAGGGGAGAGATTAAGATTTGGAACAAAGGTCTAAGGCAGTGGTTTTCAATGGGGATGATTATGCCTCCCAGGGGACACTTGGCAATGTCTGGAGACATTTTTGATTGTCACAATTTGGGCATAGACTGTTAATAGCATCTCTTGAGTAGAGGCCAGGAATGCTGCTAAACATTCTACAATGCACGGGGCAGCTCCCCACAACAAAGAATTATCCACCACAAAATGTCAATTGCCCTGAGGGTGAGAAACCCTGCTCTGGGGGCAGGGTGTGTGTGGGGGGGGACAGGAAGGACATGATGTAGGCAAGAACAGAAGCTATTAAACAGAGAGAAAATGCACATACCAGGACCCCTAGGCTATCTCGGGTGAAGAGGGTCTTAGAAGGAATGAAGGCAGTGTGGGAGAGAGACGATGGGACTGAGGAAGGGGGCAAAAGATCTGGCTGTGCCTCCTATTTCAATAGATCTCAGTCTAGTTGATCCTATACCAACTGCTGGGGGGGTCAGCTCCACTGCTCCAGCTAAAGGCAGTCTGTACCTCATGAGAACAAAGCAGAAGTCCAAAGGAGGCCAGTGATCCTTAGGTGGACATGGGGGTTAGAGGCTGCCCTGCACGGTCATAAGCCAGTGATGAGAAAGGATAAAGTTCAGTAGCTGATGCTGGTCCCCATGAGCACCACTTCAATGCCCACCAGCTTGTCTTACAATGGCCAATAGCTGCATTTCTTTGCCTGGAGGCATGCTCTTCATTGCCCAAGTGGCAGTCTTGAAATGCCAGGGAATCGACGGATGGCTTTTGGAGGCAGTCCTCAGCTAATCTCTGACAGGTACTGGCGAACAAGTACACACTCCCTTGCCTCTTGGGTGGGGTAATTATAAAGCACATGTTCCACGCTGTCTCCCAGAGTTCCCCAATGTGGCTAAGCTCCAGGTGCTCACAGTGGTAACTGGTTTGATAAGGCCCCCTTACCAGCTGCTGTCCCTGCTCTGGATCGCTTCCCCACTCTCTTATTGGTGTTTTCTTTACCTCCCCCTGCTAAAATAATTCAAACTTAAATTTTCTTCGCAGGGTCTGCTTCTGAGGAACTCAAACTTTAATGGGCTGGAAGTCATTTGATCCTCTGGTTCCTCTAAGGTAAGGGCTATCTGGGTCCATAGTATCTCTCTCCTAGAGGCAGCTGTATTTTTTTTTTTTTTCATCCTTAAGGCCTGAGCACAGAATCATTGGGTTCCTCTGAGCCCCATTCCTTTCAGAAACACAACTTCGGGCACATTCCTCTCTCTCCCATTGAAAATAAGCAAAACCACATCTTTTGCTCAAGAATGGCAGAAAATGCAACATAATCCCTATAGTCTCAAATGCCCCTAAAGTCCAACTTCTGCAAGAACTCAAATAAGTAACAACCCTTGACTCTGAGAAGGGGGTCTTACTCTAGTGCTGGGAAAAGGCAAGGACAAAGAGGAATGACTGCCTTAGCTCACATGAAACTTTAGTGAATCACCAGTGGGGACTGAAAACCACAAAATTAGCAAAAATGAAAGAGGTATTTCAAAACACTGCTAGTCGAAGAAAAGAAATGAATTGTAAACCCCCTCAGGGTGATGTTAGATCACTCATCTACCATGTAATGGGGATTCTGAGACGCTGAAAATCTTATGGAAAAGAAAGGCCACAAAAAAAGCTAGAAGTTGTGAAAGATGCCACAGCAGTGATGTGTCCAAGAGGCTTTTCACATCAGCAAAAGAGACATTTAAGAAGTCATGCAGCTTGACACTTTCCAAACAGTCTCAGAATGTTGTCCCTGCAGAAACTTGAACTCATCACCTAAGGAAGTCCTTGCTGTCATACAAGTTGAGGAATCAGGCTGCCAAGCTTGAGGGTCTTTTACTCTTAAGGACCTTTCTTTACAAATCCTCAGAAGACACTCTTCTTGGATTGTGGATTTTTGCAGGGTTTCATCTTTGCAGAGAACACCCACTTTGGGGCCCTGGTTTCTTGCCAACTTAGCTGAGGAGCTGGGAAGATCTTCTATCTCAGTTCTTATGTATGGATGGCTTCTATTTTTTTGTCTGTTTGTTTGTTTGTTAAAAGAACAGCGGCTGCTTTTCTGCTGGACAACCTATTCCCTTACTTATAATGCAGGACAGGAGGGCCTTGTAAGTGTATATTCTGGTTCATCTGAGGACACACGGTTGTTCATTTTAAAATTAGATTCATCCTAATTACATGAAAACGGCCTACATGTAGTCTGTCAAAACAGCAGGAAAATCATTACTGAGAACCTACCTGCTGGGCCTACACTTCTAGGCTCCCCTAAACTTGTTTAACGCACAGTCCTTGCCTTCTTGGGACTTCAAATCTAGCAAATACCCATCTCATTGACAAATATGAGCCTTGGACACTGAACAGTGAAGAAATATATATATATAGAAAATGACTAAACATGTAATATTACCTTTGGACAAGGGGCGGGGGATAGTGAAGGAAACTGTTGCTGAAGTGGCATGTTTCAGCAGGGCAGAAGCAAAGAGAATTTGGATCTCAATCCTAATTAATCAGAGCGGGATTTGGGGAGCTTCTTGAATGAAGGATTCTGGGAAGCTGGGTTGAAATGGAAGGGAAAATATATACTGAACTTTGAAGGATAGAGTTTCAATGTGGATGGTAAAAAAGTATCAAAACAAAGAAGGGGAGTAGCTGCTATAAAGGAAGTAAGGTAGTCAGCTTAAGCCCCACATTCAACACAAGTGGGAGAGCCAGATTTGCATTCCAGGGGCTGGAATATTGGGCGGGTAACCGAACATCTATTATTCTCATTTTCCACAAACTCTGAGGGTTCACTAACTTCGACGATCATGGAACATATCTCCTGAGGCTGAAAAATGCTAGGTTATGTATAAAAAGGATACTGTTACCAATAAGCATACAATAACAATTCAAAACTAAATGAAGAACAACTAATGATACAAAGCTGTCAAGGAAATTTGGATTGACTTCTAGGTCCCTCTCTTTGACTTCCTGCCTTTTAGACAATAGTGCCCCTCCAAGATGCAGTTTTACTTAACAGTTTTGCAACTTTTCTAATAATAAAATAAAATAAATAAAATGATAACAAAATAGTTTTACATGTATTGAACACTCACCAGTCACTATATACGCTAAAAAGTTTGCCTCCACAATGCTATGAAGTATATACCAATATTATTTCCATTGCACAGATGGGGTAACTGAAGTTCAAAGTGGTTAAGTAACTTGCCAGAGAAACCATAGGTAGAAGGTGAAAAGCCAGGCATCCCAATTAACCCATGTAGATGTCCACCACACCATCCCTACGCACTGATTTCTCCAATGACCCAGTTGTCATCCACTCCAGCACCCAAGATCCTCGGCTTCTACCCTCCCCACAACAAACACACTTGGCCAATAAGGGAAGTGGGAGGAGGTCTTTTTCCTTCTTGCTCTGTGCCAGGGCTTTAAAAGAGGACATTACTGGCACCCATACTATGGGTTACCCTGAGCACCAGAGACCCCACTGATGGCCCAGTAACAAGTTGGGGAATATGGAGAAAATCATTTCTCTCCTATTATGGAATATCAAGAATCAGCTAAATTCTACATGTGAGAGGCATTTATCAGGATGACATTTTTTAATGTTGCAAATTTTAATTTTCAAAAATATCAAAATATTTTACAAAAATAGACTTGTGGAGTTGAAGACAGCCTCACCTAGGTTAATACAAAGGCATACAACTACTTCTTTTTCTTTTATGTCTCCTCAGCATGACACTTCTTATCATTGGTTAGTGTTATTTCATAATAATCCAAGATGTGTGTGCCCTTTGTG
The DNA here is from genome assembly GCF_902729225.1 of Pteropus medius. NCBI lineage: Eukaryota > Metazoa > Chordata > Mammalia > Chiroptera > Pteropodidae > Pteropus > Pteropus medius. Next base: position 26,372,446 of record NW_024349802.1, on the reverse strand, counting down.
TTTCCCTATTTCTTTGAATAAGACATTTTAATAATAATTAAATGATAAGGTTTCCAGAAAGATAAAATATGAATAATTAGAAGGAAAGGGTGTCTTTGTTCCCTTCACATACCTCACTTTTATTATTCATGCCCCTCTTAAATTTCCTTCATGGGAAGTACTTCTATAGACCTGGATGAATATTTGATAAAGCACGTTGACAATTTGGGAAGAAAACAAACAAACGAATCTTTTTGACTGGATAAAAGAGGGTTCCCCATTGTAGTAAGTAATGATAAGTAGGGCGAATATGTGGAAAATTGGTATTTTTAGTCAAAATATTAATAAATGAGTCATTTATTTAAACAGTCTCAAGCTGTAAAATGATACCAGGAAAATGGCCTCACTACCTCTGTCAACACACCAAATATCAGCTCTGGCCTCTGATCCTTGATAACTCTACACTTTAGCTTCCTGTAAAAAAAAAAAAAAAAAAGCAGCACATTAATGATGTGCCAGTAATATCAGGATTGATCATGAACTCCCAACACTATGTGCACATTTTGACCAACACTGATCTATGCAGGAAATCAAAATGATGGTCAAAGACTAAAAGGAAACACTTAAGTCCAGCAAGATGAAAGACGACGTGAGAAAGAAGTGAGGAGACAGACTTAGATCAGATAGGAGGATGGCGCAGCACCAAAAATTAGAATTATTTTACCTCACTGCTGTAAAGATGGAGTTTCCATCTCTTGCCAACGCCTTCAAAAGTAACGAGACAGTGATGTGATGAGAGCCACATGAGAATTAAAAAACAGAGTAGCACAGTGTGGCAAAGACAGTTCACCAAATGACTCCTGCTCCCCTTTTTACAGTATAGGGTCAACAGTGGAAAGCAAGCTGCTCAGTAGAGACCATCTTTCCCACCCTGCTTCATTTAGGTGGGGACATGTGATTTGTTCTCACTTGTGGAATTTGAGCAAAATGATTTTGTGTCACTTCCAAGCCAAGATGGTTAAGAAGTCTGTGTACTTCTCCACACTCATTCTCCTCTCTGTGATCTGCAGCAATGAACACATGACCTTGGTAGCCATGAGCTGAAGATGGAGGAGCCCAAGACCAGATGAACCCTATGAATCACTGTAGAGAGTAGCTACCAATCAATCAAAAAGAGCAATTTTTAACTTCATATGAGTGAAAAATAAACTTCTAGTTTTTGAGTCACTGTGCATTTTTAAATTTTATTTCCGAGTATAGTTTTTTCCTAACTAATGTATGTGGCAAGAAAAAGAAAGTGTCTCAATCACTTCAAATAATGAATATAAGTTATTTTCACATGGAATTTGATAGAATTATAGATTTTTAAGGCTAAAGCTATGTTGCCATATTTACGACTACTAGCTACAAATGGCTACCGAACACTTGAAATGTGGCTAGTTGAAGCTGAGATGTGCTACAAGTGCAAAATATATACTAGATAGTAAAGATCTAATAAAAAAGTAAAATACATAATACTTTTATATCAATTACATATTAATATTTTGAACATATTGGGTGGAATAAAATATTTTACTAAAATTAAACTGACTAGTTGCTTTTTAAATTATTTATAATTTGGCTACTAGAAAATTTTAAGCTACATATGAGACTAATATTATATTTCTATTGGCCTCCTACTGGGCTAGCAAAGGTTAGCAAACTAAAACCCAACATCTATTTTTGTCAATAAAGTTTTATTGGTACACAGACATGCCTATGTATTTACAGACTCTTTATGGCTGCTTTTACACTGCAACAGCAGAATTGAGCAGTCTCAACAGAGACTTTATGTCCTGAAAAGCTGAAGATATTATATGGCCTATTATAGAAAATGTTTGCCAACCCCTGTGCTAAGAATAACTTTGAGATTATTTATCTACTCTCACCATTTTATGACTAAGAAAATTAAAGCTCAGATAAGTTGAGACTTGAGCAAAATATTTTTATTCTTTTAGGTGGTATTTCCAGAATGTCACATTCATTCATTCATTCATTCATTCATTCATTCATTCATTTATATTCTCTGATTTTGATCGTCAACGAAATAAAATCCCTATCAGACAGAAAACCAACAGTTAATACTAAATAATGAATGTCAACACCACAATGCTAATTCAATGCAGTTGTGTAGAAGCATGTTTCTAACACAGGAACTGTAGGCATGTACATACAATAGCAGAGAATAATATTCAGCTATTAATAAGCTGTGAGATGGTCTTTAAAGCTTCCATTTGAAAACATTTAAAAGAGAATCTATCATGTAATTTGCTTTCAAATTAAGCTTGAAATCTCCCCAAATGAAGAGCCAGCTTGCTAAAAATACTTATTATTAGAATTAAATCAGAAAAATTTTGCCACATCTTGGAGAAAGTCAAATCTGTTCCCAAAGACTTCACAGCATCATTTAACTGCCTCGGTTCTGGCAGGCATCGTCTGTCAATGGGTTATTCTCAGAGTCTCTAACTGGGCTCATCATTTCCATTCTCTCTCTCACTCGAGACCTATCCCAAAGAACACTTCTAAAATAAAATGTGATTTGCTGAACATTTTGTCTCTTCACGCTATCAAGACAAAGACTGTCTTCTTTACTGTGGTCAGGAAAGTCTTCACCATGTAACTCCTGTCTGCTCCAACAGCCTCATTTATGGTCCTTTACACATCAGTCAGATCAGGCTCCCTGCAATTCCTGGGGTCCTTGCAATTCCCCAAATATTTCGCACTTTACTCCACATTTGTAATATGGTGTTCTTACTGACTAGAATTCTCCCCAGTACCAGCTATGGGTTATCACTGTACATTGTACTTAAGCCACCATAGAGCCTATCAATATTGTAATTGCCTATTTTAGTATTAATTCCACCACCAGTACGAATAGCTAATATTTAGGAATATTTAACTGTGGATCAAGTGCTTCATTATTTCATTTAATTTTTACCTGTTATAGATGAGGAAAATGAGCCCATACAATGAAGCCAGGTAAAGCCATGACATGAATCCACACATTCCCACTCCACAGCCCTGATTCTTAACTCTACAGCAGCGGCTTACAATGGAGGCGGTTTTGCTTCCCATGAGACATTTAGCAATATCTGGAGACATCTTTGGTTTTTGTAACTGGAATGTGAGGGAGCTACTGGATCTACTGGGTAGAGGCCAGGGATGCTACTGAACATCCTTCAATACACAGGACAGCCTTCCATAGCAAAGGAATATCTGGCCATAAATTCCAGAAGTTCAGAGGCTGAGAGATACTATTCTACACTAAATCAATTCCTGTAGATTATCCCAGGATACTCTGAGTATCTTTATAGCAAGGGTTTTTAAATGTTCACCATGGTGTCATGGCATCTACCATAGAGCCTGGCACCTAGCAGATGCCCGATGCATAGGCAATGGATGAAGGTAGAGGAAAGAAGGAGGGATAGACAGACCTCAGAAATAATAAAGTAAGTTTATACATTTTAAGGCTTTATTTTTGTGGCAACCTCAATAAAGATACATCTGAGCACATATTCTTAATTAACAGTAAACGAATGCTTTAGCAACACCTTATGTTTATAAACCCAGAGAACATGAGATCAAATTAAAAAGCCAAATGCCTTGAATTTTTGTTTCTAGGAGGCCTCAGAGGGACAAGATGTTTTCCAAATCCCTTACAACTACTACACCACAGGATAAATTGATATGTTCATCACCTGCATAGGCCACCACTTAAATTGTTTTTTAAAAGAAATTTTTTTGCGAGGTTTCCCTGGTTCTTTTTCAAAATTAAAAGATAATATAAGAATATATAATCTGATACTTTCCCCTGTTGTAGCTATCATTCAAATATAAATACATTATTCTAGATCTCCAGATGCTGGAAGTGGAGTAGAAATTACAGTGAAGCTTAGGTAAAATTCAGAAAAGTAAATAAAAACACACATAGTGGAAATTAGTAATTTTCTGGTTTATGTAAATTAATACAGCTAAATATCAGAAATAAAGTCAAGAAAAGGTATATTTTATGATTATAATATTTTAAAAGTAACAGCAATTTAGCATAATTTTTACATCATCACAAAACACTTTAGCAATGACAGCATTAATCAGTGTTGTATACAAACTGATAGATTTTTTTGTGAAGTAGTAAAAAGGTTCTGTGGTGGGGCCTGATACTGCTCCTTTGCATTATCATTTAATATAAATGTAGTCAGAGGTTAAAACAAATGAGACTAATCTTTTAAAGTATAATATTATGAACTGTTCCTTACCACATCTTGCATTGAACTTTAGCCATTTGAAGCTTTATATGCACACACAGACACCCACGTGTGCATACATATACACAAATATGTCTGGTGACCAAGTTTTGCTACCTATACTCCCTCTTGGATATTCATAGTAGACACTAGCATAAAAATAGGCTCTGAAAACTCTTGCATCTAAGATGTTAAACTCAGGATCTCTCAAACATAATTGCCATAGAGTAACATAAATAGTAAAATAAGAAAAACTAAAATAAGATGAAGATCTGCCAAAATATTCAGGATTATGGAGAGGAACCGAAAATGATAAGATTGTGGCATCGGCATGACTGTGGAATTGAATTCTCATTGTGATTGGGAAGCTGGGCATGGGAACCATAGCTGAAGGCAGAGACAAACAGTGCCTTTTCCACTGTATGTGAGAACATGACACACATTTGTCACAGGAGCAGATTTTGCATGCATGGACATGCGAGCTGGTGAGACATTTAAGCTTATTGAAGAGAAATATGAAAAAACTGACCCAAACCCAGGAATGTCATGATTGTTAATAATTATTTTTTGAACACCCATTCAGTGCAACTATTGCTGAAATCTGGGAAAACAGTCTTCTAAGAGAAATAAAAAGAGGAAAAATATATCTGAATCATCCTGAGAACCATAGAACTTTGTGTCACATGAGTCAGAACACTCAATGGGTTCCTGAATGTCATGATTATGCATTATGCTACTAAAACCATGACTATCTTCTCCACTCTCTTCATCTCAAACATTCCCAAGACACCAAAGGAGTCACACGAGTATATTTCTCGAATTAAAAAGGCATATCTGCTGTCAATTTGCATTCTTTTGTCCAAGCTTTTGCTTTAATCAGCTTATCACTCATGACTTTTGAATAAATCCCTAAATTCTTGACCACAGAAGAGAAGCCATGATCCTTGAAGGGTCTTCTGTAACTAGGAAGTTGAATGAATAAGTTAGTTCACATAGGTCCTTTCCTAATGGTTATAAGTGCCCCATCTAGAGTCCACTCTTAGTTGCATACACACATATGTATATATACATATATACTGTAAATATTATATTGCCATGTACATACTACATGTTATAATATACATACATGTGTTGTATATGTATATGTATATCTGACTGTCACTATGCGAAGGCTACAATATACTTCACAGGACAGAGAGTCAAGGTTCCTGGGTCCTAAATCCAGGCTCTCCTGACTTGCCATTTGGAAAAGATACCAAGTTCACAGTGGAGCTCAGTTTCTCACTTAATAAAAATAGTACTGCACAAGAAGAGCTGCCAGTACATAAAGTCTCCAAAGTCCCTTAAAATTAGGACAGTATGGACAAAACAACATTAGCACTGAACATAGATCATTATTCTAAGCTGTCAGTTGGCCAGATTCCTGAGAGGAGGATATGGAAATACCTTACTTGTGACTCAGTGATTTGAATCTTTCCCTTCCCCCTTTCTCAAATGCCATATGACTAATAGGTTAGAGAACTTAGAGTAGAGAATGAACATCCTTAATTAGAGACTCCCTGGCTTAAACATATTCAGTCTCACACTATGTGGCTACCAAGAGAATCCTCAGTGAATCCCAGGGCAATTTACACTACTACGCATGTGCTACAGAAACCACAAAACAATTGCTTCCTCAGATGAAAATAACTTTATTTCATCCAGGGTGCCAAATAAGAGATCTCAGTAGGCAGACCCATTCCATCATAGTGTAAACCATTTCAGAATCATCTTTATATTAATATATGCATATTGTCAGGCATGTAGTAGGTACACACATTTTTATAGACTGAATGAGGAACTGAAACAAGTAACTAAAATGACTTTAAATAAAGCAAGGAATTAACTTGCTATCCATTGCTCAACCAGCCAGACATAAGACTAAGCCCTACGAACAAAATATTCAGCTTTGACATGGACATGTGATGCAATTCAGGCAGCAAACATTCTTCACTTTGGGCAAAATCAAGTCAGAAAATGACAATACAAACATTAGAAGAGAAAGAGAAGCACCGCCCTTTCTTACTCTCAATTCCTTCTTTCAACAAGCATTTTCCTGTGCCCATGAGTCAAATTCTTTGCTAGGAGCTAGGGAATCAAGGATAAATAAACTCATGGTCCCTCATCACAATTTAGAAGGGAAGACAGAAATGGTCACTAGAAACAAACTTCTCTGCAGGAGAAGAGCTATGCAGACTAAAGCACAAAGCATTGAGGCCACCTGTTCAGAGAGGTTTATGGCCCTAGTGTCATTTTCAAGTACCTGGCTGTCCTGTCCTCTCAGATTGCTCTAGTCAAAAGATTGGCTGAGACACTGGATATTTGAGAAAGTCAGCCTAAAGAACATGTTAACCATTCATTCCTCTAGCTCTATTTCCTTCTGAGCTCTATTTCTGCGCTGGGGACAATCTCCACCACTGGACCATGATAGCCCAGGCTCCAAAGATAAACTCCCACTGGTTTACTTGTTATCATTACGTCTTCTGAATTTTTTGACCTCTAGGGTGGTAAAAGACATGGTCACATAGAGAACTTTACTTCATTTTCTGTAGAACTGAAGTTCAAGTATTGGCCATTATACGATTTGATATTTCACAGGAGTATATACTAGTTGTCAGGCACCATAATAAGCACTCAACACATGTTCTATGATCTATTCTTGCAACTTTAATGCATGCTTGCCACCTCCAGGTCCCCTTTTTTTCTATTAACTTGGCTATGGAGAAGTTCAGAGCTAAATTAAATACTCAAAAGTAATAAGTGCTTAGGACTTCAGTTTAATTATATTTACTCCTTTATAAGATTTCGATCTTTCTTCCTCTACCATTTTTATCAGTCTCATCATTTTGTGGAATTTTTACTCAGTCAGACATGTTTCTGAAAGTCAATACCCTATAAACAAAAACAAATTACTATATTCATTAATTGTAATTTCCTTTTAGTCTCAACTGTCAAAGCATTTCCACGAATAGCTAATTCGAAGATAATCCCTTGGGTATCACACTTCAGTCACTTGAAAACTCAGATAATGTAATATTTCCCACTGTCATCTGGTTCAAAATTTGATTATGGAACTGGCAAAAGGGGCAAATGGAGAGGTTGACTGATTTTACTTACAACATGGGTTACCTCCAAATCGACTTTCAAGGGCATTTCTTCCTTGTGTGGGATCCTGTTATTCCCATTTAATGCCCCTTCCTCGACCACCACTTTTGTAGACCAGCAATACCACCAAGTGCCCTTGGTTTCCTGAAGTCCCAAGGGCAGAACTTCCTGAGGAAGAAGGCATTCCTATCACCCGGTGATGTCTGTTACCTGGAATTTCACTCTTAGCACTAACAATACCTCTGGAACTCATTAAAAATGTCGCTGAAACCCAGGGTGTTGAAGGTCAAAGTCTTCAGGGAATCAAAATAAGACAAACTTGCTGAGGATTTCCATGTAGTCAAGGCAAATGGTTTCAGGAAAACTTGCAGAAATAACCCTCTGCCTCATCACTACACAAAATGGGGCTTCCTCTCAGCGAGAAAGGGGTGGGGGCACCTGAACTACATACACATGGCACACCCTCATATATATAGCACAGATCTTGGTGTACCTAACTGGTACACACTTGGGAAGCTTAGTCAGATATTTTGGGATACAAAATGTTTGGGCACAGCCATTAATTTATTCAACAAAGATTTCTTCAGCATCTCCTCTGTGCCAGGCACTGCTCAAGATCCTGTAGAAGCAGTCAAGACTTTTTCTCACAGACTCCATATTCTAGACACAGAATACAGGCAATCAATAAGTACCAACCGAAATGAACAATTCGGATTGCATATAAGACCAAGGAAAGGGAAAGAAAGGAAGCAAAAAACAGTGGGATGGTTCTGAGAAGGAATGGGGGACTGACTTGGCTCAAGTGGTCAGAGAAAGGCTTTTGAAGAAGGTGACACACCATACGACACTAGGATGACAAAAGGAGGTAAAGAAATCAATCACATTTACTCTGAATTTCATCAAAAAGATGAGCTTACTAAAAACAGAAAAGTGCAATCCCATTTGTGGCTCCACACACCCAATGCAAGAATCCCAAGAAAGGGAAAGAATCCACAACTTTCTTAAGGAAATTTTAAGAAATCACCTTTTCCTAAAGATGTAAATTACAAAGAAGTTGTCTTAATTCACCTTCATAGCAGAATTTACTGCAAAGAATATCTAGGAGGAAAATGGAATGTTTATTCCTCTTGTAAAGTCAGTTACTTTATTCTAATATCAATAAAATTATGCCTTTGAATTGTAATACCAACAGGAATTGCTTCATAAAGGAATAGTTCTATGGCTATATTCAGTATCATTTACTTTTACTTGCCGAAAAATAAAAGCAAATCATATTTACTAGCAGATGGTCCCATTTCCAATGTATCACAAAACTTTGAAATTCATTAAAAATGAAATTGTGATGGTATCTGTTTAACAATCACGAATAATAAATAGTTGTTTGCCAGTGCCTTCCCATATGATACCCCAATCAAATCGCTTACTATGGAATTTCTGCTAAAGTTAATTAAAACACTTAGCCCAGTGGCATGATAACTGCTAAAAACATCCATCGCTCAAAATACTTTTCATCAAAACACCTTTACAAAAAACGTTTCTTAGTCCATGACTTGTTTCAGAATAAGAGAGGTAAACAGAAGTGAATTAGGGAGCAGTCATGGTGAATATTCAGAATAAATCATGGAATATTTTGATTAAAATGCAATTTTTAATTTGTAATCCAGTGCACGCTATTATGTTATTACAGTGTAAATAAGCATACTATAAACTAAATAAGGCCAAATAAAGTAAAGATACTGCCCAACAGGTCTACATTACCTAATATATTTATCATTATAAAAATGGTTGTGCTTTGATAGTAATACTGTCCAAGGAATGTTTTATTTTTTAAACTTCAAAACAGGTCTTTAAAATTGAATCTCACTAGCATCTGAGACAGTAACATGCTAAAAGGAAGACTTTGTTTCAAATTTCTCTACTGATTAGGGGCAGTGTTTGAATCTTTACAAATTCTAAACGTGTGTGGTGAGGGGAAGATGGAGAGTCTGAACTTCTCTGTTCAGGTAAATGCTCTTCTCTTTCCTTGAGTCACTTTACAAATTGTTATGCTTCTAAACCTTTTAAAATTTCCCATTTGGAGGAAATTTATACATTTAACCTTTAATAAATAAATAAATAAATAAAAAACTCACCCCATGCTGCTCCCCACCCCACCCCCAAATCGGAAGGCTTAAGAATTAGCACTAATAATAATCCTACAATGGTCATTGGGAAATCCTCTTCCAAAATGACAACTGCAGCTAAGAAGGGCAAAATCCACTAGGAGTAAAAAAACTCTCCCAAATTAGTCCTTCTCCGAGGGGTGGCGCGGGGGTGGAGGGAGCGCACAGCTGGCACAACTCTTGGTATCAGAACCAACTTCAGGAGACTCAGAGGAAGATGCTGCGTCAAGAGAAGCAAAGCAAAGAAGTGCGACCCAGCAGGCTAGCGAAATCGCCACCGACTCCCGAAGAAGGTGGGGAGAAGCCAAGTCGCCGGGCACCGGCAACAGCGCACGCCAACATTCAGGATTATTCTTTCCAAACCAGGCAGTTCCGGGGCAGGAGAATAAAGGGGGATGGGGGACTCACGGTCCTTTTAAACCGCTCCACCCGCCCCACCCCCGTGTCTGCCAACCTTTTCCGAACCCCCGTGTCACAGAACTTCCTCATCATGGAAACTTCCACTGGGTTCGGCGCTGAGGATGCCAAACTCCATTTCACAAGGAGCCTGTCAACAGCCGGGTTGGGGTTTGAGAAACAGCCGCTGCGATTGGAGCGGCCCCCGGCCCCCCTGCTCCACCACTGCCTACGCTGTGCCTCCCAGAGTGCCGCCCCGCGGTGCCCTAGCACGAGAGGGCACCTTCTCCCAGACCCGGGGCGCAGAAACCCCGCGGAGGCAGGTAATAGGGCGGCTGACACCCCCACCCACCCACGCCCGCCCGCCTGCGCGCTCTCAGCTTGCCGCCCGCACCCCTTCAGGTTCCTGCGACACCCTCGTCACCCTCTTGCCCACCCTTCCGGACATTTGGAACTGTCGCCCCCTCCTCCCCCTTCCCCCCCCTCACCCTGCCTCCGCGCGGTCCTCTCGCCAAATTACCAGTGCCCTGGAGCCGGTTGGGTTGGGCGCCCCTGCCCGGGGAAGGTGGCCGGCGGGCGCTAGCCCGGAGCCCGGGGAGCAGAAGGTCTCCTTTCCAAGCGCACTCACATTATTCATGCAAAGTTAATCCCCGCCGCGTCACGGCCGCCCGCCCGAGGATGTGCGCTTTCCTTGGCCAAGCCCCGCAGTCTCCACCCTCCTCCGCCCCCTCCTCCCGGCGGCGGGGTCCCGGGGAGCGCCGGCGATGGGACGTCGCGCGAGTCCTGCAAAATGTCAACTCCTTGGGCGAAGAGAGGCGGCCGCCGCCAGGGCCGCGCCAGCCCTCCCCTGCCACTCCACTTTTATAGGCGTAGGAAGCGAGTGTGGCCGGGGCACTGGAGTCCCCGCCTCTCCCGGCCCCCTGCGCGCCCGGCCCGCCCCGGCCAGCTCCCCGGGCGCTGCCTTACGCCGAGCCCGGGGCACCCGCTCCGCGACGCGTCTGCGAACCGGTGACCTGGTTTCCCCTCCAGCCCTCGCGGCTGTCGACGCGCGCGGCGGCGGCCAAGAGCAGGCAAACCCGACTCCGCCAGGGGCGCAGCGAGGAAATGGCCTCTCGGCCGCACGCCCTGCCGCCACCGCCGCCGCCGGCGGGGTCCGCCGGGCTGGCACCCGACGCTCCTCGCCCGGTTCCCGCCAGGCTCCCGCCCGGCTCCCTCCGGGCTCCCTGACTTGTCCGGCACTTCGGGATCTCATATCCCCGCCCCGCGTCCTACGCACACACCTCCCTGGCTGGCCGCCTCCACACCTGCCTCCCCAGGTTCAGCCGCTCCCTGTCTTCCCAGTCCCAGCGGAGCCTTCCACCCAGGGTGCCCCACCCCCCAGATGGAGATGTTGCGGTGGTTTTGGTGGTCGCGCGTCCACCCACCCGGCCGTGTGCGCGCGGAGGTTCAGGTTTGGGCGTCATTCCTCTAGCAGGCAAAGAGAAAGGAATGGGGGACCAGTGACAGAGGGGAGGAGGTGACTTCCAGTTGTTCGAGCTTTATTTTGCCCTGACGGGCCGCGCTCCTCCCTTTTTCTCCAAACCACTTGTGGCGCGCGTCGGGCGGATACAGCGCTCTGGCTCCTCGCGGGGCGTCCCACCGGCCGCGCCGTCTGGCGTTCTTTTGCCATCACATCCCCCTGCTTCTATGGAAGTTTGCAAAATACCTGGCTTGCCCCTGAAGGAGACACTCTCACATCATTATGCATATCCTGGGGGATGTGTGCCGGGGGTTGTGACACTCCATAGGTTCTAGAAGGGTCACCCTATTAAATTGTTTTTGTCCTGGATACGGACAAATTAAACCGGAAGACGAAAATCCTTTATATTCTTGAAAAGTTCTGCCCAAGCAAATCTGAATTTCTGAAACCCCTATAGGCCAAGGGTTTCATATTGGGAGAAAATGAAGCAGACAGCTGCGTTCTGGGCTAGAAGAATGCTTGTAAAAAGTGTACCCCACAAGCTAAAATGTAGTCTTTAAGAAGCTATAGTTGCAACATAACTATTTCGACGACAGAGTACAGTTATTTTCTTATAGGTAATATTAAAATAATTCCGGCCTCATTATTCAATATAAATATTTATTCGCATAACAATGTGACAGACCTATGACGATCTGTATGTATCCTCAACTGCCTGAACAACGTATAGATGATTTCTCGGGGGACTTTTTCTAGATTGCCAGCCAGTGACGTGTGTTTTATTCCAGCTTCTGGTGAACATTCCACGGAAAGGGGTGAGTTGCTACCACCCCTGCAGACAGTATTAACCATCACAGGTGTCAGGAATTCGGAAACTGTTCCTGGCACCTGAAGCGCAGTGTTTCAGAGCTTTTCCAGAGAGAAAGTCGCTGGTGGGAGGGGGCTCTCCTTTAGACTCCTTGGACTGTATTTCTCCTCGGCCCTTGGCGATAAATCTGTGCTTTATTCTTTACTCGTAATAAATCTGCACCATAGGACTTGCAGGTTTTGTAGCTGTGAGAAGTTGTTCTCCTTTGAGGGAAGTTCCCGAGCTTTGCGCCAAAGCTGCTCCGGGATGTTTTGGTTAGTTGGAGGAAAGCTGCGGAGTCTACAACATTTGTTCCAAACAGGGGGCCCTCTGGTGGCTAACTGTGAGTGGAAAAGTTGGCCACTGAGGAAAAAGCCTGGCTCTGATAGGCCACGACAGTTGACAGCTGAGGCTTCTCAGGGGCCGCGGAGTGGGTAAACAGCTTTGTAATAAGGAGAGGGGGTGGGGGTGGGGCGGGAGCGGAGTTGGGGGTTTGGGGGTGTAGGTGGGCGTGATGCCAATCTTCCTTCACAATGGAGGATGATAGGCCTTAAAAAGCTGCTGGAACTTTTTACATTTTTCTTTCTTTGAGTATAACTTGAACCTAAATTCCTTAAGTAGGAAACATACAGAGAATGAAGTATAAACACTTTTTCATCCCTTTGTTCAAATAACTTTGTCTTTCTGATCTCATTTTACCTGGAAACTTCTGAAATACAGAGTAAAAGCATGAAATAACGTGGCATTATTGAAACAATTCATGAGACTATGATCCAATAATGTTTTATAACAATGGGGGAAGAAAATTTTAATGCAACATTATTGAAACAGCATGAACTACTAGGATTCCATTTGAATCCGCCCTCTCAGAGCAATCTTACAGACTGCATGACGGTAAAGCAGGATTGCCAACAGAATGTGCATTTTTTTTTTCTTTCTGATTTTACACTAGAAAGTACAATGGAGGAAAATTTTATGGGGACCTGATTGAAGGTCGTCAGTCTCAATCCAGCTAATTTGAGAAGACACAACCAACCTGTTTTCATGACCCATGAGCACATTCCGCCACAGCCATCTTTATTGATAGGATCTATAAATTTCAAGCTGGTTAATTGGTTCAAGGGAGCAATTCATTCATATATTCATTCCTTCAACAACAACTGGCGTAAGAAGATGGATAAAACGTAGGATCCAACAGAGCTGGGATTAGACTGAAGCAAATGAGCCCAGTGGTGCCAGTACAGGGTCAAGCCCATCTTTATTTAAAATTTTGATATATTGTTCATCATGGATGATTATTGCATTAATTTTTATTTTTAAAATATTGCATTAAAATATAATTTCTCTTGATTACAGAAGTTTTTGACATTCTCTTAAATTTTGTGTCCAAGGTAAGTCATCACTTGCCTTACCCTAGTCCCCACTCTGCTGTGCCCTCAATGTTACCAGAGTTTAATAAGAGAAGTAAAATTCAATTAGAATTTCCTCAGTGTCAGAGATAATTACTCTATGGTAAGGACTTGAGGTCAGGAAGTTAAAGATGTGGGTGTAGAAGGTGAGGGTAGAAATCAGGGGAGATTTCACAGAACTAGGTAGCACTTGAAACACTCCATCAAGAATAGACCATATTTTACCAGGGAATGTTGGAAACAGAGGAATGACCATTCCAGGTTCTGGGACCATTGATATTCTTTCATTCATTCAACAACTACTTCTCAAGCTAGCCGTGAGAAGTGACCCAGCCCTGGAGATTCGGATTCTATATGTTCATTATTAGTTCCTGGAATTTATTTTGGCTATGAGGGTTCCAATGATTCTGGTCCTTGGCCAGACAGGTAAGAATGCTAAGTCTGTCCCTGCCCTTCAGGAAAGACAATTAGAGGAGATGACATGTTCAAAATTAACTCTAATTTAAGAGCAAAAGTGTAATGAGAAATATATAAACAGAAATCACTATGTGATTGCTGGCGAGGAGGCCACAATAGCCCACAAAGAACTGAGGGGATCAGGTAAGACTTCTTGTAGAACGTGGCTGATGGAACTTTTGAGAGAAGCCAGAAAAAGGGACAGATGTGGCTGGCAACCTTTGCAGGGCCCAGAGCAAAATGAAAGTGTATGGGCCTTTATTCAAAAAGCAGGAAAGAAGTACCACTAAAGAAAGGTACACTATATAAAGTTGTCTCCTTTCTTTGATGTCCTCTCTTTGGATTTGTCATGGTATTTTTTATTTGCTATTTAATATCATTCTAAGAAAAATAAACATTTAAAATTATTAACATCAATTTTACTGTTTATCTTTACATTATGCCGTGCTAGTTTTAAATGCAAACAAAAGAGCATTTAACTCATATGTGAAATCAAAAAATTATACAATTTGCATTTTTTTGCTAGTAAGTGCATTATGTATTTTGTAATTTGTGCATATATGTTTTGTTCTTATCAGAAAGGGGAAACACAGCCCAAAACTAACACAACTTTTTGTTTTACTTCTTGAAATGTGCTCATTCTTCCAACGCTATCTTTGACTTACTATATTGATGAGTAAGGAAGAACTGAATGGAAAAGGAATTCCTTTAATGTCTTTATTTTCTGAATAAATGGTTAGCTAATATAGGGAGAAACACTAGCAAGAAAGGACATGATAGAGTTTCTTGATTGTTGTCGCCTTCTTGCACTCATTCAAAGCAAGTTCTGGTTGTAATGGAAAACAGCCTCTTGGGGTTGTCAGTGCCTCTAACTTACTCTCAAAGGTGTAACATGCTTACCTTGTACTCAGTTTGAGTTTTGCTGAGTATATCTCACACATCTTGGGGCCATTGGAATTCTATATATGAGTGGAACAGGGAAGAACAGCCATGGACATGTATACTGAGTGTGTTTCCTCTGCTCATGCAAACGCTCCATTTGTCCCATCAGATGTAACTTAACAAAACATAAGTTCAAAGATAAAATTACTAGGAATTTTTAAATGGTGAAAACAAAGCATTAAAATAAGGATACCAAAAACATTTCTAAATTGAATCTTGATTTTCAGTCATCTGAAAGATAGATTTAAGTTGAGAGAGTAATTCCTAATTGGACTGTAATAACCTATGTTCATTATGAGCACATGAAAGTACAGTATGTTGTTAAATTCTTTGTCAATCACAGAAATTTATTTGTTCAAGACTCATCTTCCCAAGACATGTCAATTAATTGTACTTTGATTAATGTTTATATGTATCAAAAGTGGAAATGTAACTTTAAAAATTCTGTGAAAATATTCTTTCTGTTTAGGAAGCGAATAAAGTGAGTCAGTCATTTTCATGAAAAAAAATTCTAATTCATCTAGATGCAATAACACATATAATATGAAGCTTATAATTACGGGCTATTTTCTGATCCTAAAATTCCTGAATGAGTCATATCTGGAATGACAGTCATAACTTTGAATTTACTTGCTTTTGTCAGATTAAATTAGATTCTCAATTGGAGGGCAATGTAGGTCTTATTGATATTTCCTATCTTCCAGTATTATATCTCTCTTTTACAATAAACTTACCTATCCCAAGTTTACAAAGCATTGCTTAAAATATTAGTCACAGAGCTCCTACAGACACAACTGCAGAACATGTTTTGAGCATCTAAAAATGGTACATTAGGGGCAAACAAACAAATCTAGAACTGGCAGAGAAAACAAGAGAGTTCTGAGTTTCCATTTGTGGAGATTTCGTGCAAAGCCCTCCGCTGTGGTTCATGCCGGATAATGGGCTGGCTGAGGATTTGAGCTCTAGGTTTGTACATTTTCTAATCATTTTGGGTGTGTTACGTAGCTTCTCCACACCTCAGTTTCCTCATCTGTAAAAATGGAGAAAATATTCAAGCTTCTTGATAGGGATGATGTGAGGAATAACTGTGATAATAGATTAATAATGTTGAACACAGTGCTTGGCACATAGCAAATGGTCAGTGAATATGATCTGTTGTTATTGTGTAAGAAATTAATTTATGGTGTTTGAAAACTTAGAAAAATGCCAAAGGCTAAAACATTGAAAGGCACTCTTTTTTTCTAAATTAATTGACTCAACAAATATTTCTGTATTTGTAACAATATTTACAAACTGTTTACTCTTGGGCTGATACTATTGCAGGCTCTAGAGAGAGACAGCAGTAAGCAGGACAGTCAAAATCCCTCCCCTTGTGGGGCTTTCATACTAATGAACAGGATGTAAATTCTCTGAAAGAGGAAGAACACTCCTATCTTTGGCAAAGATTGAGCACAAACCCAGATACATGGCTGAATTTAGATTTGCCGAAATAATATCTTCTGCAGACAGATTCCTTTGCTGATCTATGAATTCTAGCCTTTAACGATGGTCTTTTGGAGAAAATGACTCTGTTAGAAAAATCTTTTTATGAATATGTTTTTTTCTGTAGCATTTCCTAGCTCCTACTTAACTCTTAAGTTAGAATGCCTTTCTCTAACATCCGGTTTCTAGAGTGCCTAGAATTTTTTTCCAGTACAAGTGAGAGTAAAGTCATCCAGATATTTCCATATGCTGGGTTTGGAGCTGATCTGATCTGAGCCATGCTCATAATTACTTATGTTCTCTTGGCCTAGTCAGATTTTTCTTGGTCCTCTCATGAATACGTGTAAGGGATTGGACTATGTAATTCCTAAAATCCCTCCCAGCTTTCATATTTTAAAAGTATATGCAATTTTATCTCTATTCAATGACAAGAGAAACACATTTATTTTATAGAGAGCTCCTTATTTTTTCTAACAATATTTTCGCATTCATTAACTAAACTAAGAACCTGGGAAATTTATTATTTTAAAGGAGGCTTTGGTATTATTCTCCACTTTATGGGGTAAAAATGAAATGGGCTCAAGTTCCATCTATGTTGGCAGTTTCTTTTGGGAAGACAGAAAAGCAGCTTCTTTGTTTTCCTGAGTATTTTCCATTTGATATGTAAGTGAAATGACAGAAAGCTTTTATTTGCTTGTTTGGATAATTACAGATTGAAGTTGCCATCACTTTTGGATTTAATTAATTAATGGCAAGAGACTATAAATTCAGGTCACCAAATGTTCTTTTCTGGTATTTCTTTCAATAATTCCTACTCATTTTTTTGCACTCATTCATAACATTAAAAAGGAATTATGATGAACAAAATGAAAGAAAAACTAAATAAACCAAGATATATTTCAAGCTCATGAATAAGAAGACTCAATGCTGTCGACATGTCAGATCTTTCCAAGTTGATCTATAGATTCAATGTAATCCTCATCAAAATCCCAGCAAGTTATTTTGGGGATCCTGACAAACTGATTTTAGAGTTTATATGGAGAAGAAAAAGACCTAGAATAGCCAATACAATATTGAAGAAGAGAAACAAAGAGAACTGAAACTACTCAACGTCAAGACTTAGTATAAAGCTATAATTATCAAGACAGTGTGATGTTGGCAAAAGAATAGACAAATAGATCAATCGAATAGAATAGATCCCCATAAATATAGTCAACTGACATTTGACAGAGAAGCAAAGGCAATATAACAGAGCCAGGATAGCACACATGGTGCTAGAACAACTGGACATCCACATGTAAATAAAAGGAACCTAGACACAGACCTTATATCCATCTCAAAAATTAACTTGACACCCCAATGAGTTCAATAGATTTTTAAAAATTAAAAAAATAAAGAGAAAAATTAACTTTAAATGGATCACAGACTTAAAAGTAGAATGCAAAACTATAAAACTAAAAAGATAACATAGGAGAAACTCTACATGGCCCTGGGTACAGCCCTAAGTTTTTAGAAATAATGCCAGAGGAATAATTTTTGAAAGAATTGACAAGATGGACTTCAAAATTAAAAACTTCTGCTTTGCCAAAGCCAATGTCGAGAGACACAAGACAAGCCACAGACTGGGAGAAAATATTTGCATAGAACATAGCTGATAAAAGACTCATTTAAAATGTACAAAGAACTCTTAAAAGTCAAGAATAAGGAGACAACATGGTTAAAAAAATGAGCCAAAGATCTTAACAGACAGCTCACCAAAGAAGATATATGGCAAATAGGCACTCAAAAAGATGCTCCACACCTTGTGTCATCAGGGAAATGCAAATTTAAACAACAATGAGATATGTACACTGGAACGGCCAAAATCTGAAACACTGACAACACCAAACACTGGCCAGGATGGGGAGCAACAAGAACTCTCATTCACTGCTGGTGGGAATGCAAAATGATACAGCTACTTTGGAATACAGCTTGGCAGTTTTTTGTTTGTTTTTATAAAACTAAACATGCTCTTACCATGCAATCCAGCTATTGCACTCCTTGATATTTACCCAAAGGAGCTGAAAATGTATGTCCACATAAAGGCCCGCATACAGGTATTTGCAGCAGCTCTATTCATAATTGCCAAAACTTGGAAGCAACCAGGATGTCCTTCAGTAGGTAAAGGAATAAATAAACGGTAGTATATCTAGACAATAGAATATTGCTAAAAAGAAATGAGCTATTAAGCTATCAAAAGACACGAAGGAAACTTAAATGCAAATTCTTAAATGAAAGAAATCAATCTGAAAAGGCTACATACTTTATGATTCAAGTATGTGGCTTTCTGGAGAAAGCAAAACTATGGAGAGAATAAAAAGATCAGTTACCAGAGGCTGGGGATGGGGGAAGGGATAAATAGGTGGAGCACAGAGGATTTTTAGGGCAGTGAAAATATTCTGCATGATAAAATAATGATAGATGTCATTATACATCTGTCCAAAATATGGAATGTACAACATTAAGAGTGAATTGTTTTGTAAACTATGGACTTGAATGATAATGATGTATCATGTAGGTTCCTCAATTGTAACAAATGTACCACTCTCGTCAGGTGGAGGATGGGGGGGGGTGGGTTAATTATGGGGAAGGCTATGCATGCGTGAGAGGCAGGAGGTATATGGGAAATCTCTACCTTCTCTCAATTTCGCTCTGAACTTAAAACTGCTCTAAAAAATAGTCTTAATAAACAAATAATAATAATAATTATGAAATGTGGGCCTTCATATGAGGACATTTGAATTTTTGAAGTCAATGATAAACATTTCCTCTAGGTTAATTTTTTTAAATGCCTTTATCTCTAATTATAAAAGAAGTGTTATTGATTCAAACTGTGGAATTGACTGACATGAAACTGTTCCGACTGGGAAATTCTCATTCCTATCATATGTACACTTGGTTCTTCCTCCAGGCTTCAATGTAGTATTTAGAGAAAGCTTTGTGGCTACTGAGGTTAGAGGAAACACCGATAGTGAGAAATGATGTTGAGTCACTCATTATTGCCCTCAGACCCATTAGTTAACTTCCCTAAGCCCCATGCCTTTTGCAAATATTTTCTCCCAGTCTGTGGCTTGTCTTGTCGTTCTCTTGACATTGTCTTTGGCAAAGCAGAAGTATTTAATTTTAATGAAGTCACACTTAAAAAATTTGAATCAAGTGCCAGGATCCAGGATGCCCAGCAAAAGTTTTCCTTTTCTTTTCACAAATGATCTTCTTTCTGAATGAGGTTACACATTTTTTTGATTGACAGTGATGATAAATATGCATGAGTGGTAGTCAGAGACCTGAGAGCAAATGTTTTTGAGAGACAGTGGTGGAAAGATCATGGGCTTGGCCTTCAGTGCCCTGCTCCACTATTTACTGCATACTTATCACAGCATGGACAGTTTCCCTGAGAAGAAAAACCATACGAAGAGAAAAGAATGAGATGGTTCTGAGCGTTAGCTTCTCCAAGCCTCAGTTTTCTCATCTGTAGCATGGGGATAATAGTTTCTGCCTTTTCTGCATCATGAAATTAAATTGTAAGGATCCAGAGAGATAAGGAATATGAAAAATATCCCCCAAGTGTAGAATATTCTAAAAAACATAATAATACATTGTTGTCTGGGGGATAACCCACAAATACAAAAGAAGCCATGTCGAAATGACATGCCTTGACCTGAGAAATCACAGACCCTTCTGCAAGCCACAAGGAAGGACGTGGGGTCTTTGTAAGTTTAAGTTCAGTTTTGGAGTCATAATTGAAACATGACATGTAATGAATTTCCTCATCTTGTCTTGGCATATAATTTAAACCAAACTCTTCAACTCTTACAGTTCTTTTTTTTCCTGTTAACTATTTCTAAATGTGAGTCTTATCAGAAAGCAATTTGGTGGAAAGCTCTACGCCACTGGACCCTGCAGGCCATCACCTGTGAAGATTGCCACCCATAATTCATGCTGTGTTAGGTGGCAAGAACACTGATTTACTATCATATCAATGGCTATTAAGAAAGTTAGTTGTTTTTATCCCTGCAGCACAAGTTTAATTCTGCCTCCGGGCCTTTGCACATGCTGTGCTGTGCCCTGTACCTAAAGTTCTCTTTCCAGATCTTCCCATAGCTTCCTCCCTCACTCCAGTGAGGTATCTAGTGGTCAGAGAGACCTTTCCTGGCCACCCCATCTGAAAGAACAACTTCCTATTACTTTATCCCACTGCTTCTCAAAGTATGATGCTCCCATCAGCACCATCAGCAGCATCTGGGAATTTGTGAAAAATGAAAATTCTCAGTTCCCATTTGAGACCTACTGAAACTCTGGGGGATGGGACTTAGAAATATGTATTTTAACAAATCCTCCAGATGATTCTGGTATAAGCCGAAGTTTAAGAACCACTAACTCTAGCCTCTTTCTCTGTTTCACTTCACAGCCCTATTACCATCTGATATTATATTAGCTATCTTCCAGTTTTGTTGTCTACCTCCTCTATTAGAATACAAGCTCTCTTGGGGAGACTTGGTCCCTAATATATCCCCAGCAATCAGAATAGTAACTGTCAGACAGCAGGCTCTCAAAAAAGACTTCAAGATAAATGGATGATTTGCCACTTTAGGGTTGGCACAACCCATAAAAAACAGAGTACGATGCAGAGAACAAAGGGTCAATGCATCATATAAATTTCAATCCCAGATGACATCAGTAGGTTAATGATGACCTAGAAAGAACTCAGGGCATAAATTGTCCCTCATTTTACCAAATTAGATTTATGAAAGGCCCTAGAGTTTGTAAATGTTATACCTTGTACCAGAACCAAGATCTCTCAGTTCTCGACCAGTCCCCTTACCATTACTTTCAGAGTCGGGTTTCAGCAATGATGATAATGCCAAGACTGTGATACCAGGAGGTCATAAAAGTTTGCGGGGAGGGGAATTTTTAAAATGTTTTAGCAGATTTGTTTTTTTTACTGCATAGCTCCTTAGAATCTGTAAGGTACAATTTGTTTTGCAAATCTCTAAATGGAAATGCTTTAGAATGCATTGATTCCTAAACTTTGGATCAGAAAGTCCCTTTTTATACCTTGGATAACCTCAGGGTACTAGTGAGTTTGACAAACACTGCCAAACTTACAATTTATAGACTCCTTGACTAGTATCATAGTAATATGCTATCTGTCACCATATCGGTTAGCTTTAACTACCTAACAAGCCACTCCCTAAATTAGTGGCTTAAAGCACAAATCATCCATAAACATTCATTGAGGGCAAAGAATGGAACAGGTGCTAAGCTCTGGAAAAATCATGGTGGACAAAGTAAATAATCTCTCCCTTTGTAGAATTTTAAGTCGAGTAGAGTAGAGACACATTTAAAAATATATCTAGATAGATAGATAGATAGATAGATAGATAGATAGATAGATAGATAGATAGATGATAGATAGATAGATAGATAGATAGATAGATAGATAGATAGATAGAATTACCCAAGATAATTTGCTTAACCTCTAAGCTATAAGAAAGGGTTTTATAATATATGGCAGTGGTCAGTGGGAAGAAATGTTAAGGAAAAATGTTTATATATCTCTTTGATATATAAATATGTTTATATATAAAAGACATATATCACAAATACATATATATTTATTATATTTATATATATAGAGAGAGACAGAGACAGAGATAGACAGAGAGACAGAGAGACAGAAAGAGTCAGGAGTAAAGCAATGGGCAAGACAGAATGAAATGGCAAGAGAATATACCAGAATGTGTCCTGAAAAAGAAAAGAACTAACATTCAAATTATTTTGAAATATATAAAACCCTTTATCCTGAAGCCCTGTTAAGATCTTCCAGTTTTTTCTTATGTCATATTTCTTGGTTTGAACAAAAAATAATTTAGAACATCTGCTTAAAATTATCACCCTATTTTAAAGGCTGTGCTCTATAAGCCGAATAAAAAGCAGAGGGATAGCATATATACTTTTCACAAGCTAAAGACCACATTTAACAACCAGCTTATGCACTATTAGAAAAGGGAAGAACAAATTTCATGGTGTGTGGTGATGCCATACCTTGATTTTACAGTGAATTGAAATTAGGCATAACAAATAAGACAATTTGTAGGGACTAATGAACAAGTGGTCATGATTCACTGCAATGGAATAGTTCATACACTTGGATTTCTTAATGAGATGTGGAAAACAAAGGAACAAAGACTTTCTTTTTCTTTTATCCTAGGTTGGGCTCCTCTTTTAGGGTTGTTACATTCTCATCTTTGAAAAGGATCACGATCCAATATATAAAATTCAGTCTGTCTCAATGGGTTTCCTCTGTATTTATACTTAAAACAAGATTCTAGACCACGGTTTCTCAATCTCAGCACTGTAGACATTCTGAGCTGGGTAAATTTATGTTGTGTTCTGCATTGTAGGGAGTTGAGCAGCATCCCAGGCCCGTACCCATTAGATGCCAGTAGCACACACATACATTTACCTCATCGCAAACTCATCCCCAGTTGAGAACCACTGTTTCTATTTTTGATTGTCTTAAAATTTGAACTTTGCTGCTGAAATGATTTTCTAGATTAAGAAACTGCTTACTGGCATGTTTCAGCACCTTACAGATAACAGAGAAAAATGTGGAGCTTATTAACACGTTATTTAATCCATTTAATTAAAAACTTAATGTTTTCCTCAAAGTACAGGAAAAGAAAAAAATCCTGTAAGCTTGACATTTTAAGTAATATACTTCTCACAAACTATCCAACAGATAGAACTGAATGTACCAGGAAATCAGATGATTTTTACAAATGTTGCTGCAAAGAAAAAAGGCACATTCACTAATTATGAATTACCTACAATTCTTTCATTTGGCAATAGTCCCCGAAAATACAGCAAAGGAAATTATTAACCTAAGAAATACACAGCACTCCCCGAATGTATCTGAGTATCTTATATATCACCTCATTCTCTTTTATAAATATTTCTTAATACAGAGCCAGTGTATTGAAATTTGTAATTCTATACTTTCTCTTGCCTCACCCATATGATACTCTACTGCTCAGTGGAAAGGTTGCAATATAAACCAATTCATCTTTTCAGAATACATCAGTTAAATAACCTAATCAGGTTGAAAGGACTTTAAAAAGCAGGTTCATTTTCCCAGTTTGTGGATGAGAGAAAGTCATACTGCCAACATGATGAGATCAGGAAAGCAAAAGGCCCTGGTTTAGCTTAAGGTGAACTGCCCAAAGACGACAAATTAGCAGGGAGCTGTTCGTGTGCTTACATGACCCATGACTAGTTAGGAAAATATTTACCTCAGAAATAAGACTAAGTCAATGGAATATTTACAGGATATTAGGAATCATAAATGAAAAACCTGTCTGACCCCAACGTAGACTTGACTAAAGACATTCATTGACTATGAGAGATAAGTGTAAATCAGACAGTCTATCAAATAAAACTGATACATGATATATTGTTAAGAGAGTTCTCACTAAATACGACGCCACCCAAGGAAAGAAGACGTGGAACAAAGTAGTGAAGTGAATTGAGAATTATTTATTTGAGTTTCCTCTGAACTCCTTTTCTATTTGAAACATTTTTTTCCATCTGTCATTAGGAGTTAGCCCCTTAGCAATAGCACATGAGACATTAGGAACTGCAGGGGATGTGTACATATACGTACATATAAGGACAGTTTGCCTAACACTGAACAAATTTAATTGAACAACAAATAACAGAATATATAGCATTATGCTATTTCACCTTCGATTCATTTGTAGCCATCTTTTTGTAAGTCATCTTTTAATAAAATGAACACAATTTGCTCAGAAACAAATTGTGATTGATAAGTGAATAGATGGTTGAGTCTTATTATAGTAACATACGACAGCTCTGGGGGCCAAAGTTTGGATAATTTAATTCTTCTGGAACAAGCATTTGAGAGAAAAGACCCTCTGAGGCCCTAAATTCAAAACCCACAAATGGTCACTTATATTCTCCATTGGTCTGCTTACTCTTGTTGCATTTATATTCCTTATCAAGTTTGGTTATCTTGTTTTACATACATTTGTAGAGTTGAAAGAGCAATCTAAGAGGTCAGAGGAAGAAGACATATGTGAAGGGGTAAAAGTTGGGTGGGCAGCAAGGAGTATGTTGAAAATTAGAGTTAATTTGCTGTCATTCTGGCAACAAAGATCAAAAACTCTAAGGCGATCGCCTACCTATGTTGGATATTATGCCACAGTACCAGAAGAAGTGATCATAACTATTAGAGAATTCTGGATTTGGGGAGGATACTCAAAGTCTACCATTGCTCTGTTCCAGGCTTCCAAATTCTTTCTCTGTTATTCCTGTTGAGTGCTCTTCTTGCCTATCTTTTAACATCCATGGGTCATGGTAGTGTGTTATATTTTGGCTTAGTTTGCCATCTATGTTTTCATTCAAATGGAGAAAGAAGAAGACAAGGCTAAGGACAGAACCTACTGGCACACTGCAGAGAGCATCTACTCAGGATGATACACTCCAACTCAATACACATTGATATTGCCTTGTATTCCTGGCTAGTCCAATATGTATGTCTGCATCATTTCTCTAATTTACCTGGCAATCATAACATAAAAAAATAAAGTTAACCCGAGATACTTATTCTCAGGGAACTCACACTGATTTCCAAGTTTCACCACTATCTCATTTACGACTCTATGACTGTCCCTTCAAAAATACATTCTAGAAATGTTTAGGCCGATTTTAAGTTCATAAATCAAAAGTCACACTTTCTCATTTCTTCTGAAGTGAAAATAAACTACTTGATGAGTTTAGTCCAAAAAGTTTTTTAAGTTTTATTTAAGAGAACCGGCTCATAGAAACATGAAAAATGATACATTTAGAAAAGTTTTTATCAAAAAGGAATCGAAATAAAAGTGTCCTACCTGAGATCAGCTTCATTTATAAAGAACATGCAGTTACCAAGGAATACTCACTCCCTAATTATGCCAGTTATAGAAATTAATTTTTCAGATTTGAGATTTTATTTTTTTAAATTTGAAAACATTTATATGTTTACTTTTATTTTTCGATTAGAGTCAACATTCAATTTTATTTTATATTTGTTTCAGGTACATATAGCAGTTAGACATTTATATAATTTATGACATTTATATAATGTAGACTAATCCCCCCAATTAGTCTAGTACCCACTTGGCCCTATACATAGTTATTACAATATTATTGACTACATTTCCTATGTTGTACTTCACATTCCCGTGACTGTTTTGTTACTATCAATTTGTACTTCTTAATCATTTCACCTTTTTCACTGAGACCTCCCAGCTCCCTCCCATCTGGCAATCATCAGTTTGTTCTCTGCAGATTTGTGGTTTTCAAAGCATTGTATTCTGACCCATTAGAAATGAAGAATATTGGGCTCCACATAAGATCTCCTTACTGAATCAGAGTATTTTGGGGGGTTTGGGGGACAGCACTCCGTTTTAATAAGCCCTCCAATTGATTCTAGTATGCACTAAAGTTTGAGAACCACTGCTGTAAAAACTAAAATAAAATTGGGATTATAACGCTTTCCTTTCCAGTGCTCCTAACTTAATTGATAATGGTGATCATTTTAATAAATAAATTTTTGCAAACCCTTACTGTGCTCTTAAGCCTTGTGCTATGTACTTTGTCATTAAATTATCTCTTATAAGGGCCTGCCCAAGTACTGTTATTCCCATTTTGTATTAGAGAAAATGAAGTTAAGAAAAATTATGCAATTTGCCCAAGGTCAACCGTTAAGTTGCAGATCTGGGATAATGGTTCATGTCTAGCTGAACACACACACACATATCAACCACTAAACAAAACCCTTTACTCTTCACTATTATGCCATGCTGTCTCTCTGAATCAAGAAAAAAGAAATTTCCCAATTTAAGTTCTCTTAAGCCTTTACCACCGCTTTCTAAAATTGCCTCTGTCCTGAGGACCACATCAGAACAATATCTCTTGGCTCATCTTCTCAGCAGCCAACCGTCTTCTGACTCCTGCGTGGCTTTTGCTTCTAAGATCCATAGGAGTTCAAGAGACATAATACCCAAGAAAATTTGAAACTGGTTTTCGTCTCAAGTGAACCTGAATCCTTTGTCCCTTTCTTATGTACAAAAATGAGCCATTATCATAATTACAAACTATAGTTTTGAAGCAGAAGAGACTTTTGCTGGATACCTCAAAATTTTAAAAAGATCCTCAGGTGATTCTGTGCAGATTGAAATTTGAGAAGCACTAGTTCATCTAGACCTATCCCCTCATTTTACCTGAGGAAAGTGAGACCCAAGGTAATTGAATGACATATTCAATCAAGGTCACAAATCTAGTTAAATTGGAACGGACCCCTAGTTGAATATGCTTTTTTCTGTATCCCTGCAGCCTTCAACAATGTGCCATAAATATGCTGCTGCTGCTGTCTGCAGTTGCTAGCTGCAATTATTGAGGGCTTCCTATGTTCTGGATTTGTGCTAATCACTTTATATGAATTATCTCAATTACTTCTTTACCACATCCTATGAATTCTGTACTATTATTATCTCCCTTTTTTTTTTTTCTGATAGAGAAACTGAAACCTAGAGAAGTTTAAGTACTTGTACCATTTCAAGCAACTTCTAAGTAGTGAATCAGAGATTCAAACCCATGTAGCCTGACTTCAAAATCAGGCTTGATTGGATGAACACTGCATGTATACCTTTATCTTTTCCTGTGACTCTAAAATCTATCTATCTATCTATCTATCTATCTATCTATCTATCTATCTATCTATCTATCTATCTATCATCTATCTATCATCAATATATGTGTTTGGAGATCATAGAGTGTATAAAATGGCATTAATCTGTTTGGGATCTCTGTTTCTTTCATTCATCTCAGTGATAGAGTTTCTCTTCCATAGCTGTTTAGAAAAGAACCATTCACCCCACCTTCTCATCTTTTACAGCTCAGTCATCCTACCGTGCACGTCTTCCTTCCCAATCACCTCTGCCACTACCTCAGAAGCTCTGGCTTAGCCATCGCTTAGCCATCACTGTGACTGTGAGGTTGTGAAGGCTCTGACTACTCAGGCAGAGAAATAAGAGGCTGTTGACCTCTCTCTCCTGAAGCGCTCAAATGTTAAAGGAAATAATAGTGTTTAAGAACAATTACTACAGAGCCATACTTTAAATAAATTAATTGCTTTTGGTTTCTTTCTTGAAAATTCAGCATGTAAGAGGTTGTTTCCAGGAGGAACTTCTGCATTCCAACCAACTTAACATCTGAAATGCAACCCAAGAGTAAATTGGTAATAGCCTTTGTTATGTTCCAATATAATTATAAAAGCTTCACTTCTCTACAGCACCTTTAAAAAAGTATTTGAATGTTTCAGAATAAATTTTTTTTGCAATAAGCCAGTATATTCTTCTCATCCTATGCATACACGTTTGATAAGTAAAAATAATGTGAGAAAAGCTCAGATTTATAAAAACTCCTAAATTAGTATATGATTTTTTAAAATTTAAATTTGAGTTAATCATTAAATACTGTTAAAATAGTGTCCCATTTCCACAAAAACAATTTTTGTACAACTTTTCAGAATCTGGCTATTATGTACAGTGAGATGAACTGCATATATTTTTCTAGAGTTACTGTGGATCTAGACAATAAACAAATACTTTAGAAGTTGTCACTATGTGAATCACAACTAATGTGATTGCACCGATCAGTAATATTC
Organism: Pteropus medius; assembly: GCF_902729225.1. Taxonomy (NCBI): domain Eukaryota; kingdom Metazoa; phylum Chordata; class Mammalia; order Chiroptera; family Pteropodidae; genus Pteropus; species Pteropus medius. The sequence goes on along the minus strand of NW_024349802.1, from coordinate 26,344,120 downwards.
CCAAAAGAAAATCCTCTAGAATTTTATTTATGTCTGGAAACAAACTCAGTCAGTTTATTGGTGTTCTCCATAAAGATTATTACCTATGAATTTACACACACACACACACACACACACACACACACACACATGATTTGATTCCAAATATTTTTTGTTAGCCTCCAAGATTCTCCGGGTAAGAGGCCCACTTTATTCATTCTTTAATTTCTCTTATTATGACAACATGAGATTTTTGTCCTTAATAAATGTTTGCTGGGCTGAATACCACACCTCAACTACATATACATGGAATTTCTGTTGTGAACTTTATTTAATGGGGAATGGGAAAAATTTGTGTTTTATTTTGTGGGAATATAATTTTCAATCTCCTGATTTTTGTGATTTTTAAGAGCTGGCCATCATACTATATAGTTCTCTGATTTTATTTCTTCAGTACAAAAAAAAGCAAAATGAATGAATTGTGATTGAGCCGCAGAGCCCAGTTGCTTGCATATGAAATAGGGGTTCTAAATTGCCACATAAACACAGCTGCAGTTTTTCAGTCTGAAGCTTTGAGAAATATGCCGACTGGTGAGTCGGGTATTTGGAGCTCTAAATTTAAGAGCATTATTATGAGCTGTGATAGACAATCATTCTGCCTTATTTAAATCTCTGGGCAACTGTAAAATTAGAGTGTGTCTTGCTTAAATATTCAGGTTTCTTATCTATGCCCAAATATGAACAAGCAAGTTTAGCTTGTATCTTAAAAGTTGATAAGTTGTACTTTATGGTAAGTCATTGGCTGCTGCATTTATGAAGTTACCAGACGGTTAAGAGTTCTAAAATTATTTATGTTTAAATTATCTCATTGTAAAAATTATTTCAAAAGTCATTCTAATTGATATATATCATGCTTTTTTATTTCCCTGCAAATGTCCTTATGCAGGAAAATAGATGAAAATATTTATAGCTCTATCTATTCACACATACGCACACACACGCACACACACACACACACACACACATTTATACTAAAAATTTTGTGCCTGAATTTTAGGTTGAATACTAATGAGGAAAGATAAATTTTAAAGTACATTTTCTTGATAATTTTCAAATCACCTTTATTTGAAGAGAAAACATACTTCTAAAGAAGAGGCACTTTGCTAAATTTGTTATTTATACTATTTTAACAAGAAACATGTTTCCTGCTTTAAATAGTGCTTTCATAAAACTTATATATTCAATACTTTTTTAATATTCTTTTTAATATTCCTTAAGGGGGCTTTCATAGAATTAGTTAATTGATGGAAAACAGGTAGAATCCTATTTCACGCCAGCAGTTTTTTGAACTATTCAAGTGTAGCAAATCAAATCAGGAGTTTTGCATGCAAAATGAAATGAGAAATATCACTTTGCTCTAATACTAATCCAATTAATTCAACAGCAAATTGGAATTAGAGTCAAAGTTATCATTTGGCAATTTTTCTATGGCTAGCTAGATTTATGAAGCATCTAGAGACCAAAGTTAGGACTGAATAACCTACATTATGGATGACTTACATTGTGGTGTAACCTTGGGACATTATAAATCCAAGTCCTTTTGCTGTGAATAACCAGTACTTTCCTGTGAATAACCAGTACCTTCTACTGCCACTTTAGGAAATTCAGTCTAAACACTGAAGTTAATCTAAACATTGAACGATAAACACTATTACAATAAACAGACCAACAAGACCAGAATAGGTGACCAGTCTCTTTGTCCCAACTGTCTAAAATCAGATAGGTTTTTATTCTTGATTGTTCTACTCACCATTGAAAATGTTTGCAATTAAGAGTTATTTTTAATTGAGGAAGTGTTGGTTTTTATGTTTCCTTAAAAGAAGTGATAATTATTCCTAATGTTTTTCAGACCACATGGTTAATTCAAGCAACCATAAAATATTTACACTTTTCCCACAGTTTGAATATTTTATTTTCCACAAAATAAATATATAGCCAGCAAAACATCATGTTTGACTGATTCCAGTTAACTCAACTTAAGCAAAGAGAATCATTGTAAGAATGAGTCATATACATCTTCAGCAAAATGTATTTTTTTGTAACAAATCGAATACTAATCAATACTTTTGATAAATGAATTGTTATAAGGCCTTCATTGTAAGGGAAGTGTACATAGAATTATAGTACTCTAGAGCTGGAAGAAATTACAAAGTTCACCTAGTAGGAACCCTCTTGTTTGACAGATAAGGAACACTGAGATTCGAAAGATGAAAACCATTGACCTTGAATTGTTGGAAGCCCTTAAAAGTACAACACCTGTGTCTAGTTTCATGTTTACAAAAAACGTGGGTTGTCCATCAATACCCTTCTCCTTTATTCCAAGTAACAGAATTTCCAGTTGCACACACAACTGTCTAGAGTGTAGACTGTTTCCTGGCATGTCCTGCAGCTTCTCTGGGTTAGGTGAATAAATCTAGGCTATGGGTAGAAACAGAAGTGTTATATGGTTGCTTTTAAGAAGTTTTCCTAGGTTTTGTCCCTTATTTTTCATTCTTCTCCTTTTCCTAATGGCTGCAAGTGTATTGCCAATATAGTACGATGGCCAGAGGTGGAGCAGCCATTTTGGGGACCTTGGGAATGGAAGCCCCACCTGGAGGAACAAGAAAGTTGAAAGATCTTGAATTCTGATGATTTTGTGAAAAAGAATTCTGAGCCTTATGCTTCTAAATTTGTTAATGAGAGAAGATAAAAAAGAAGAAAAAAAACCTTCCATTTTGTTTAAGCAATGTTTAATGTTTATCTTTCTGTTATTGCTAGTCAAGTACAATCCTGATACCTATTCTGATGTGACATCAGAGCAGAATATAGTGGCTGGCGTGTAGGAGGTAGTCAATAGATGTTTTCAGCAATGTGGGAGCTGTCCCCGACACCTGCTTCCCCTTCCCCAACATCCAGCCCAGCACTGGGTCCTTTCGATTTCACTTCCTGATATCTCTCAGATCACTTGTCTTTATCTTTCCCCATCCATGTCAGGTGAAGCTCCTACTTCGTTTTGACTAAACTAGTCTAAATTCTTCTGAATGATCTCACCTACATCACATGCCTTTTCACTTAAAATTTGGCTTTTTGTTTCTTTTAAGAGAAAGACTCAAATTGTTGACATGGACTAAGGGCCTCGTTTTTCTGAATTTCAGACATTTTCAGCCTTGCTATCTGAGCTTCCCATTCCCATCCCACTTCTACTGAATTAATATCTAGGACTCCTTCAGAACTCCCACCCCCACCCCTGCCCAGCCTGCTGGAGTAAAGACTTCCCTGACTCTGTAGAAAATCTCCCAGGATCCTCTAAGACACCCACTATTTCTCCATTCCTGTAGTTAGCACAGCCTGTGTCTTTCACTAAATTGGAAACCCCCTGAAGGCAATGACTTGAATGTTTTGCATGCCATGATGTTTTTAGTATCTAGCATGGTATCTGGTACATAGCAAATGCTTAATAAATATTTGCTGAATGAATAAATGGTATTGAAAAATCCATTGTTGGGGTTTGGAAAATCAGTGTGGTGGCAGGGACTGAGGTTAAAGAGAACAGAGGCGAGGACTTCAAATGCCACAATATAGTTTTTATGTTAACATCTAGAACTCCTTGAGAACCCGCCCCCTCTCCTGGCCCAGCCTCCCCCAGGAAAGACTTCTCTGACTGTAGGAAATCTCCTATTATAGAATGACCATTTAGCTCATTTGAATAATCAAATTCTAAAATATTCTTACTTATACAATTGAATGGCTTAAGGATTTGAAGCTCATTTTTACCTCATCTCTGTTTTGAGCCTGAAATTTAATAATTAGACTGGTCCTCAAAGTGATTCAAAGACTCCTGGGCGAGCAGGGGTGGGGTGGGTGGGCAGGGTGGGGGGGGGCAGTGTACCTAAGACCATTTCCAGGAATCCATGAGTTCTTTCCTTTGTTTGATCTGGAAGAGGCTGGATTTTCTTCATATTCTTTAAGCCTAACAAAATAATGTAGCAGATTGGATGCAGAAGAAGTTATGAGACTCTAGCTGTCTTCCATTAAACTAGACATTAAAGAAATGTGCAGAAATGTAAAATAATGACATTCTTTTCACTGAATATGTTCTTGTTTCAGAAAATATAGTTATTTTGATAAAATGTGGTATTTACATTAACATGTAGCAATTTACCATTGCTATATTTAAATGAATTAATTTTTAAAAACTTAAACATTGAAGTTTCCATTTTAATACTATAAATATTGATAGACATAATCCACGGAACCAGAGCTCTTTGGAGTCCTCAATATTTTCTGAGAGTGTTAAGAGGTCTTGGGACTAAAACGTTTATGAATTATTGCATTAAAGAATCATTTTCTTGGTTTAAGACTTGACCTTCTCTCAAAGTGCTCGTAGATGTCTTCCCTGAACAAATGGCAAGGACTGAGTGACAGTGGATACTAAAGTCTCCCCTTTGCTTCAAAGTGAGACCAACTCTGTGATGCTATTAATATTCCCCATGGAATGACTAAAGCCAGTCAGTCTCCAGTTGAAACCACACTCTTGCTCAGTTTTCCCATCTGCTCTACCCCACTTCCCTCCCCTTCTCCTGAAAACACTTTGTACAAAAATCGCTTCAACAAGAGTCTTCGTCATTGATTCTGCTTCTACGGAACCTGACCTGAGACACTGGGTGTCAAAGTCAGACATTTCTGGGTTTGTAGCTAGATTCCCCCAATCCATTTTGTGACTTTAGGTGAGTTAGGCAAATTCCTCAGTGCCCAGAGGGTGGTGTGAACTGACCAGAGCTGCCTTTGATCTTTTCCTGGCTCACCTTTTGGCCTTGGGCATGTTAATGTTTTCCTGCTGTTTCTTTCCTTTGAGAGAACTCCAGGTGTGTCTAGTACCAGGCTACCTCATCAATGACTGAAAGTCAGAAATATTTTTTTAAGTGGTAAAGTACTTGGCAAAATATGGAGTGCAGGCGTAAAGTGTAATAATCACTAATTATAAAATCGAGGCTGGAATACCCTGGGAGAGAAGTGTCTGGGAGCTCAGAGGCCAGGAGAGATGGCCCAGCCAAGTTACTTTCCTGAGTCGTTCCCACCCAAGCTGCATCGTGAATGTGAAGACCTTGGAAACTAGAACCTGTTCTTCCCAGGCTGGAAACCCCAATAAGTCGAGAGGCAGAAAAAGGTAGGAGAGGGTTGGAGCACCTTCATGCCATGGCCTGCCTTCATTCAGAGTGCATTTTTATCCTAGAGATCCAGATTTAATTGTCACCTCCTTCTAGAGGCCTTCTCTGATCAGCCCATTTTAAACACTCTCCTCTATTCCAGGGCCTGGTTTTATTGTTTTCCCAGCAGTGACCACAGTCATGTACTAGCTTGTCTAGGTATTTGTCAGTGTGTGTACTGTTTGTCTCTCCGCTAGAACACGTTGAGTATAGGGGCTCAGTGCATTCTGTTCATTGCACACTGCAGGTTCTCAATAAATCTTTGGTCTTGGAGCCGCGGAAATTCTGATACTTTGCTGGTGAGATGTACAGCATTTTGGTAATCTCTTTGGCCACATTTAATAAAACTGAACATATGTCTTTCTATGACCCAGCAATTCCATTCCTAGGTATTTATCCACAGAAATGCAAAGGTGTCAGCGGAAAAACATGTACTAGAATGTTCACATCAGCACTTTCTATAATAACCACAGAATTGAACTTACCCAAATTTCCATGAAAATACACAAATAAACAAATCATGGTACATCCATAAAGAAAACATTATACAGAAATGAGAACTGTCAACTCAAAGCAAAACCATGGATGAATCTCATTAACATGATGACTTGACAATGAGTGAAAAGAAAACAGACACAAAAGAGCACATTCTCTATGATGACATTTATATAAAGTATAAAAACAGGCAAAACTAATCTGGTGTTAGAATCCAGAGTGTGGGTGCCCAGAGTGGGAGGGTTGGGGGTAGTGGCTGGTAGGAGCTGATGTGGGTGGGCAGGGAGGGTGCTGGTCACGCTCTGTTTCTTGGTGTAGCTGCTGGTTACACAGGCAAGTGCAGTGTATGAACATTCATCCAGCTGTGCACTGTGCACCTTTTATATATTCTTTACACTGCAATAAAATTTACATTAAAACAACTGTATGGGGTTTTGCTCGGGAGAATGTGGGAGCTCTCAATAATATCTACCTTAAAAAAAAAAAGTACTTGGGGGTTGGAGCCCTGGAGATGGGCACTCACTTATGGGGAGATCGGTTGCCCCGCGAGGGGTCTGCCGCGTGCAGAGCCTGCCGCTCAGCAGGGGAAGGCCGAGTCGAAGACCCGGGAGGGCCAGGCCAGCGCCCCACCAGGCCCCAGGGCCCGTCTCTGGGAGCTTCAGGAAGTACCGGGGGTGCAAAGCCCGCACGAGCCGCAGGATTCTCTGTCCTCCGGTGCTAACGACACCCCTTGGGCACCAGTTGTTCGCCACCGCCTCGGTGCGTCACTGCCAGCGAGGTTCACAACGCTGTCACCGCACAGCGGTCTCGGCCTCCCAGGTCCGCTCTCGCCCGTGGCCCAGGACGCGGGGGTTCGGGGAGGGTTCAAAGGTCACGCAGGAGTCCCAGGCTCCGCACTGGCACCGGCCTTGCTGCGGCCGCCGCCAGAGGCTAGGGCTCCAGCCGCGGGAGGGCGGGGGTGGCGCCTGTCCCGGAGTGACCCCGCGGCGGAGGAAGGGCGGGCCGCCGGCGGCAGGAGGAGGGTGCGACGGGCCAGCGAGAGCGGGGGGCCCCATAAGTCCGGCGCCTGCTGAAGGAAGAGGGCGGGAGATTCCCTCACGAGTACAGAATCGGGGTCAGGAGAAGAGTGGGGGTCCCCTGACAGCACGAGCCTGGGAGACAGACGCGTAGAGATTGGGGACCTCTAGAGCCCAGAGCCTGGGAGAGATGGGGGAGAGAACTCCTCCTCCCCTCGCATCCCAGAAACACGAGAGATGAGGAAACGGGGAGTCCCGCTAGCTCAGGGAGAGAGAGGTGGCCCCGTGAGCTCTGGGCCCCAGAGCCAGGACCCGGGTGGGAGGCGGGAAGAAAGCGGCGGGCGTCGGGAAGTGGGGGATGGGCATTAGAAAAGAGCCGGCGACAGTCACGCGGAGGTTTTCTGAGTCGCTGGGCTTTGCTTTAATGCCCCTGGGCTTTAAAAACCAGCGGCTGCTTGCGCGTGAGTGGCGTCCACACTGGCGCAGGCGATCTGCTACTTTCCAGAGGCCTGACCTCAACTGCGCGCAGCCGGGCGGCTGGCTGGCAACTCCTAACCCTGGGACCCGTCCTGTGCCTCTCATTTACCTGGTCTCCAGGCAATTTGCACGGACCCGTGCTGGAGAGGGCGCCCATCATGATGACGAGAGCTTTACAGGCACCTATGGGGCAGGGTCCTTACCTCTTGTTTTACCCTCATCTCTGCCCAGGCTGCGGACTGAAGTCCTGGGTCGGGGCTGGGGAAGTGAGAGCCAGGAGGGTGTTACCTGAGCTAGTGTACACTAGCGCATCCCAGATTTCTTTCTGGAAACATAAAAGTTTCTCTTCCCTTGGCCCAACTCCACCGCACTGTCCCCTCCCGCAAATTTTTCCCTCTCCTGGAGTCCATGTGAGGGGAGAATCCACTATGGTAGCTGATTCCGCTCCGCACGTGAATTATGAAAACATCATCAGATGGCCACTTAATTTTCCAGTCATCGCAAAGGAGAGAATCTTGTTTTGTATTTTTCTGAACTGATTTTAGTTTTCACCTGGAGAGCCAATGATAACTCTTAGAACCAAGGACTAAAAAACAAAGACCGCAGAAACTGCATGGCCACAGAAAAAGCAGCCCACACACAAGCTTTTTTCCTCAGGGGCCTGTTTCAGCTAGTTTTCAAACACCAGTAACCTCTAAGCACAGTTTGCTCTGGGGGAAAAAGAAAAAGATTTTACCAATACATCTCTCTATTTTTACCCATTTCCTTTACTTGGACCTATTTTTAATTTTGCCAAAGAAAGTAATCATCTGCTCTATTATATACCCAGATTTTCTCCTTAATTACAAGTTAAAAAAAAAAAAAAGATGAAGTGGAAAGCATTGGAACATTGTCTAGAAGCTAGAAACCATTATAATAATAGTATTAAAGAAGGGTACTGGACTGACTTTTGGGACACCTGGGACCTTTCTCCGCCACTAATTCGCTAGTCAGGTGACCCTAATTATCTGTCTCTATTTCTTCAGTAAAATGTGGGCATTATCATAGGTGACCTCATATCTCAAAGTTTACTATTTTAAGTTTCTTTAGGTGGGGGAGGATATTAAAAAATTGATTCAAATAAATTTCTATTAGTGTATAGTTTAGTATTTAATTCCCTTCCCATTTAAGCGGGGGAGTAGATGTCTGAACATACATTTCCTCATCCTAAATCCCTTTTATCCTCTCGTAATGCTCAAAGTACACTGTGATGTCTGGCAGGCTTTGTGTTCGGTTTATACCATTTGCAAACAGAATGAGGATTACCATGGAATGAAAGGAGAAATGACTACAGGATTTCTTGGACTTGATAATCTCACACTTCTCTTTCCATTTTCACTCTAATTAGCACACAACTTTTGAAAAGTTGGCCTGGGCGCAGCAATGATTTCGCACATCATACTAAAATCCATGCTAATCTTTCCCATGGGATGTAATTCAATTGAACTGACATTCTAATAAAATACTGGCAAGACACAATCACAGTTTGTCTGCAATGCATAATTAAAATAGCACTCTACAGTTGCTTAAACCTTAGATAATGGCTTTTTACATATTGCTGGTTATGAGATTTTTGGGTTTTTATTCCTGGATGTTAATAGAACGTTGTAAAGCTACTCTTTTTACCAAAGCTGGTCGTGATCTTAGTTTGCCATTGGTCGGAATGCACTAACATCTGCTTTCAGATTGGTCTTGGGCAGTTACTTAGTGTGTCTAAACCTGCCTTCAATTTTGTATTTCTGCTGATAGCTGATTCCCCTCTTCTATCTTCAAATTATTGATTCAGATGTACACTGGGTTTGAATCTATCGTATATGTCATTTGGGAAATCTTAAAGACTGAAGACAGAAGGACTTGCCCTGGATTATGAAACAGATTTTGTTGTTGCTTTTGTTCCAAAGTGTTTTCTACTGGTAAAGCAACCCTGATTTAGCATTGCCATTGATAACACATGATAGAAATACTATACAGTTTGGGTTCCTACATTTCATTTAAATCTCGTGATTGCTGAATAGTTGATACTCTTTAGGTTATTAAGGTTATGAAATTAATCTGTATCCAAACTGAATGGTTGCACTACTGGTAGTTTTTGTTTTATGGCTAACAAGTTCTGAAATTTTGATGAAGGAGCCAGAGAAAAATAGTAGACCCCTTTGTGAATTACTACACATTTTAGGTGATGCTTGGGTAGTTGGACCCCTACCTATGTTGTGAGGTCACTTTTAGCAGTGCCGTTAGCCAGATCTAAAACTCATTCCTGAGGCATAACCTCTTTAACACTGTACATCTGTGATATTAACAATCTCTGACTTCGGGAATAGAATGTCTAAGAAAATTAGTGACATTTGTTATTGGAGCTGGGAATGGCCACATCATGTGTTGGGACTAAAGGTGTTTATTGCTATTGACTCTCACATAACTTTAAATTAGGTCTGTTCTCTGAAGGGGTGAGGTGGGGAGGACTGAACCAGGAAATGTGTTCCACTGGAAAAGGGAAGCTAATGTTTGTTTTTGAACAGAGCTGCATATTTAGGTAGCTTGTTTTCAGGAAGATAAAAGAAGATGACGCTCACCACTCAAGACCAGGAACCAAACAAGATAGAATTCAAGTTCAGTGTCTTCAGGGCTTTCATGCTCAATAAAATTCATTTGTACATTTATTGGGATTCTTAGGATTAGAAGACGATGTTCCTTATTTTTGGTTTCATTTTCCTTTGGGAAAAATAGCATGCTGTTTTGGCTGTGTTAAGAAAAATTTGGTCCAGGAGGCAGAAAGGTAGAATGCATGTCTGGGAGCTGTGCCGCATAAACAATGTTGGAAGAAAATTCAGCTCAAAAGAGAAACTATGTGGAGATGTGAAGGTGCGAGGCTAAGCGAGACTTTTAATTGACTGAAAATTTCTCATTTGTTTTATAGTGAGAACGCCTGACCCACCAGACCAAGAATATTTTAAATGTGAATCCTGGCTCTCTATCAGCTGTTTTAATTAGTCAAGGTAGGTCGCAGTAATAAATAGACCCCGAAATAAATCGTGGCACAAAGAACAGTCTAGGGAAGTTGTTCTTGGCTGAGGTGTAGTGGTGGCTATGTTCCTTCGTGCAGTTATTTTGGTACCCTGGCTTCTCCCATCGGTGGCGCCTCCATCCCCTAGGGGCTTATTATAATCCTTTGCAGGTAGGTGGAAGGGGAAAAACAGGGTGAAGGGGGCAGTAACTTCTTAAAAGCTTTGAGCTGAAAGTGACACATGAACCTTTTGCTTACATTATGTTGACTAGAACTCCGCCATGCAACCGCAGCTCTCTTGGAGGATCCTGGGGGTATGTAGCCTAGCTGAGTGGCAGAGAAGAAAGAAAACGGAGCTGCAGTGGACAGTAGCAGCCTGGACCACACCATCCTATTGCTCCAAATGTTCTAGTCATATAGCTAATATTTATTAGTGCTTTTAATATGCTAAGGGTTTCATTATTTTTTTTCCCACTTAATCCTCACAACAACCCTGTGAGGTAAGAAAAATCAGTCCCATTTTATAGATGATGAACTGTGGTTGGGAAAGGTTAAAACACTTGCACAAAAGCTGAACAGCGAATGGAAAGCCAGGATTCACACTTTAAATGCTGTTTGTCTGGAGGGTCGGGATTCTTCTCCAAGTTAGAGAATTAACATAGACAGGAAAGCAGAGGCAGCGGCTTCCCAGTACCTTCAGTTCCTCTTTTGCAAAGAGTTGGCACCTCTTCCTTCTTTGCCAAGCCTCCCTTTGGAGATCCTGAGAGGAGAGAGGCCTGTGGAAGAATTGCAGGAGAGAGGTGATTAAATCACCTCAAATCTGTTTTAAAATCTCCATTTTCAAAAGCTTTCTGTTTTTAACAATGCTTGACTCTGTGATGGACACTAGCCCCTTTTCAGCGCCAGCACAGTAACAGAATGCAACTTGTAACAGACTGGCTGGCCTGCTAAGGTAGCAATTATATTTAAATTTGAGTATCAGTAACACTAGCTGGAACCACCTAAAGCAAAAAGAAGGAAGGGGTATCAGAGCACATTTTCACTTCTTCAGCTGCCCTGGGGGCTAGAAATGGAAAATTTTATGTGACAGAGTTTTTTTTTTTTTTTCAACTTGAAATTTTCCTCTCCTTTGAAAATTAAGGCAACCTAACAGAGCCTTATATTTGGGCCAATACAGCAGTAAATTTATGAAGTGAAAAAGTGGAGGTTTTCATGGTGTCATAAGCTCACCCATACTAAACTTAAATTTATTACCTAGACTACTCCAGATTTAAGTTTTATTATAGAGCAAGTGTGCTATGAATGAATTCACTTGAGATTTTAGAGTTTTAGAAATTAAATAGCAGCTCATAGTGTCTGTGTATTTTATTTTTCCTTTATAGCAATGGTATGTCCTGAAAATAAAAATATCATGGTCTGAAAATCAGCTTCAAGTTTTGGATGTACCTGGATGCAGAAAGTTAGAAAACATCCATTTTTAATGAAGCCAACATTTTGAAATGTAGAATTTACAAATCCTTTAAACAAAGTCAATATTTTGGATTATTATTTTTAATATAGAATGATGCCTATGTATCCATAAATTATGAAATTCAAAGGGTAAGAATGTAGAAATGGTACCAAAAGTGTTCTTTAACAGGATTTTTTAAACTTCCCCACGGAGCTCTGTTTATCCTGACCTGGCAAGGCTGCTGCATTTCGATTCAGGCCTGCTTTTGCATACAGAAGCACAGACTTGCTGAGCTGAGCCAAATCTGTCGATCCAATTACTGGGTAAGAGAGCTGACTGTCGCTTTAGGCAAAACCTGTAATCTGTAAAACTCTATAGTATCAGTGACAGCCTAAATGAAAAGGAAAGACCAATAGAGTGTATATGTTACTTGAGTGAAACACAGATGCATAGTTCTCTCTACAAATAACCTGCTTCAAATCTAACACCAAAGAGTAATGAAGTATACAGAGCCTTGGAAAAATATCATTCACTATGTCTGCAATAATTTTTAGATAGTATGGTTTACCAACGGAAACAAAGTCTCAGCAAGATATTTCAGATCACTTAGCTGAGCGCACTAATTTGAATGCTTATATTACCATTAATAATATCTGATTTAGCTACTCCTATTCTCAATATCTAACAATTTTAGCAACTTTGTGATGTTTGGTAAAATTTTATTTTGCTAAAATTCACATTATTTGTAAAGAGAATGAATTCAAAAATAGTATTTGATTACATTTTGTAACATAAAATTCAGTAATGATTTCAATTTAAGATAAAAAGTTAATCTCTATAAAAACAAAAAGAATCCAGATACCAAAAAATGTACATACTGCATCATACTATTTATGTAAAATACAAAGGAAGAAAATTTCATCTATTATATTCGATGTCAGGAGAGGGAATGTTCTGGGGGCAAGACAAAAGCATAGTGGTTGGAAGGGAAGACCAGTGGTCTTTTGAGGTGCTGACAATGTTCTATTTCTTGACCTAGGTTCTGGTTATACAGCTGTGTCCATTACTCATTTTGTGATAATTCACTGAGGTGTACACTTACGGTTTGTGTACTTCTCCGTATGTGTGTGATAAGCCAATTTAAACCATGAAAAAGGTTAATCTCTACAATGTTACATTAGAGTTTTAAGAAAGAAGGAGTTATTATATATGAGTACTAGTGTGGCGTTTTTGAGCTAAATATTAGTTTTGTAGTCCCAAAATATAGAGCTAGTCAAACAAAAAAAATTTAAAGAAATTGAGATTACTTCCAATTTTAGTTTTAAAAAGTAATTTCATTTTCTGTGCAAAAAGAAAATTGGTTTGATCTATATTGGATTGCAGTGGGAAAGTGGATTTCTTTTTCTCATGCATGGAAGTATAGGCAAGAATAAAATCAGGGGAAGGTATACTTAAGATATTTTAATTCATGTTATCAGTATATCTTATAAGAAACCTAAAACCTCTGTAAGCAAGGTTTTGCTGGGCCCAGCATTTTTAGTGGTAATGAAGTTTCATGGCCATTATCATGATCATCTGGAAATCAATACCTGGGATATCTACTCCAGTAGAAATAAAAACCCTGTTAAAATGTTTCCATTTATAGATCCTTCTTCTTCTTCCTCTTCTTCATCCTCTTCCCCATCCCCCTCCTCCCCCTCCTCCTCCTCCTCTTCCTCCTCCTCCTCTTAGAGATGGGGAGCCTATAATAGATAACTCAGTAAATGTATGTCTCTATGGTCCAGCAGCCATACAATTTTTTAATAGATAATGGCTTAACTTAATTTTTTTAAAATTTGTTTAAATTTCTTTTAAAATAGCAAGAAATTCCATGTGAATTTAGCTTCATTCCATACAGGCAAGGCAAATGACTTAATTCTTATTCATTCCATCAATGTTTACTGAGGGTTTTTTATCTACCAGGCCATGGGGAAACAGTGATACAGGAAACATGGGCTTTATCCAGCGTACAGTCTAAAGGAGTATTTAATTATTCACTCAATAAACATTCTTAAAGCAGGTACTATGTGCCAAACTCTGCTCTAGGTCCTGAGGATCTTGAAAAAGAAAGGGGAACATTACAAAAATCCCTGTCTTTGTGGGATTTACATTCTACTGGGGAAAGACAAACAGTGAACATAATATTTAAAAAAATTCTCTATATTTAAAATATTTCTGGTACGCAGCATATAGTAGGCTCTTCAATCTCTGCCTTTTGATCGGAGTGTTTAGTCCAATGACACTTTCCATCAGTGCACGTTCCCTACAGACCATGACATTCTTCATACTCACAATATCTCTAATAAAATTGGGACATTAACATTAATTTATCATTGCCACTTAATCTTTAGGCCTCAATGAAGTTTTGCTGGTTGTGCCAATAATATCCTTTTTTTTTTTTATAGGGGGTCCACTTCAGTATTACCCGTTGCATTTAGTTTTTATGTCTCTTCAGTCTGGTACAGTTCTTTAGTCTTTCCTGGATTTCTATGACCTTGACACTTTTGAAGATTAAAGGCTCTTATTTTTCAAAACTGTCCTTTAAATTTTTTTATGATGATTTTTCACATGGTTCAGATTATGCATCTTTGACATGAATATTACAGAGGTGATGCTATCTTCTTCTTATATTGGATCAGTGGTGCATAATTTCATTTTGTCCCACTGCTAATGATGTTCGCATTGGTTACTTGATCAAGAGGGTGTCTGCCAGGTTACTGTAAAGTTACTTTTTTCTCCTTCCTAATTAATACATATTTTACACGGATATACTTTGGAACTAAGCAAATATCTAGTTTCTACTAAACTTTAAATTCATTCATTCCTTCATTTGTTTATATCACTATAGACTCATGATTTCCCATATTAATCAATAGGTTATATTCACTGATTGTCATTATTCATTTTGATGCTTGAAATTATTTTGCTGGCTTTCAATCCCTTTGACAAGTCCTCATCTTTCTTTGACCATTTCCTTGCTTTTTGATACAACAAAAGTCCCATGTTCGCCTATTACTTTCTCTGGTCCAGTTCTAGAATTAGTCATTTTTCTTTTTTCTTGCAGTGGATGCCTTTACTTCTCTCAGACTGATTTCACATACTGGGCCTTTCTCTTCTGTGGACTCCTCTTCATAGTCAGAGATTCTTCATTTCCATTGCTCTTCATTCCTTTATGAGTTTCCACATAGTGTCAATTTTTCTACATCCTGAAAACCTTCTTTTAACACTTCTTATAGGCCAAATCTGATGGTGCTCATCTTGAAATATTTTTAGTCTGTTTTCATTTTTCAATGATATTTTTGCTAGATATAGAATTCATGGGTGACAGTTTTTCTTTTTAGCACTTTATAGATGTTGAAGCATTGTCTTCTGGCTTGCGTTGTTTCTGGTGAGAAGTCACTGGTAATTCTTAGCATTGTTTCCCCAGAATGTGTCTTTTTTTCCTTCTAGCTTCTTTCAGGTTTTTCTTTTTGCATTGGTTTTGCCATTGGATTAGATGTGGTCTTTTTTCTTCATTTCTTCTTATTTTTTAAAACATTGCTTAGGGTTAATTGAGATTTTTAGATCAGTGGTTTTGTGGTTTTTCTCAGATATTATTTAAATTTTTTTTCTTTTCTTTTCTTTTTTTTTTTTTTTACTGTCCCTCTTTCTGCAACCTTATTTGCTGGTAGACTAGCCTTCCTGATATTTTCCCACAAGTCTCAGGCTGGTGAGAATTCCAATAACTCTCAGTCCTATGCCACTCTAGAATATGTGTTCAGCTCATTGCCGTCTGGTACTTGCTTTCTTCGAGGCTTTGTATAGCCTTGTCTTCACATGCACAGCTTAGTATTCGGCGAATGACTAATGGGAACATTTCTGGAGTTCCTTCTCTATGTAACTCCCTCCTCTCTCCTCACTTCAGCAAGACCACCCTGCTCTGCTTGGGCTGCACCAGGGCTGTTGTGGAGCTCACTTTAAAATTTCCTTTGTCTCAGGGACTGTAACCTTGTGCTGCCTGTTGTCTAACATTTGAAAATATTTGTTTTATTTTTCTTGGTTTCATAAATGTTTATGTCAGTAATACTAATTTTATACCAGTTACTACATCGTTCAGGAGTGAAAATTGAATAAATTTTATGGTATCTTAGACAGTGCTAAATGTTACCAAAAAAAAAAAAAAAAAGAACGGAAGAAGGAGGATAGATAGTGCTGGGTGAGGGAGGTAAGATTTCAAATAACAAGTCAGGAAACAGGCATTACAATTCAGCATGATAAGTATGAATAGAGTAATTTAGGCATCTGAAGAAGGGGCACCTACATGATCCAGGGGTGTCTGGGAAGATTGAGCAGAGGAAGTCATACTAGTCTAAGATCTGAAGGATTAGTTGGAGCTAACTGGGCAATGGCATAGGATGTGAGAGTGCTGGCATATTTTCCAAGGTCCTGGACACAGTATTTTAAAGGCTCAGGGACAGGTATCAGAGCACACTGAGTTTGGCAGAGTATAGCTTTCAAGGGCTGGAGTAATATTGTGTGATAAAACAGAGACCAAGTCATAGGGGGCCTTCAATCCATATTGAAAGGTTTGCACTTTGTCCTATGAGCCTCAGAAAGCCATTAAAGGATTTTGAGCAAGTGTGAAACTTGATTGTAACCTCTGAATTTCCATACCCCTTCTATAGAATGAGCATGTTGGAAATAATGGCATCAATTATTTCTTTTGTAAATGAGTCTACTTTTTACATGGAAGGTTCACATTTTATATCCTTATCAAAAGCCAATGTGAGATGCCTAATATAAGAGGTCCTTGAAAAGATAATGCTTTTCAAACAAATTTGTGGACCACATTATTTCCTGAGAGATAAATTGATTTCAACATAATAAAGGAAATCGATGGTGAAACTCTAAAAACAGAACACAAAACCTTTGATTTCTCAATTATCACCATTAAAAGATGTAAAAGATTGAATAATAATAGAGGGTAGTCAATTGAATTATGATATTTGTTGGAACATAAAAGAATCTAGACAAACTGAATAAAATGTTTATACTGAAGGGTCAGTAGTATCACAAAAGGGAGAAGAATAAAAGCCAGTAGACAAGAAATCAACCTCTTTATTTCCATGCCAGATGGTCGAGATAGAAAAAAAGTTGCTCTTTACTTTTTTGATATTATACTTGATTCAACTCAATTCAGCAAATGCTTATTGGGTTTTATGCTAGGTACTAAAGAAATGAAAAAAGATGATTAAGATTGTTTTCACACCAAAGGTTCTTTAGACTTTTGAGGAAGTAGAGGCTTCAATTATTTGTTATAAACAGCAGAAGAAATGAATGGCCTTCACCTTGATTTCGGAGGAACAATTGTGAACATTTAGCTATATTAAAAAGCGCACAAAATAAACACTACAAGAAAGGTGCAAAGCAACTTCCATGGGAGACAGAGGGCTAATACATTCAGAATTGAGACAGAGAACTTTCACAGACAAGAAAGGATTTGGGCTATATCAAAGGCTGAATAAGTCTTAGAGAACTGGATAAGGTAGAAAGGTTATTCCAGGAAAGGCATGGGATAGTGGATGTGCTGGGCATATTTAGAAAGCGTCAGTATTCTTGGGTGGTTGGGGCTGAAGTCAACAAGATGAGATAAGTTTGGAAATGGCAGGAGATGTTGCTGCCATGCCCGGACCCCCTCAGCTATGCCCTTTTTCAGAGAACAGCCCTCAAGTGAATGGGAGCCATCTCAACAAAATCTTACCCACCTGCCATCTTCAGCCCATGCTAGTGACTGACTGCCATGGCATATAAAAGAGCAACCCACTTTGCCTCAAGGTGAGACTAACTCTGTGGTGTAATGGCGAGCTGTGAGATCAGGCTAAAGCTAGACTCCAGGTGGGACCACATCTTAGCTTAGTTCCTTCCCTTCCCCTATCCCTATGAATAGTTCAGAAATATAAATGGCCAATAAATACATGGGAAGAAGCTGAACTTCATTCATAATTACAGAACTAAAAATTAAAACATTTTTTTCTGTTTGATTGGCACAGTCAAATATATTACTTATTTAAAATTAGCATTTTGTCAAATGTATTACATACGCTTTTACTTGTTTGTCATTTGACTTCATTTAGTGTATTTTGCCTGAAAAAATGATAAAGTATATTATTTTATCAAATAGAACAAATTTTGCAAATGTAGCTACTGGATTTTCACCTACTTCTAGTTATTTTAATATCTTATTTAAAAAAATTAAAATCTTTTACTGTTCTGGAATTAAAGTTTTGCAATTAGATAGTAATCAGCTAAATGTTCTGACTATTAGTCTATTTTCAAATACCTTTTATTAAATAATCCGTCTTTACTCCATTAGCTAAAAATTTCATCTTTATTATAGACTAACTTCCTGTATGCATTTGGTTCTATTTCTGGATTCTGTTTCATTGCTCTGTCTG
Organism: Pteropus medius; assembly: GCF_902729225.1. NCBI lineage: Eukaryota > Metazoa > Chordata > Mammalia > Chiroptera > Pteropodidae > Pteropus > Pteropus medius. The sequence goes on along the minus strand of NW_024349802.1, from coordinate 26,325,941 downwards.
TTCACTCCTCTACCCATATAATGCTATTTTAAATATTTTAAAATGCTGACAGTGCTTGTAACTTCTCTCTCTTCTGATTTCTCTTAGCTATTTTCACATATTCATTTTCCCATATGAACTACTTAGTTATCCAGTATTTATCTTCATTAAAAATTTTTCTTTTTTAGCTTTTTAAAGGTATATTGACAAAGAAATTGTATATATTTAAAATGTACAATGTGATCACTTGATATACATAAACATTTTGAAATATTTACCACAATTAGTTAATTAACACATCCATCACCTCACATAGTTACCTTTTTTTTGTGGTGAGAATATGTAAAATTTACTCTTAGCAAATTTCAAGTATACAATGCAGCATTATTAACTATAGTCATAATGTTGTACATTAGATCCCTAGAATTTATTCATCTTATACCAGAAAGTTTGTACTCTGACCAACATCTTCCTATTTCCCTCACCCCAGTCCCTGGTAGCCACCATTATATTCTATGTTTCTATGAGTTAGACATTTTTTCTTCATAGGTAATAAGTGAGATCATACAGTATTTGTCTTTCTGTGTTTGGCTTATTTTACTTAGCATAATGCTGTCTAGGTTCATCTGTGCTGTCACAAAAGGCAGAATTTCTTCTCTTTTTAAGGCCGAATAATATTCCATTGTGTGTGTGTGTGTGTGTGTGTGTGTGTGTGCGCGCGCGCGCGCACGTGTGTGTGTATGGCATTATTTTTATCTATTCATCTATCAATGGACACTTAGGTTGTTTCCAGATCTTGGCTATTGTGAACATTGCTGTAATGAACATGGAAGCGAGGATATCTCTCCAAGATATTTTGTTTCCTTCGGCTATCTACCCAGAAGAAGTGTTGCAGGATCATATGGTAGTTCTATTTTTAATTTTTTGAGGAATCTCCACAGTTTTCCATAATGGCTATACCAGTTTACATTACCACTATCAGTGCACAAGTGTTCCCTTTTCTCCATATTCTCATTTATTATTATAATAAATTATGACATTATCTCTTGCTTTTTCGATAATAGGTATCAGGTGATTTTTTATTGTGGTTTTGATTTACATTTCCCTGACGATTAATGATGTTGAGCATCTTTCTATGTACCTTTTGGCCATCTATACGTCTTCTTTAGAAGAATGTCTATTCAGGTCCTTTTCTAATTTTTAAATTGGATTATTTGCCTATTTTTGCTATTGAGTTGTAAGATATATACAACATTCCTTCTATATTTTAGATATTAATCCTTTGTCAGATAAATTATTTGCATATCTGGTAATTTTAAAGCTCTGCTTGCCTTAATTCTAACCTTTTAGTGTTTTTTGTCGGGATCTCATTAAATATAGAAATTCAATTATTAAGATTCTTTTACATTTTTGACATTCCCTGCCCCAAATCACCATGTATCTTCCTATTTATTCACCATCTTTATGGCCCTCAGCAGAAGCTTAAAGTTTTCTTTTCTTTTTTGGGGTGTGTATATATTCTGCATATGTCTTTTGAAATTTTTCATAGAATTTTCCTATTATAGATAATATTTTTAAATCCATTATATTATCTATCTGATTATTGTTTGCTTAAAAGAGTATTGACTGTGTATAATTAATTTGTAACTACTTTACTAGGTTCTACTGTTTTTTTTAAGGCATATATTTTTGCTTTGCTTGTTGGTTTGTGTTTTTAACAAACAAAATGAAACATTTTCAAATTCCATTTACAAGTCCGACAAACACTATTTCATAGATAGTTTCTCCAAAGGAAACCATAGATCAGTCTTATTTGTGCAAATTATGCAAAAATAAAATCTTATTTTTTGTAGATTTTTCCTTTTATTGATAATTTTAAGTTTTCCATGCATATTGGCAAATAATCTGCAAATAACTATGTTTACTGCATTTCTTATGTTGATACTTTATATTTCTCTTATCTAAATGTATTGTTTGGTACTTTGTACACAGTAGTAAACTGGAATTTCTCTTCTTGTTTCTGATAGTAAGGAAAATTTTTCTCATTTTTCACTATTAAGAATGATGCTGAGATGAATATTATTGTCATGTCAAGAAAGTATCATTCATTCCTGTTTTGGCTCAGAGCTCTTTTTAGGTAGAAAGCTAATTTCAATTGTACCAAAGGTCTTATTTGACATTATTTGAAGCAATGAGTAGAATGTCTCTTTGTCCTATTAATGTGCTATTTTTAATCAATAAAGTTCTCATATTAAATGATTCTTGCACTTTTCCATTTTTACTTTTCTTCTATATTATATTTGCTCATATTTTCTTTAGTATTTTTGTATAGTTTCCACAAGTGAGATTGATCTTTTTTTTTTTTTTGAGGGATATTTATATCAAGTTTCGTATCAGAATTTTGCTGGCTTTACAAAACGTATTTAAAAAGTTTCTTCTTAACATTTTAAAACAGTTTAAATAGACAGGATTTATCTATTTTTGAAGGTTGAACAGTTAACTTTCCTCCAACTCCTTTTTTTAAAACCTATACCTGGAAAAATTCTGGCAGAAAGCCCGCTAAGAGGGAAATGGTTGATTTTGGGTGTGGACTTATTAGAGAGACTTCTCTTTCTAGTTTTCTAAATTTAGAGAATTTTTGAAAACATTTTTAAATATTAAATATAAGAGAAATGAAGGAGAAAAAGTAAAGGAGTGAGGTAGGGGGTAAGTTGCTTATCATAGAATGAATTGTAGTTAGTAAAACTGTCAGCAGGAAGATTGTTTAGAAAGCTACTATAAAAGTCCAGGGAAGAAATGGTAAGGATATATATTAAAGCTGTGGCCCAACTTGATAATTAAAGCCTTGAGGCTGGATAAATAGCAGAGGGAGAAATTGTAGAGATAAGAGAGAAAATAGAGCTGAAGTTAGACCCCCTAGGACAGTGCTGAGCACATGAAAGGCACTCAGTAGTTACGTGTAGAATGTGTGAGGGAACGAACCTCAGGAATATGTGCCTAGAAGCCCAGGTCTCAGCAAATACTCTGAGGAGAAATCATCAGAGAAGTTGGAAGAGAAGCTAGAGGAATGCTGACCTAAATCAAGAATGTGGAAACTTTCAGAAAGAGAAAATGTCGTTGGAGTGAAAGGCTGCATGGAGATCTTTTAGGATCACCAGATCACTGACATCTTTCGAGAGAGCAGTTTTAAGAGAATGGCAAGGAACAAAACCACGAGTAGATGAGTGAGGGGGAAAGGTTTGAAAAATAAATTAAGTGAAGGGAACAACAGTCTTATGTGGTAACTTAAGTGGTACTAGAGTGGAGGGAAGCTTTTTCACAAAGGAAAAGAATATAGAACAGGGATAGTATGACTTTACATTCTTGGCTCAGTAGACTAGTTTCTTGTTGGATTTTTTTGGCCACCGTAACTGCCAATCAGAAAGTAGTTTATTTCACTAATTCACTGGATCTAGGTGAATCAGTAAGCTGACCAGAATAACTCAAGAATGCATTTTTTTCCTTATTATCTAAGTAAATGCCTCCATATTGGTCTGAACTCTCAGGGAAATGGTTATTTCTGGGCTTTATAAAATTCCGATTGTGGGCAGTCCATTTACTGGTGAACTGTTTATTTCTGTTTTTCTGTTTCTTCTTACCAGTCTAACCATAGAAAATTTACATTAATTACTCCAAAACAAATAGAATATCATCTGCATACCTAGAAGTTGAGCATTCATTTTCCTTTATTGAGAGGGAAAACAAAAAAAAAGGCAGGGCTGTTTTGTTCTTGGAGAGTCAAATTCCCCAGCAACTGTGCCAAGGTTGATTTTTGATGTTCTTTGTAAAGTAGCAAGTATCTGGGCCCCTCGTTCTTTGGAAATGGCATGGATGTCACTTGGGAAAAAACAGCCTTGGTCATTGCCCTTGTATTTTTTATAAAGTTTTTCAGAGAAAGTGATTCTGTTATTTTGAAATAAAAATACTACAAATATTGTGTATGTTTCACACCTGGGGCTTCCTGGAAATAAATTAAGATATGTAGTACAAGAATTACATGTTCACATTGATTATACAAGGCTACAGGATAACTTTTTTTCTTTGGGAAAATAGCAACTTAAAGCTATAGGATGTAATTATCTGCATTATCCAGAAAACAGCTGCTGCTGTTTGTGATGGTTTGAAAATATTTTGCTGCCAGATCATCTTCTTCCCAGTTGTCAAAGTAAGCCCAGCACTTCCTAGAAGATAGTTTGGAGAGTTCTAACGAAACTAAACGTACTATTTACCGTATGATCCAACAATTTTGCTCTTGGTGTTTACCCAAAGGAGCTGAGAACATATATCTACATGAAAACCTGCACACAGATGTTTATAGCAACTATATTCATAATTGTCGAAACTTGGAAGCAATCAAACATTCTTTAGTGGGTGAGCTGTTAAACTGTGGTACATCCAGATATTAGAATGTTGTTTAGTGCTAAAAAGAATTGAGCTATCAAGCCATGAAAAGACATGGAGGAAACTTAAATGCATATTTCTACATGAAAGAAGCCAACCTGAAAACGCTACATACTGCCAACTATATGCTATTCTGGAAAAGGCAAAAAACTATGGAGACACTAAAAAGATCACTGGTTGCTCAGGATTGGAGGGGGAGTGAAGGGATGAATACATAAAGCATAGAGAATTTTTAGGGCAGAAAATAGCCTGTATGATACCATAATCATGGATATATGTTATTATACATTTGTCCAAAGCCATAGAATGTACAACGTCAAGAGTGAACCGTAATTGTAAATTATGGATTTCAGGTGATAATGATGTGTCAGTGTAGGTTCATCCACTGTAACAAATGTACCATGCTGGTGAGGGATGTTGATAACGGGGAGGCTATGCATATGTGGTAATAGGTATATGGGAAATCTCTGTGCTTTCCCCTCAATTTTGCTGTGACCTTAAACTGCTCTAAAAAGGTATTCAGTGTCAAACCCTTTTTAAAAACATGGCAGAGGGACTATAAGTGTCAGATCCCCTCTCTCATTTAATGTTTGTAAAGCCGATGCTTTGACTTTTCTGACTCTCCACATTAAAGGGTCTATGGCCTCTTCCTCCATTTTAGATGTTTCTTTTTCTGGCAAGAGTATAATGGTGTTTCCTAAAGATCAATAAATATTTGTTGAATGATGGTGAATGGTGAAGTTTTTTTTTTTTTTTTCTGTTTATAAGCTTCCCCTCTCTTTTGGGATGTGGGATCCCCTTTATAGACTTTGAAGAATAGGAAGTATATATTACATTACAAACCCCAGTCATAGATAGGAACCTGTGGAGAAATTTGTTGTCTCTGGGAAGGAAGAGCATTAATTAGAGAATAGAAAGCTAAAATCATGATTGCTATAAAACTTTTTTATTTCCTCAAATATGTAGTGGATATTTTATGACTGTGGGATAATTAGAATTTTAAAAATAATATGGAAAGCAGAATTCTTTTTCTTACAGAGATTACAGATTGGAGAGAAAAACAAATAAAATGCATCAATATTTTTGGAAATTGTGTATTTTGAAAATATGAGAGCACTTTATTTTTCTATTCTTTGGAAACAGAATGTTAGTGTATCTATGAATAATGGTTCAGGGTACATGCACTGGGGTGGAAAATGTCTCCCCAAATTTCATATCTTCCTAGGAACCTCTGATTCCTGACATTATTTGGCAATGGTGTTTTCGCAGACTTAATTAGTTAAGTCGGAAGTTATAGTAGAGTAGGATGGGCCCTTAGTTCACATAATTAGTATCCTTAAAAAAAGAGGAGAAGAGACACAGGGGGACCATGGAAACTGAGGTAGGGATTGGAGTTAAGCAACCACAAGTTAAGGAATATCTGGAGATACCAGAAACTGGAAGAGGCAAGAAAGGATTGTCCCCTCCAGGGATTAGAGTGAGTGTGGCCCTGCCAACAGCTTGATTTCAAACTCGTAGTCTCCAGGACTGTGAGAGAATCAATTTCTGTTGTCATAAGCCATCCTGATTTGTGGTACTATGTTATGGTACCCCTAGGAAACTACTACATGAGCATTATCATAATATATATATTTTAAAAGTCATGGTAAATGTACAAATATTGGGAAGGGAGTTAGTTAATTATTGTATATCAATATAATACTTTATTTCCTATAAATCTGACAAACATATGGACTTTAAAGATACACAGAGAACTCTTTGCTATAAGTAGCAATCATGTGACATGTACACAATGATTACAAAAATATAAGAACTAGATATGTATAATCATAAAGGTTTAGAAACAGATCTTTATTCTCATATAATTGGTAGAATATGGCAAAAGATTTTCTGTTTACTGTTTCTTTTAATAAAGGAACATTTAATATAAAATGTTAAAACAATGAATCACAAAAATGGTTTCATATAAAAGTCACCTTTAATTGAGTTAAACTGAGATTTAAATCAAATTTGGTTCATGCATATGGCCTAATGAATTTTTCCTTTTTGTTATTACTTTTAAGTCTGAACTAGTAGCATGTCTTGTAAAACTAGATAAGTGGCCCTTTAAGAAATTAGGATTGGTGGATAACTTCAACATCTATAGATTATATTTACTTTCTATAATTCTGAACTTCCCACTAATGGGGCTAAAACAGAGTTAAAAACAAATATTCACGGCCAAACAATTTAGGAACCAACAGACAGAGAAGTGTACAGCTCTTCTGTTTTTGTAGAATTTAAACTATAATTAATGCTTCAAGCCCACAAAATGAGCTAGATTGGAGGGCTTGGCTTCTGGAGAAATATTTGCAGTGAAAGTCTAGAAGCAAGTGAAACAGCTTATTATTAAACTAGCCCATCCCATATGAAAACCATAGTCTGGGTAGTGATGAAATCTTGCTGGAAGCCTCCAAGGAAGCTTTCAGAGCCAGGGTCAGTTTTCATTTACAACTGGAGTCGGCTCTTTTTTAGGCCAGCTGACCTCTTTCCCTGTACGGAAGCATGGTCCTTTTGGCTTCTCTAAAAAGTGTGTTGCTTTTTCTACAAGGCCATTTTTGGAAATCAGTTTGTCTTATTGGTAAGTCTCAGGGGGTATCAATGAATGGCAAGTGTGGAAGAGTTAAAATAGGATCCAATGCAATAAGGAATCCTTGCAGTATTGACCATACCCACGTGAAATACAGTTACTATTTATTTGAAGAGCAAAACAGGAAGTCATTCTCTAAGTGAACCACCCATTAAGAGTCAGCTTACATGATGATTTACATCCCCTTCACAAAACCACTAGTATTTAAGGCAACAAATGCCTTCTGAGTTTTTTAATAAGATTTTTCTTCTTGACAGACAACTAAAAGAACATGGGTTTTTGGTACACCCATAGTACAAATAGTCAAATCATCTACTTAATGATTTTCCAAGAAAAATACTGTCAATGAGAGGAGTGATGCAAGCAGAGGGTATTGTTGTTTTTGTGTATTTGGTCTTCTTTACCCACTTAGGAGGCAGTCTTCCAAATAGCAGTGTTTTGTGATCATCAGGGCAACGATCTCACAGATTAATCTTGGTAAAATCTGTCTTAAAGATTGCCTTAGGAAATAAGAGACCAGAAAGAATAAATAAAGCATCACGGAAGTAGAAGGAAAAAAAGTATTCATACATATTTGAAAAAAATATTCATACATTTTCTATCTAACCTGTGGATAAAAACAGTGGCTCCTGAACTTCCAGTAAGAAGGTCCCAACTGGATCCTAGTTGTGATTTAGACTTTGGGTGATTTAGACTCTGGACAATTCTTGATGGGCTTATACTTTCTGGGAGCCCTTGCAAAAGCTGGCCCTACAGGCATTGGAAACAGGTCCATGAATGGGAAGTTTTTGATCTAAAAATCAACAAGCCTCCCTCTGTACAAAGAGGAATCTGAGTCATCAAAGAGACATTTTCTAAGTAGAAATGCAATCTCAAAATTAGGGTTCTTGATGTGAGAATGTCCACTTGCATTTTTTCATTCGAGCAGCCCTAAAAAGAAATAGTTTCAGGACCTTTACCTAACATTAAGGTGATTGTTATATTCCTAGTATTATTTACTTTTTCTAAATAGGCTACATACTCCTAAGAATACAGAAATAAAGAAAATTGCCTACACTTGCCCAGATGCCTATTGCATGACCTTACTTCACTGCTTATTTTTTCCCATTTGAAGATGCTACTGCTAACTTGTTGCGATCTTCTGCAAATGACACTAAGACTTTAAAAATATGTCTTTTTATGGGAGATAATTTATTTGATTGCCAGTAGAGATTGCTTGGAACAGACAATTTCTAGACTTTCATATTCTCCCAGGTTGGAGAATGAAAAGTCAGCCATTTCTTATTAGTCTTTTGTAACCTGAAGAATTTTATTTTCTTTTGTTAGTGATTTCTGGGAAAGATGATTCTGAAACACATTTTGTTGATTATTGAAGCACTATTAATTTAGATCTGAAAATTTCAAACAAAGTGCCTTGACAGCTAAGCCACATGTAATTTTTAGGCTCTTTCTGAGGTTTATGGAGCTTTATTGATGACTACCTTGTCTAATAGCCTATGAGGGGATAATAGGCAACACATATACTCCTGACAAAGAAGTAAATTTAAGTGAGATAACACCACTATTGCATTTGTACCTACCTCAGAGAACTTATTCTCCTCACCTCCGATGTTCAAATAGATAAATTTACCCAGGTAAAAGCATCTTGCCATTTAAGTCAAACTTAAGAATCTTATTCTTAGTCTACCTGTTGAACAACAAGCTCTTTTCACAGTTTTGGCTGGGTGTACACAAAATATCATAAGAAATGAATGGGGACTGACCAGATGGTTCTGGCCCCAAACTCTACCTATCTTTAGTAGTAGTGAGCACTACAGATAGTCTACAAACAGAATATATCTGAAGACAAACAACCATTAAATCCCAAGTAACAATTCTAAGTGGACTGTTTGAGGTGAGTGGATACAGAGCTATTCCAGGCTAACTTTCTCACATCCTGTCTGAGAAATTTCAAGTTTATCATTAGCTAGTCCTTCCCTAAATCATAATGATATGATGTTAGTTAACATATATTGAGGTTATATACCAAACCATGTGCTTTCCAGGCATTATTTTATTTAATTCTCCCTCTAGCTTTGAGAAGTCTGAATAATCTACAGCAGAAGTAGAGAATTACAGATTTAATTGATACTTAATTTACTCTAAAATTTAAATATTACCGAATAAGGGAAATTTTGAAAATGAAACTATGTTAAAATTTAAGAAAATATATAAGGAATGATCATCCACATAGTCACTCTTCTAGTCTGTTTAAGATTTCCTGCACAGAAGCTGTTGAGTGTACAGGGTTCTGTGGCAAATTTGAACTTGTGGCAAATATCGAGGAAATGTGAACAAGCAACTTCCAAGCTAATTTTTGTAAATGAGGACACATTTTAGAAATGAATAATCACTATATTAAATTAATTTTAATTTACATCCCTTTCTCTTGTTTCACTCTTTTCTACTGAATAATAGCATCCTTTTTTTTTTTTTCCGTTGTCTCAATATCTTCTCTGATGTCTTTGATAATATCAGTAATAGTTTCCTTAGAGTTGTCATTTCGGTACACAGTTTCTGTTTCTTCCGGTTTGCTCTTTTCTGGTTGCTTTTGTTTCTAACTTTCATTTACAGTAAAGGTTCTCAGATCTGGGTATAATCAAAATCACCTAGAAGGCATTAAAAAATACTGTGCTTAGGACCGCCACAGACCACAGACCAATCAAATCTAAACCTCTGCTGTCGGGACATATTTCTTCAAAGCTTTCTAGTTGATTCTATGTTCAGATCAGGGGCAATCCTTGGATATCTGTATGTCTGTGTTTAAGAGTTGAAGACTAAAAAGCTGATTGGAAAACTCAGGCCCAGGTGGTTTAATTGGTAAATTCTATTGAACATTTAAGGAAGAAATAGAACCGATATTACTCAAAATCATCCAGAAAATAGATGATGTTCTGCTCAATTCGTTTTATGGGTCAATATTACCCTGATATCAAAGCCAGACAAAAGCATTAAAAATACATACATACATTAAATATACATACATATATACATACATATACAAAGAAAGACAAAAATTCATACATATATACATGCATACATATGTATATATCAATATGCCTCATGAACATAGACACAAAGATTCTTAACAAAATGTTGACAAATAAGCCCAAGAATGTGAAATTGATTTAACATTTGAAAATCAATTGATATAATTAACTTACTAAAGGAGAAAAATATCATTTAAATAGATGGAGAAAAATGTTTGAAAAAAATCAATATTCATTCATGGTAAAACATTTATTTAGTCATGTTAGAAATGAAGGGAACTTCTTTAACCTGATAATGGGGCAATATTAAAAACCTATTGCTAACAACATATTTAATGTTGAAAGATTAAATCCTTGCTTCCTAAGATCAGGAACAAGTAAACAAAACGGACTCAAAGGCCTGGCTCTCTGAGGACTTGACTCTACCAGTAAACTTTTGGTATTAAAATGACCATAAAGGACACCAAAAAATCTCCTTCAGCAAATTCTGTGAAGTAAGGTACTTGTGTTTATATCTATGGGTATTTCTTATTGTACTGCTATCTATGTTTTTGACTTCTGGGGTGGAGATGGTTAACGAATTGGCTTCTGATTTAGCTAAGTTTTGTTGTTGTTATTATTTGTTCATTACAACATCCCCCTCTAAAGATGACTTAAAACAGACTTCAAGATATATAATGTGATAAAACAAGTTTGAGTAAGTCAGAACTGAAGCAGAAGAAGAGGGAGAATATCAGTAGAAAAATAGAATAAAACTAAGAGTGCAAACAATGTACAAAATTAATGTAGAAAAGTCCTATTCCTTGTTAGGCACAGGCTGCACATTTCTGTCTATTTTTCTTTCCTGCAGGCATCTTAAATATAAAAAGTATCATCAGTTTCCATAAGTCAAAGCATAAATCAGTGATTGGGTGATATAAAAATATAGATATTTCTCTTATGAATCTTCATGAAGGGATCTTCATTGGGAAATGGAGCAAAAAACATTCTTAGAAAATATACAATGAGTTCTTCTGACTATTGATTTCATATCTTTACTATAGTCCAACCATATTAGTACAAAACATAATTTAGATATCTCTAGGAGTCTAAATTAAGAAAATTACATGAAGTTATAATAAATCTACTAACATTTGCAGTTTACAAAATACTTTCGTATGCATTCTCTACCAAGGCAACTTTCAGGCAGATATTATCATCACCTTCACTTAACACTGAGAGAATCATACATATTAAATGACTTACACAAGATCTTCTAGCCAGGAAATGAAGACCCAATATTGGAATAAATGATTTTCAACCCTGAATCTTGTCTTCTTACCAACATGCACATCTACTTTTTTGCTACATCCAGTTGACCAAGAAAGTACTAACATGTACAGTTGCTTTATATTTCTTTCAATTTTTTAAAAATAGTAAAGAGCATAAAGTACACTAAAAATAAATGTAGAGTGATAAATATTTATATGTATATGCTTATGTAACAACCATCCAAATGAGGATATAGAACATTTCCAGCAGCCTAGAAGGTTCTCTTGTGCCCTTTCTTGGTCAACATTTATTCTCTCGGTAGTAATCAATATTCTAGCATTAATCATTATTGATTAGTTTTTATCAGTTCTTGAAGTTCATGCAAATGGATTAATATTATATACACTTTTTCGTGTCTGGTTTCTTTTGTTCACTATAATGTCTGTGAGACTCATTGTAATGTCGTGTATATCATTCTTGGTTCTTGTTCTTTTTTTAAAAAAGCAGATTTATTGACATCTATTCCACATAAGATAAAATTCACCTGTTCAGTGGTTTTTAGTGTATATAGTTATGCAACCATCACCAAAATCTAATTTTAAAACATTTTAACACCCTGAAAAGAAATCTCATATACATTAATAGTCATTCCCCATTCCTGCCTAACATTCTTCCCCTCCAAAATCTGCATAACCCTAAGCAATCCCTAATCTACTTTCCATCCCTACAGATTTGCCTATTTTGTCCATTTCATATAAATGGATTCATATACTATGTGATCCTTTGTGACCAGCTTTTTTCCACTTAGCCTAATGCTTTCAAGTTTCATCCTTGTCGTGGCAAATATGTTGTAGTATATAGTATTTCTTTTTTATTGCTGAATAATATTCCATTTTATGAGTATACCACATTTTGTTTATCCATCTTATCAGTTCATAGACATTTAGGTTGCTTCCACTTTTGGGCTATTATGAGTAATGCTGCTTTGGAAATTCTCATATAAGTTTTTGTGTGGACGTAAGTTTTTATTCCTTAGAATCTATACCTAAGAGTGCAATTACTGGGTCATTATCTGTATTTAACATTTTGAGGAACTGCCAAACTGTTTTCCACAGTGGCTGCACCATTGTACATTCTCACCAGTAATGTATGAGGGTTCTAGCTTCTCCACATTTTCATTGACACTAGCTATTGTTCATCGTTTTTATTATAATAGTCCTAGTGCCTGTGAGGTGGTATCTCATTATGGTTTTGATTTATATTTTCCTAATAACTAATGATGCTCAGCATTTTCTATATGTGCATTGGCCATTAGTATATTTTCTTTGGAACAATGTCTATTAATACCATTTACCTATTTAAAAAATTTAACTATTTGTCTTTTTATTGTGGAGTTGTAAATTTCTTTATTGCAAATAAAAGCCTCTTGTGGGTACGTTATTAATAAATACTGCTGTCCATTCTGAGGGTTGTCTTTCAATTTTCTTGATAGTGTCTTTGATGCAAAAAAAATTCTAATTTTAATGAAGTACAGTTTACTCATTTTTTCCTTTCTTTACAGTCCTTTTGGTATCATATCTAAGAAATTACTTAATTCAAGATCGTAAAGATATATTCTGATGTTTTCTTTTGGGAATTTTATAGTTTTAGCTATTACATTTAGGTATACGATCCATTTTGAGTTAATTTTGATGTATGGGATGAAGTACAGGTCCAAAATTTTTTTGCATGTAGATATCAAAATTTCTGAGCAACTTTGTTGGAAAGACAATTCTTTCTCCATTTAATTGTCTTGGCAACCTTATCAAAAATCAATTAACTTAAATGTGAAGGTTTATTCTGAACTCTCAATTCTGTCTCATTGAACTTTATGTCTTTTTTGATGTCATTACCACACGGTCTTGATTACTATAGCTTTATAGTGGTTTGAAATCAGAAAGTGTGAGTCCTTTGACTTCTTTGTTCTTTTTCAAGATTTTTTTGGTTATTCTAGGTCCATATTGTCAATTTTTTTCAAAAGGTAGCTGGGATTTTGATAGTGTTGACGCTGAACCTGTAGATCAATTTTGGGGATATTTCCATCTTAAAATGTTAAGTCCTATCCATGAAAAATGGAGTATCTTACCACTTATTGGATCTTTCATGACTTTCAATAATTTTTTATAGTTTTCACTGTATATGTCATGTACTTCTTTTGTTAAATTTTATTCTTAGGTATTTTATTCTTTTTTTGTTATTTACAATGAGTTTGTTTCCTAATTTTGTTATTGAGTCATTTACTGTTATTGTATGGAAATACTATTGGTTTTTAAAAAATATTTATCTTATATCTTACCACTTGCTGAACTTGTTTATTATTGGTTCTTGTTTATGGCAGTATAATATTCCATTGTTATCCTTTATCCTGTTGAGATACATTTGGACTCTTCCCAGTTTTGGGGGATTCTGAATAGCACTGCTATGACAATTTTTGAACTTGCTTTTTGGTGGACATATACATTCACCTGTCTCAGATGTATATTTCTAAGTGGAATTTCTGGGTCAAACTATAGGCATATGTTTAGCTTTAGTAAACACTGCAAGTTAGTTTAGATGATTTGCTTTTGTTTCCATACTTTGGCTATAGCAACGGTCAGTTTGAATTAATTCACAATGACTTCTATTTATTCGTGATTAATTGGTACTTATCAAATTGGATAAATAGAAAAGATTCCAAAAGACTAGATTTAATGTGATGAGTGTCAAGGTGTGAGACTGATAAGAAGGTAATAGGAAGATTCAGAATAAGGGGTGGGAATGTCTAGCTTTAAAAGGCACATTAAATAGATTTTGTTTTCTAATATAAACTATAGAAATTAAAGTTAAAAATATTTTTAAGGGCAAGGACAACTGATTTAAGGGTCACTGTTTAGACATAGTTTAAATAGAAATAATAAACCAGCCTCTTTCCTATCAGCCTGGTTTTAGAAATTAGATTTTTACTCCATAGCCATCTTACCTGAAATCTAGTCTTCAATGTTATATTAAAAGTTGTTAAAAGACAGTGTAATTTAACTTAAATGTAAAGAGATAAGTTTTAAAAAGTAATTTAAAAACTATTTTTCCCACATTGCTCCTTTCTCTGATGAAAGAGATCAGAAAAATGTAAAAAATTTTTTTTTACTGGAAAAATTAACCCAAGAATGGTGGTAAGATTAAAATTTTCATGCTTGAGCAAAATCTAGCCTATTTGAAGGAAACTTGAACAAGTTATCCAATTTTTTTTTTTTTGCATGAGGAGATAATGAAAAAAACTGTAAAACGTCTTTTAAACTTTAATATAACTAAAAATAGGTAAAGCTATATATTTTAACATTGGCAAGATTTCAGCTCTTAATGAGAAATGAAAATGGAGCCAAACTTGAAAAATTGTTTGGTATATTTAAAGTTCAAGTAAATTATTTTGTGGGCACTTTTCTAACATTTTGATGTAGTATTTTTGGATATGGATGATGCATTAAAGTTTTTTTTTTTTCTCAAGTCAATAATGTTAATGATCTAAAAGTTTAAAAGTATTGTTTTTTATTAACATCATTTATATTTCTGTTTTCTTGTGGTAGTTTTCTACACTTCTCCTAATCTTTTATTTGATTACTTCAGTATCTGTGTTGATGACTTTCCCAATATATTGACTCCCAGTTTTTTCACTATCCTCATTTACCAACAAATTCTCTGGCTATTCATTTCACCTGGAACTGGTGAAGATCGTAGCTCTGAAATTCCGCTTTGGACCATGGCCATTCATGTCACTCATTGTTACTCTTATAAAGCCTGTTCTTTCTTACTGAACAACCTCCTTTTCCTTATTTTCTACCTCTCTAACACCTACCCAAGACTTACTACTTCTCTCATGTATCATTATAATTAACGCTCTTGATAGCCATACAGAAATACTTTCTCCTTTGACTTTCTGTCTTGTGGGCTTTACTAAGTCACAATACAATTTCTGATGAAAATCAGCTCCTTCAGCTGTCACTTCTAGAAGCTGTTTTCCTAGAGAAGGTCCTATGACAAATATTGGCTGAGTATTCTAGAAAGAAGTCAGTTGATATTTTTTAGTGTTTTTTTAATTTTCAATTACAGTTGACATACAACTCCTGTTTAGCAAGAAGTATTTGGAATGCTGAGGCCAGATACTACTTGTTTGGGGTTTGTGAACCTTTAAGAGATTTTATGAAAGTCTGCAACATGAGCCAAGACAGGCCATTTGTATGAAAAAGTTACTAGAAGTGGCTTGGGTATGCCCACAAGATGGGTGGGATGGGCTCTCAGAGAATCACTAGGGGAAAGTGAACGGTATTAGTTAGGTTGATGGAGAGTCGGATATGGCAGCTACCTGCACATGCAAGTTGGATGATGGGAGGGCTCAACAAAGTAACAATAGCTTCTGCTAGCACTTCTGTTTGGGAAAAAGCTGCCCCTACAGCTCTTGCCCTGAAGTCAGACAATTCAGTTCCTCCTGTATGTTTTTCACACCTTTCGAGCTACTGCCCCAGTGCTGGAGTTCAGAGTGAGTGAGTCCATTAGGGCAGTGAGTAAGTTCATGTGTGGGCCCTTAAAAAGGAACATCTGGAACTACAGCCTTCTCTTAGTCTCACTTAGTTAGCCACAATGTCCCCTGGTTCTCATAGCCAGAAGTTATGAACACTTCTTTTCCCAGGACAAGAACCCTGGGCTGGGAAGCCCGGTGTGGGGCTGAGACCCCTAGCTCCTCAGGGGGAACTTTCGCAGCCGAGATAGTCCTCCAGATTTTTAACTGCCATATGTGGGTGTGGGAGCAGCCCTTTCACATCTCCGCCCCTCCTACCATTCTCCACGTGGCTTCTTCTGTATATCCTTAGGTATAGGACTTCTGTTCAGCTAGACTTCAGGTGATTCTCAATGTTGGTTGTTCTGTAGTTTAGTTGTAATTTTGATGTGGTTATGGGAGGAGGCAAGCACAGAGTTTACCTACTCTGCCATCTCGACTAGAATATAATATTTTTTTATAGTGACAGATAGTAACTAGATTTATTGTGATGATTATTTCATAAAGTATAGAAATTTCAAATCACTATGATATACACCTGAAACTAATAGGATGTTGTATGCTGATTATACTTCAATAATAAAAAAAAATTCAATAGAGTAAAATAATTTTCTATAATACATGAATGTTTTCCAGCAATAATAGAATCAATGTAAAAAAAAGTTAGTTTGCTCATACAGATGAGGCCAAATCTAAGACTCTACTGTGGGTGCGATTTCACCCAGTGAGGCCATGGTGCCCCTCGAAAATATTAGATGCCACATCTTTTATAGAGATCCGTTGTCCCAAACATCTGCTTGTTTTTTCTCAGAGTGTTCAATAGGATATTTTTAACACATGAAAAACAAAAATTTCTAGTAAAATGGGAAATAATCGTAAATTCTTCCTCTACCTGGTAACTAGCAGAAGCAATAGAAGGAATTGCTTGGGATCTCCGAAGTCAGAATTGAATTCTCATTTTCCTTCTTGCAGGAAAATTATGAAACATCATAGGGCAAAACCGTGGATAAAGTTCTTCATTCTAATGATAAAGAGTAGCTTGCAAGTTTGAATTACTCTCACACATTTAAAAACATTTTTCAGTTCTATACAGTAGTTACTCTCATCCAAATCAAACTGCTATGAAAATAGAGCTTGTGATGAAGAGATTGGCTCTGAATTTAGAGATTTCAAAACATGCATTAAAGAATGCTGTTAGTTTTTTTCAAAAAAAAATTAATCAACTTATTTTTTTTTTTCACTGAAAAAGAAAGGCCTTTCTTTTAAAGGAGAGTATCACTTTAAGGAAATAAAGAGATTCACCAGAGATCCAGAGACCTTTCTGTTCATTTTATTACCCAAATGGCTCGAACTCGCACTAAGATGAGATATAGTGAAATTTCTACCAAAGCAGCCTGAACATATACCACCAAATTCTATGAAATTCATTTTATTTTTTTTCTAAATTGGTAAGAATATGACAGCATCTTATTCATTAGCCAATGATACAGGTAGGAAGACATTTTATAGACAAGGGGACTGATGAAGTCTTGAGTTAGAGGTGAAAGTATTTCAAGAAGTCAAATCCTAATCTTAAAGTCACACACCACTAGTATTGGTAGATTTAGACTTTTCCCTGCATATATAAATGCTTTAGTTCACAATATCTCCTTCAAAAAAATTGACACATGAGTCTTTTTATGTTCTTCAAGGAATTTGTTCAGAAATTGAGAATATCTCTAATAAACGAGAATGTCTTTAATCCATATCCCATATCTATCTACAGAAAGAATGATAAAATTTATAGATGACAAATTCAGCTCTTTCTAAATTATTCATTTTTAAAAAATTTAAAATCAAGAAGATAAAAAGAGGAAATAGCTAAAGAAATTAAACAATTCTCATTTGACAGTAATTGAAAACCAGTGATTGAATGCAGTTGGTGCAATATGTTCTACAAAGGGCTTTAAATTTAATGTTTTTGATTGCTTTTAAAGCTCTTCACCCTTTCAATGCTGCTTAATGAAACACAAGTGTCAAATTGGTGTTGAAGTACTTTTTTAACTGGAGGAATAAGTCTTGAAAAGAGAGTTACATTTTTCACGAACTAAATTATATCTTATTTTAAATTTTAGGAGGGAATCCTCTCCTTTTTAATTTAGGGTCTGATTTTTTCTTTCTCTGACAATGGAGGATGACTCCAAAAGAAAAAACAGCTTGTGAGCACAGTTCAAGGAATTTCTGGTTTGTTCCTGTAGGATGTGTTACTTAACATTTCCTACTTGGCATTTATTAGCCAGGAAACAAATGGTACCCTCAGAAGATTTAATTGAAAAGTTTAATGAAGGGACTATTTATAGACTTGTAGGCAGGTTTAAGGGAAACAAAAAAAGAGATGTGAAATATCAAGATACTAGCAGCAACTGGAGCCTATACTGTCTCTAGGCCCGATGGGCCCATCAGGGAGTGTGGAGGCAAAAGCTGTGGAAGTGGGCCCATGTGATAGGAGGTGTAATCCTAGATAGATACGCACTGCTTCCCAGCTCTTGTGTCAGCTGGACTTCCACTTGGTTGGTGTGATTGGAAGCAGTGGTAGGAGATTGGAAGGCAAGAGGGAGGAAGAAGCCACAGCGATTTCCTTTCTCTGTCTCCTTCACAGTTCCAGTTCCTGTTAGACAGTCCCACTGTGGTTCCAGCTACTGCCTGGTAAGCCTGGCTCCCTGGGCTCTAGCCATATCACCTTTTCTCACTTAGCAGTGACTTGGATTCATTCTGTTGTCGATTTCTGGATTGGACCTCTATCCTATCTGGCTTTTTAGCTCTTATCATTTTTGAATCAAACTCACAACATTAATTCACATTTAAAAACTAAAAATAGTTTATATTTCCTTGTTTAATACTGATAGATATTTTATATTTTTAATTGCTACTTCGAGTGGCATTTTATTTTTCTTATATTATCTATAGTCTATATCTTATTGTCTGTTTGGTTGTTGCTGGTATAGAGGAATGACTTTATATCTACCAACCTGGCTGTACTTTGTTACTAATTTAAATGTTTATTGATTCTTTCGTGTTTTCAATGGAGATAATTATACTGGGGAGAAAATATTCACATCTTTTGTTTCTTTTGCTTTGAATGTATAATTAGACAAGACTTTAAGTCCTATGTTTGATTGTAGTGATAGCAGCATTCTTTCTTTGATTGTAATACTAATTGGAATGTGTCTATAGTTTTTCCATTTTTGTGAAATGTTTGTTACAGTTTTTTAGATATGTGGATATTTATAAATTTAGGAAGTTTCTATTTCTAGTTTTGAATGTTTTAGTAAAAATTGATTATGAACTATTGCCATTACTTTTTTCAGTATCTATTTAAATAACCATAAAATTTTCCTTCTTTGATTCCTAAATATGGTGTATTGCATGAATAGATTTACTGATGTCAAAACTTTCTTGCATTACTGGGATAAATCTGGCTTAGTCATGACTTTTTGTTTTTGTTTTTGTTTTTGTTTTTTTTTTAAACAGCATCGCTGATGCCGTTAACTAGAAGATTTTGCTCTATCTATACACATCTGTCATTTATTTAACTAACTTTGGTTTCGTGTTCACAAGTGAATGTGGTATTTATCTTTTGTCAGCATTCTATCTTAAGATTTTTTAAAATTCCAGCTTTTTATTATATTTATCTTCCATATTGTTTCTCTGTGTTTTATCTCTTTAATTACTTCACTTACCTTATTATTGCCTTTTTTCTAGTTTCACTGGATTTGCTTTATTGCTATTTTCCCAACCTCCTTTATTGTTTTTTTATTCAAGATTTTTTTTCCATTGTATGAATTTAAAACTATAAATTTCTTACTGAATATTGTTTTAGCTGTGGCCTAAAGTTTTTGATAAAATGTTTACACACTTTTCCACTTCTTACTGATTTTAAATTTCCCTTAAGATTTTTTTCTTTGGTAGAGGGGTTTTCTGGTAATGTTATTTAGTTTCTATTCATATGCAGATTTGTATTTATTATTTTGTGATTGATTTCCAATTTTTTTCCCTAATAAGCAAATAATATAGTAGGCATGATAACTATTTTTTTCATTTATTGAGGATTTCATTGTGGAACTCAATGTAATTAATTTTTGTGAGTGCTATCTATTCCAAGAAATATGTGTTCTCTATTAGATGTCAACTTCCATATAGATCCACTTCAGTTGCTTCCATGTCCTGGCCACTGTGAGTAATGCTGCTGTGAACATCGGTGTGCAAATATCTTTTCGGATATGGGTTTTCAAGTCTTTGGGGTAATTACCCAGTCGACGGATTGCTGGATCATATGGTAGATCAATTCTTAGTTTTTGAGGAACCTCCATACTGTTTTCCATAGTGGCTGTACCAATTTGCAGTCCCACCAGCAGTGTATGAGGGTTCCTTTTTCTCCACATCCTCTCCAACATTTGTTACAACTTGTCCTGTTGATTACAGCTATTCTAACAGGTGTGAGATGTTATCTCATTGATTTGCATTTCCCTAACAGCTAGCGATGTTGAGCATCTTTTCAAATATTTGTTGGCCATTTGTATGTCCTCTAGGGAGAAGTGTCTGTTCAGGTCCTCTGCTCATTTTTTGATTGGATCATTTGTTTTTTGTTGTTATTGAGTTGTATGAGTTCTTTGTATATTTTGGATATTAGGCCCTTATCTGAGGTGTTGCTTGCGAATATATTTTCCCATTTGGATGGTTGTCTCTTTACCTTGTTGATGGTTTCTTTTGCTGAGCAGAAGCTTTTTAGTTTGGTGTAGTCCCATTCATTTACTTTGGCTTTTACTTCCCTTGCTTTTGAGGTCAAATTCATAAAATCCTCTTTAAGTCCAAGGTCCTTGAGTTTAGGTCCTATGTTTTCTTCTATGCATTTTATTGTTTCAGGTCTCATATTCAGGTCCTTAATCCATTTTGAGTTAATTTTGGTGTGTGGTGATAGACAATAGTGTAGTTTCATTCTTTTGCAGGTGGCTTTCCCAGCACCATTTATAAAAGAGGCTTTCTTTTCTCCACTGTATGTTTTTGGCTTTTTTGTCGAAATTATTTGCCCATATACATATGGGTTTACTTCTGGACTCTCAATTCTGTTGCACTAGTCTGTGTGACTGTTTTGCTGCCAGTACCATGCCATTTTGATTACTGTTGCTTTGTAGTATAATTTGAAGTCAGGCAGAATAATGCCTCCAGCCTCGTTCTTTTTTCTCAGGATGGCTTTGGCACCTTCTAGGTATTTTAAACATTTAATTTTCATCTCAAGCATCTTGTTTGTTTCTTGAATGACAAAATGGAAGACTTAATCCAAAAAAGATATAGACTCTCTGTGTGCTAATCCATTGACAAGGAGCAACAGTCTGATGTGTGGTTTTTTCCCTTCTGGATGGCTTTCCTCACCAGAGAAGCAGTGGCCAAAGCCCCAGGTTAGACCCATGCATGTGGTCACCTTGTACTGTGGAGGAAAGATGAATTAAGGCCACTGGTGGCAATGTCTCCTCTCTTCTACCTCCTAAGCCTTTAAAATGCCTTGGTCTAAATAAGCACAGCCCACCTGTATGTAACTGAACTCAGCCCTTTTTATTAGAAGTTGGTTTAACGATCTTCAGTGGCCCTTTGTGAACATGCGTCATAGAGATGTTGCCTCTATGCAAGTGGCTTATTAGATTATCCCTACCAATCACTGACACTATTGTTCTGGTTGGCTACGTATTGCTGCATAACAGACTACCTTAACACTTGGCTTAAAACAGCAACTTTTTTTTTTTTTCACTACTGTCGTGGGTCCAGAATTTAGGCAGGGTTAGTGGGGTGATTCCTGACCTTGGTGGTATTCATCTAGTAGCTAGTCTAGGGTAAAGGGTCCAAAACACGTCTGCTGCCTTGACAGAGTAGCTGTAAAGCCCCCCATGTGGTCTCTACAGAAAGGTAGATGGACTTTGCATAGCTAATGGCTTCTCCAGAATGAATGTTCCAGGAGAAGAAGATAGAAAGTGGAAGACTTAGGATTGGCCTCTGAAGTTATACAGGCTTAACCCAGATAAAAGGAGAAGGTGGATTCATGCGCTAGACCATGAATCCTGAGGACATGTTTCATTGGGTGGCTATCTTTACAGACTAGTCTCTCTTAAGAGTCTGGATAAAAATAATTCCTTCAATCTTAATATAGTTCCACTGATACTTTTGTAGTCCTTATAATTTGGCACCTTGGAAGACACCCAGTTGTCCTGTGCCTTAATCAGGCTCTGTCGATCCTAATAACCTATATTGGTTGTTCTGTGGGGTATGCTTGCAGTCTTCCCTGTGGGAATTTGGTTGACTGAGTTCATTTCAAGAGCTTGATTACCATGTGTGAAGTGATAAAAGAATCTGAGTTTGCAACACTGGAGCTCAGATCATCAACTGCACCCCCACTGCAATTGAAATTGAGCTGGAATACTCAACGAGGCCCAATTCATTGCCAGTTAGTTTAATTTGACCCCATGCTTAATATATAACTTCCTTCCAGTTTTACAAATCATTGTATTTCATATCTTAAATAATCATTGCACGGGATCTGCTGATTCTACTGTTGGATGCTAATTATTATTGAAATAGCCTTTTCCTGTTCTCCCTGCTTCAGTCTTTCCTCCCAGCAGTCTGATCTATTGTTAATCTAGTTCTCCTTTAAAAATGCAAGACAGACCATGATACTTCTAGGTTTGGAGCCTTTCTCCTACTTAGTAAACTTCAAAGTTCTTATAGTGACTTATGAGGTCATATGTGATCTATACCTCCTTTTTTCTCTGTGTTCTTATATATTTGTTCATTCATACATTCATTCAGCAAGTACTTATTTAGTACCTATTATGTGCTAGACACTCATGTGCAGAGAATACAGCAGTAAACTAAGGAGAGAAAAATCCCTGTTTTTATGGAGTTCCCTTCTCACTCATTCTTCTCCATCCACATTGGTCTCCCTGCTGTTCCTGAAGCATCCCAAGCATGGTCCCATCTCTGAGCCCTTGTGTTTGCTATTCTCTCTGCCTGGAAATGATCTTCTCCCAGAGATATCCACATGGCTCGGTCCTTCACTTCATTTAATTCTTTATGTTTAAATATCACCTCCACAGAGGCTATTTCTTGACCACTTTATAGAAAATAGTAGCAATCCCCATATCAAAATCCCTTCCCCTTGTTAACTTATTAATATTTATCACCGTAATGCAAACTATATATTTAATTGATAGCTTATTATCTGACTCTTTCCACTAGAATGGAAAGTCTGTGAGGTCAGGGCATATATATATTATTTTATGTTGTAGCCCAGTTTGAATAGGTGGCTTTCAATAGGTGGCTATTCAATAAAATTTTGGATTTAGTAATGTGAATTTTGTTAATAGAAAATCTAATATCTCTTCAATGATTATAAGTCCCCTACTTATCTGTATTTTTAATTTAACTAGACCATTCAACTACAGATTAGATTGTATTTAGTGATTTAACCCCTTGTCCCAAGATTAAATACATTAGAACATATTTACCCACAGTAGCATAAAGAGAGAGGCAGGAGAAACCCTCCTTTGTGGTTCTACAGAATAAAGGCCTCATTTGTACTTCATTAAGAGCAAATATATGGGAGAAGGATCTTAAGTCATCATTTTAGATTATCCATATTTTCATATTTATGCATTATGCTTGCTCTCAATTTATTCTGTTAAGCAATGAAGCAGCAAATATTGGTTTACTTTAATTAAAATCTACTCAAATTAAACTAACACCAATTAAAGTTATATTACATTAAGTGGACCATCACACATCATGTAGTAACTATAACTATATAAATGGAGAACTGGCAGAATATATTTTTTTCTATTTTGTCACTGATGATTCTCAAATTGATAAACTTAGGCACAAAACACCACTTATATGTCACTCAGAGAATTTAGATAATGCCTTGATATGCCATGCTGCTTATGTAGACAGATTCATTCAATCTTTTTTAACCTCAACTTTCAAGTACATAGAATTTTGAGTGATTTAAACAATATTAACTCAAAAGTGGAAAATGTAATAAGCTATGTTGGATTTTTTCAGTAGATCTGAAGCAAATAGAATAAACTGTAATCATTGTTTATGAAGGAAATATTAATATGATTGATAATTTCATACAGAATTCAAAAAAATCAAGCATGCAGGACAAATTCCACCTACTGTTTATTTTTTTTTGTTTAGCCTGAGAACTAAGAATGGTTTTTATGTTTTTAAATGACTGAAAAAAATCAAATGAAAAATATTTCATGACATGTGATAGGTACATCAATTCAAATTTCAGTGTCCATAAATAAAGTTTCACTGGAACGCAGCCACAGCTTTTTCTTTACATATTGTCTATGGCTGCTTTCTCATGAAAGTAGAGCTATAATTGTTTCATAAAATTATTTGGCTCCTGAAGACTAAGATATAAACTATCTGGATCTTTTCAGAAAAAGTTTGCTGACTACGATTAAGTACATCAATTTCCCCAAATTTAGTCAGTAGACCATGTGCATCAGAATTAACTGAAGGGGAAAAAAAAGTAAGTGCAGATTCTCCATCTCTGCCTGGACATTTTTGTTCAGTGGCTCTAGAGCAGTTTCAGGGCTCCAGCTTCTGGGTCTACAAGGGTCTGGGGTGGGGGAGTACATAGAATCAGAAGGATTAGTACTCACTCACTCCACATTGGGTACTGTAGTTTGTCCTTTGAGTAAGTCAACTGTGGCATTGTTTCCTTGTTCATCATTTCTCATTCATTCTGTGTATTATTGTAAATAATATTTTCAGAAGGCAATTACTTTCGTTAGTAATGACAGTACACATTTTTCTGAGTTTATTTTGTTTACATCCCTAGAGTATCTTTAGTTATGTGATTATGTTAATATGGTAATTTAAATGGGATAATATAATTTATAAAATCTATAACATGAAAATTACAGATTAAACTACTTGTCACGTAGAACAGATTAAGTACCAATATTCATGAGCAAAACTATCACCAGTTTCTCATTAATTTAGATTTGAAGTGAGGATGGTGCTCAATCACGAATTATGTCTGGAGCAAAAGGAGATTGGGCTCACTTATTGAACAAAACATAGAAATCTATATTCCAGTGCGTTAAAGCAAATATATTAACCACATGCGCTGCATTTATCACTTTAAATTGAATCTAGGTAAGGACTTTTGACTTGAATTCTTTAAAACAGAATTTGAGATGCTACTAGGTACCTGAGGAACACTCATAGGCTAAGCACTTTTTAAATTCCTATTTTTGGATCTGTTTAATATTGCTATGACTCATTTATCAAATGAAAATATTTAGACTTTATAATGTCATTGTTACTTTCTTCAGGGGTTAATTAGCAAAAGGCTTAATTTTAAAATAAAAATCTTTTCTTAGTGATGGATTATATAGACAATAAGTAAGTGTTAAATAACTCAATATGATTTGTATGACTTTCTAAATAAAGGGGGAGAAAGTGAATACTAACTCTGTTCTTGCTATCTTGTTCTAAAATTGAGCTAGAAGAATACACACTATAATTCTGTAGATTTGTTTGTTTTTTAGGTGAAAAATTTCTGTTGAGATAAATTTAGATTCACATGCAGCAGTATGAAATAATAGAATGACCCCAAACACTCTTTACCTAGTTTCCCCTAGTGGAACTATATTGCAAAACTATAGTGCTATATCACAACCAGGATATTGACATTGATACATTCCACCTATCTTATTCCTATTTCCCCAGTTGTACTTGTGATCCTGTGTGTGTCTATGTTTAGTTCTATACAATTTTATCACATATATAAGTCACTCCTGCTCTTTTATTATTTTTTAAATTGTTTGCTTGATATATCTTTTTCCATTTTTAAAATTTTAACTTATCTATGTTGAATTGAAGTAAGTTTATTACAAACGACATAAAGTTGGGTCATTTTTAAATCCATTCTTCAATCTTTGGTTTTTGATCGATATATTTAAATCATTTGCATTTCAGGTAGTTATTGATGTGATAGAACTGTTTGCCATTTGATTTATTTACTCTTTTTGTTTCCTCTGTTTCCCATTTCTATGGTTTTCTTTCTTACCTTCCTATGGGTTACTTGAATATTTTTAGAGTTTCATTTTGATTTATTTATAACGTTTTTGAGTGTATCACTTTGTGTAGTTTTCAGAGTGCCTTCCTGGCTATTACAATATGACATACACATGTGACTGATCACAGATTACTAGGATCAAACTTTTACCACTCTGTATAAAGTATGAAAACCTCACTTCCACTTAGTTCCTTTCTCTTCCTCACTTTTAAATATCATTATATTGAATATCAGATGGTTTTAATATTTTGTTTTAGTCATCAAATATGATTCATAAAACTCACGAGTAAAATGATAATTTATTGTATGTATCTATATTTCTGGTTTTTCTGCGGTTCTTCCTGATAACTTCAAGTTTATTTCCTTATTTTATTTTTGTTTGAAGAACTTCCTTTGGACAATCTTTAAGGCTAAGCCTGCTAGTAACAAAATCTTCTCATTTCCCTTCATCTGAGAATGTCTTTATTTCCCCTTTTGTCCCGAAAAAATTTTTTTCCAGTGTAGTGGGTTGAATGATGGTCCCCAAAATATATGTCCACATCCTAATCCCCAGAACCTATGAATGTGATCTAATTTGGAGAAAGGGTTTTACAAATGTAATTACATTAAGCATCTTGAAATGAAATTATTCTGGATTATTTAGGTAGGCCCAAAATTCAGTCTTTATAAGAGACAGGATAAGGCAGAAAAGAAAGAAGAGGGGAAGAGAGAGACAGAGGGAAAGGAAGAGGGAGGAGAAGACCATGTGAATATGGAGGAAGAGATTGGAGTTATGCAGCCCCAAGCCAAGGAATGCCAGGAGCACCAGAAACTGGAGAAGAAAAGAATGAATTCTCCCCTAAAGCCCAGAGGGAGCACAAACCTGCTGACCTCTTGATTTTGGTCTTCTCCCCTCCAGAGCAGTGAGAGAAAAAAATTTCTGTTGTAAGCCATTCAGTTGGTAGTAATTTTTTGCAGCTGCCCTAGGAAACTAATATAGCTAAATATAAAATTTGTGGTTAACAGTTCTTTTTTTGTCAATATTTGAAAACTATTATGGCCCTTTCTTCTGGCCTCCATGGATTCAGATGAGAAATACGTTGTCAGTTCAATTTGGCATTTCCCTGTAGATACATGTTGTTTCCCTCTGACTACTTCTAAGACTTTTTTTCTTTGTCTTTAGTTTTCAGAAGTTCGATTATGATGTTTCATGGCATGGATATCTTTAGGTTTATCTTGTTTGGAATTCACTCAGCTTCTGGAATCTATAGGATTGTGTCTTTTGCCAAATTAGGAAAGATTTCAGCCATTATTTCTTCCATATGCTTTTAGCTTCACTCTCTTTCTCTTTTCCTCTGGAAGTCTGATGATGCAAATGCTGAATCTTTAGTTTTTGCCCCACAGATTCCTAGGTTTTCATCTTTTTTTTTCTGTTTTCTTTCTGTTATCAGATTGCAAAAATTCCATTTTGATGTCCTCAAATACACTGACTCCATCTTATTTTATCTCCACTTTACTATTAAGCCCATGCAGAATTTTATTAATTTTTGCTATTGTATTTTTCAGTTCTCTAATTTACACTTTTTTTTTAAATAACCTCCCTTTCTTTGCTGAAATTTTCTATTTTTTTATTTATTCCAAGAAAATTCGTACTTGATTGTGGAGGCTTTTTATGACAGCTGCTTTAAAATCCTTGTCAGATAATTCTCACATCTAATTTATTTCAGTGTTAGCATCAGTTGATTGTCTTTTCTTATTCAAGTTGTAATTTTCTTAGTTCTTGGTGTGACAGCTGATTGTGTGTGTGTGTGTGTGTGTGTGTGTGTGTGTATCCTAGACATTTTGTCTATTATGTTAAGAGGCTCTGAGTCCTATTTAAATATTTCATTTCAGTATACAGTCACTCTGTGTAGGTTTATTATGTAAGTCCTGGCTTATATTTGTGGCTTGTGGTCCCAATGACAGCTTAATTTTTGAAGTGTTTGTGGTGTTACTTTGGTCTGTTTGGTTTACCTAGTGTCACGGGGACCCCACTGGTCACTAACGATGCTGCCTAAAGAACTGGTGGGGAGGGTTTCTCCACACTGGGCCACCATGTTTCTTTCCCAAAGTAAAGGGAGTCTCAGGCTCACGAGGTCAAAGAGGCTTCCTAGGTCAGGGTCCTGTAGCGATGGTATTATTCCTGCTGGGGAGATGGAGAGCATTTCTTAGGCCAGGAGCTTATTGTGGCAAGATCGCCCCCAGTGATGCCCACTGGCTATCCCTCTGTCTCTGGGTGGGGTAACGGAGTCTCCGGCCTGGGGGACTATGAGATTCCTGGCCAGGCTTGGTGTGGTGAGATCCCTTTCGGTGCTGCTGGGCCCCCTTGGAATCTTTTGGAGAGAAGGGGATTATCAGGCCCAGCAAGGAAGGACCATTTGCTGTTAGTGGAGCTCCCAGCCATTCCCCTTTCCAGTGATGCTGGAGGCTTGTTGTCGGGGGGATATATTTGATCTGTGGGAGCAATAAACCTTCCTAGACTGTCTTCCTTTGCTAGTTTGGGGTCAGAAAATATTAGATCTGAGTCATCTTTTTTGTTGAGTAGAGGAATGTAAGACATCTTGCTGCTGACCTCTTGATTTTGGTCTTCTCCCCTAGTTCTGGGGTCTCAAACAAGTTTTTCCTCTAGTTCTGGGGTCCCAAACAAGTTTGCCTTCTTCTTATAACTTTTTCGATATTTTATTATTTCCAGGGTTTTGCTTGGCAGTGAAGAGCGGAGAGAAATGGGTTTATGGCATCTTGTTTGGACTCAAAGTCTTACATAAACATTTTATTCAAATATAATGCATTTACAGAGAAGGAACACCCTTCATTATGATCTATATCCCCCCACCACGCACACAAAAAGATATGTTAAAGTCCTAATCCCCAGTATTTCAGAATATGGCCTTATTTGGAATCAGGGTTGTTGCAGTACTTATTTAAGACGAAGCCCTAATGGAATGTGGTGAGCCTTTAATCCAATATGACTAGTGTCGTTATGGGAAGAGGAGAAGAGGCACAGAGACACAGACACACGAAGGGAGAACATCATGTGACAACAGAGGGAGAGGTTGAAGTGCTGCAGCCGAAAGTCAAAGCATGCCACGGATTGCCAGTAAACTGTGCAAAGCTAGGATGAGGCAAGGAAAGTTTTCCCCTACATGTTTCAGAGGGAACACAGTATTGCCGATACCTTGATTTTAGACTTCTAGCCTCCAGAACTACGAGACCATAAATTTCTGTTGTTTTAAGTGGCCCAGTTTGTGGGACTTTGTTACAGCAGCCCTAGGAAACTAGTGCAGCCTACATTTTGAAAGTCCCTTCCAGCCATAGAAAGTAGGGTGACTTTGAACAACTGAGGGACCACATTTTCCTAGTCTATAACCAAATTAAGTACTACTAGCCATTATCAATTATTTCTAAAGGAGGGAACACAGGACAGTAAGTCTCCTACATGCTTCTTTTTATAACATTTTCTATTTGAACACCTACTTTCTATGATGCATGGTTAGAGGACAAAGCCTTCACTGCTGCTTGGAAAACTTTTATTCATCTCTTGCTGATTCCCTGTCTATTTTCCCACATCCTCCCACCCCCAAACCCCCCAAAGAAAATTTCTCCCACACTCTGCAAATTATTAGTTTCTCCTCTTCTAAGCAAACTCTCTCTAGATGACCTGCCCTCCTACTCATTTTATGAAATAAAAGCTATATAAAATGATTCACCTCAACTCCTCTCCCATCATCTCCAAAGAAGTGCTCAAATCAACATTGTATCTCCTCCCATATCTTTGTGCAAACATTTGTCTTTGAAAGTAAAACTCTGCTTTGGGTCAACTGGGCCCATCTGGAGGGAAAGTGTTAGGTTGTGAAAAAAACATAATTTAGGCATACTTACTGGCATTTCTGAATTTCTAGATTTTTCATCTATAAATGAAAAGTATAGGGTTAGATTATTACTTATGGTGACAGACAAATCAAGGGACAGCTGGTACTGGAAGACAGAATGTCTGTCCAAGAGAATTCGGGAAGTCATAGACCATCTCCTTGCATTACTTCAGTGAGTTTCTGGTGGTAAGCAGTGAGACAAGAAGGGAATCAAGATGGAACCAGAAATCTTTGGAGAGCTAGTCCAGGTGGCAGGAAAAATGTGTGCAAAATGAGATGCAAGAATCAAGAGACTCAGTAATAGTCAATTTCATAGTTATGCTCTATTCCAGCACTGTTGTATAGAAATATAATGTAAGGCACAAATGCAAGCTGCATACATGAAAAGCCACAGGTGAAATCAACGTTATTATTGCATCAACAATACTATGTCACGTTCTTTTTTTATATTAAGTCTTGGACTCCTGTGTGTATTTTTCGCTTTCATCACATCTGAGTTTTATGAGTGACATTTGAAGTGCTCAATAGCCACAGGTGGCTAGTTTCTACCATACTGAAGAGGTAGGTCTCTATAACATACTATCGGTGACTTCTGGTTGTGTACACATGACCTCTTTCAGTCAGCACTTAACCATTTATTATTCCCCCTATTCTAGGTTTCTTACTTCCTGCCTTTATTACTGAATTTTCAGCTTCACGTCTGCTCTTAGATTCCAAATTAAGTTTTTATAAGGACAAAAATGATGCCTGTTAATCATTTCTTACCTTAATAAAATCAGAATATAAAAGAAAATACAGGAACAAAGCCTACAAATTGTTTAAAATACAGATATATTTGTATAGCATTTTATGAATTACCATGTATTTTTGCTACCATGTCTTATTAGTATTTCCATTTGCTTCCTAGAACGCCTGAGGTGTTGACATTTCCAAAGCTAAAATGATAATTCTTCCTTTCTGTACTTGTATTTTTATGTATTCCTGAGCTAAAGAGCACTGTAGCACCATTTGCTACAGCAGCCTGCCTAGATACAACCTAGATAACCTATGTACCTCAACTTCTCCCTTCTCTTGTCTCTAAACCCCATACCTAATTAATCAACAAGTCCGGCTGATAGAACATTTTAAATATGTCTTAATTGTGGATGTTTCTTTTTTTTTTTTTTCATCCCATTTGTTGGTTGAGCCCACATAATTTCATACCTAAATTATTACAATGTTTTTGTAATTGGTCACTGCCACTACACTAGTCCCTTAATCCATCCTCTATAATCTTCTTTCTAAAACACAGATGTGTTTATGATGCCTCCCTGTATGAAATTTTGATGACTTCATATTTTTTAGACTAATGCTTCTCTAAGTTTAATATAAATTCAAATAATTGGAGTATCTTGTTAAAGTGCAGATTCTGATTTAATAGGTCTTGGGCCCCGAATTCTGTATTTTGAAAGGTTTGATAATGCTGATGCTTGTCCATGGACCATATTTTGAGTAGTAGTGGACTAGAGTAGTAGTCCCCAACCTTTTTTGACACCAAGGACTGATGCTCCTATGAGAACCTGATGCGTGATGATCTAGGTGGAGCTGAGGTGGTGATGCTAGTGCTGGAGAGTGGCTGCAAATACAGATGAAGCTTCACTTGCTTGCCCACCACTCACCTCCTGCTGTGCAGCCTGGTTCCTAACAGGTTACCTACCAGTACCAGTCCGTGGCCTGGGGGTTGTGGTCCCCTGGTCTAGAGGATAAAGTACGCTCTCTCTAGAGTGACATTCACTGAGCTCTTAGGATCTGGGCTCTATATCTACTCTCAGTCTTAAAAAATATTTTCCTTCATCTCCAATCAGCCTAAGCTGTTTATCTACTCTCTAGACTCTCCAAACTAAGTCATTCATTTTTGGCATGTGAAAAAAATTCACTTAAGCTTGAACCCCAAATTTAAAATGTTAGCAACTTTTTCTGTCTAACCTCACAAGCCCATCACTAAGCAACTGAGACAGGATAGGCAACAGATTCCGACCTCAGCATCCATTCTGCCCTCTTGTGGCTTTTGCTTTTAAATGAATTTAAGGAAAATTTTTGGTGAAGTCTTCACAATTCTGTTTATTGCCTGGTTCAGTTTCGCATATGGTGGGTTGGAGTTGGAAATTGAGGGAAGAACTACTCCAGCTCGCTAAGTCCAGCACTGTAGAAGCAGTGTGATGGCCTGGTTCCCTTTGGGGCTGTTCCAGACAGCACTGTGAAGTAGGTGACATCTCTCTGGACAATGCTCTCATCTCTCTTTTTAAGACCTTTGTCCTTTGGTCCTGGGCAGCCAATATTGTCATGTCGACTAAGATTTTCCTCAGTTTTGCTTAGTGGACAGGCCTTCCTCCTTTTCCTTTCCAATCAAGGTACTTGGGTCAAGTTCCTTATTCAATTCCCACTCCTTCCCTATCCACATACCATATTCCTCATACTTTTGTTTATTCATGTATTTGCTAGTTTTCATTCTAGAAATATTTACTTAGTAACTGTTATGTGCCCAAATTTGTGTGCAGTATTAGGGATGAAGGAGATAGAACTCCTATACTGAACATTGCTAAAAGGCTATGAGTGAGACAGACAGTTAAACAATTAGGGTAATATGTTACAGAAAAAAAGAAAGCCAGGGTGCTTTGGGAGCCTGTAGCTTACCCTACTCACCTGGAGTTCTGATAATGTAGTTTACCCCAATATGTTAATATTTGAGGTTACTGTGTCACAGCTCCCACTGGCATTGCCATTTTCAAAATCACTATTATTCTGGTTGTTAGTTATTATTTTTTATTTTCAGAAAGCAAATATTTCAAGTACATTATAGTTAAATAAGTTTACTGCACATTAATTTGGTTGTAAAAAAATGGAACCTGGCCTGAACTACTTAAGCAAAGAGGAGAAAGCCATGCATAGCTGTGGGCAGGGTTGAATAGTCAACCCAAGGGAAAGCCAGGTATAGGTGAATTCATGAACTGTAAAAAACTAGAGGCTTGAATATCATCCTCCTTTCCTTTTATCACCATGTTTCTTATCTATGTTTCTCTGTACTGTTGCTATCTCATAGCTTTTGCCATCAGGCAGTGATGGATAATTTTTCCCAGTTACAATATCAAGAACTCAATGATCATTTCTGGACTAATTATGTGTGGCAATGGGAAGGAGCAGGCATCTTCTACTGTGGCCATGTACTGGGTCAGGTGAGAAGGGCACAGTTCCCAGGAGAAGGCAGGGTGATGGGCGCATAATACAATACATTTCTATTTGCTATGCCTGGCAAGCAAACCACTAGTGTTTTCAAGTCCTAGACATATATTAATATTTAGGATTCAGGAATACGAAATCAGAATTCTTAGAAATTTCCAAAATTATAAGTTTTTCTTAAAGTACATGCAATGTTCTTCATATGCTTAAAACTCATTATTATGGCTATCTAGAAATACTTGATTAATAAATAAGAAATATTAAGCTTGGAAGTTATTTACTAAGGATCGTAGTTTACAGTAAATAATCGTAGTTTACGGTAAATATTTGAACACTGAAAAATACTAGAGAGCAAAGATAGAATTCAAGTAATGTAATATTTAAATCTTCTAGCAAGGCTAGCAATGCTACACCAAAACATATGCCTAATGCAAATTTAAGGTTTTATTTTGTTTCTTGAATTTTTTGTTCATTGCAACATCTTCCATAGGATTTCCATAAAGGATATGGTGTGTCTAGGCTAGGAACACAGAGTATGGCAACAGTTACAAGCCAAAGTGACTGATTAGACTGATTATTTCTCTTATGTGGTCTTGTCCAAGTTCCTGGAAAAGTTGACCTTAACCTTCAACTTCAAGTGTCAGCTATTACTTCTCTTGCTTTCAACTTGACAACTATGAGTTTCTTAGAAACAGTAAGGTTTCTGTGTTGATTGTTAAGGTTTAATTCCTGCAAGAGAATTATAATTAAGTCCTCTAATTTTCAACTGATTTTTCTTGCAATTTAGAATTTGGAAAACCATTTTTTTTGTGTGTGAAATTCTGGGAAGGAATCTCTACCTAAACACTCTGCTATTTAAACATAATTTCTATAGGGAAATGTATTTCAAATTCTAAATGACTGATTTGCCATTGTGAAAGCTCTTAAAAACGCCCTTTATGGGCAAAGGGATTTAATAATATGAACCATGCAGTTATTCTTCCTTTCCCTGCAGCAGAGATGCAATTATTATATTATTACCAAGAAGATTGCTGACAGGCTCTGAATGCCTGATCTAAAAAGAATTTTATACATCATTCAGCAAAGTAAGGGAGACTACTATCCTTTGCGAGATTCCTAGGTAAGCTTTGTCATATGTTATGCTTTCTCATAGTTTTAACACTGGTATTAGAGTATTAGGATAAAAGAAGCCTTTTTCAAATAAGAAAGTTTGATTCAATGTAGTACATCCCACCTATTCACCAGGGAAAGTTGCAAAAGGGGTCAAACCATTACCTTCTTTTGAAGCATTCACCCCCTTTCTCACCAGGGCTTGACTGTGGACAGTGGATAGAGTCTTCTGGGGTTGACCATTAATCCTGGGCATCCAAAAGTGCTGTGATAGTTGAATGAAGAAAACAAAAATCTCTCTAGCAGAGGGCTGAAATATTTGGACTTGGGGAGATGTTCATGAGAACTGCAAAGAAAAGAGAAAGTGACTAGTTACTGACACCACAAGATGGTTCTAGTAGTTCACTTGTGTGTCTGCCAAACACATGTACTGAGTGATCCCTAAGGGATTAAACACTGCAAGATGGGAAGGCAGAAAAAGAACCCAAGTCAAATACCTGGCATGCACACATTCAGACATTTGCCACATTGAATTAAAGTCAGGGCCTTGCCTTTGAAGTGCCTTACAATATAACCTGATCAATAAACTAAAGCAAAATTGAAAAACTCTTAAAATCACATCTAAAGAAATTTATAAGCAAGCATAAATGAACATAGAGTAAATTTACCATAGCAAAACCCCAATTCATTGCAAACTTAGAAATTACAACCTTAATACCTAGAGGTTTAAAGAAAGGACAAAACACCAAAAAATGAACTGACAGCAGTGTCTACTAATAATCTAACATTCTACTGCCTTCTTGATTACATCAAAAATAGTATATGGTGAAAAGTGTGTTCGGAATGATCAGTTTTAAATACTGATATGACTCATATAATGAATAAAGTGTGTCTGTTTCATAGATTTTTTTATTAAGGTAAGCAAATGAAAAAAATTTAAAAAGCATTGAAATAAAATAAAGGGTTTGTAACCAGAAAAATTAAATGAAGTGGAATAACCAAATCTCTATATATTCTGGTTAATTGAGGTTGTTTTATACCTGGGCACACCGGGGAAACTTGGAGCCATAACATCATAGCAGTTTTTAAGCCTTCTGGATTTGTAGGTACTTATGGGGATTACTAAGATCTGACTTTTGTGACATGACCATCCATCTAAAATCCAACCCTCCAAATGATATGGCTCTCTACCAAGCCCCTCAGCATCTTGGGGAATTTCCATTTGAACCAAGCAGTTAGTGATAAATGGAGCCCTTTGGGAAATTTCCACTTAGGGGTATCTTATATCCGATTTCTTTGCTCCAGTGCATCCTCTGGGGTACTCTCAAGTGTGGCTTAGAGTTATTTGAGCCTCTGTTCGATTTATCTTCCTATTCTATCTGTCTCAGCCCCAAGCTGCCTTGGCAGGTAGTGTGGTAACCAAGATCGACTGCAGAGTAGCCAATCTTCCTCCCCGCAGCACCTTGCCTACACCTGCTGGAAATGAGTACTGTTACAGCAGTGAGGCAGCTCAACTGCAATCAGTAAGAAGCCTTTAGGAAAGGCGGAAGCCTGGAATAATCTCCATTCCAACCCTCGAGTGAAACCAGAAACCCAGGGAAGCTCAAGGATGATTTTCAATTTCCCAACTCCTTCAATCTAAATGGAAAGAAAAAAAATTGAAATAAATAAAAGAAAGAAGAAAGAAGCTAAAATAATTTATTTCCAAAGCTACAATTACAAAGCTAATTATGGAAGTAACAAGATCTAAAAATGATAACTGGGCAGCTCTTATGGAAAGAAGTAATGTTCTTCTACTGAGAAACTACCTAGGAGCTATCCTTAGCTACTTTTAAAATGTGTTATTAAATAACATTTTAATTTGTTATTAAATATTACTGTATCAACATAATTTTTTAAATGATGGTGGTAGTGCAGGAGCTATATTAGTCAATCAATAAAATAATGTTGCTTCTTTTTTATACCATGGTAGCTATTAAGATTATTATATCATAATATAATGTTATATTATCTTATACTATACTATATTAAAATTATACAGCTGACTACAGAGTTTTTCCACAGGGAAAGCCATGGGGGCAGAATGACCACAGAGAGCATATTCATAAAATAGAAAATATTAAAGGTGCGACACCATTTATTGGAGACACCTCGCCCTAAACATTTGCTTCTGTTTCTTCTCAGAATATGTGATAGGGCATTAAATCAATTCAAACATCTATTCTCAACAGAAGACATTCTTTGATCCTTTACATGCAAATGGAATATCCTGTCTGGATATCCCAGTCTTTGAGTCACATATAATCCATTCTGTGTCTTCCACTGAACCAGTTACTGTCAGTGCCTCACACGTATCACCTCAGCTCCCACATTTCTGGACACCCCAACCTCTAAGCTCTTGTGACCCTTTCTCTGAGGGTTTTCTTGGGTGATGGGAGTCTACTTAATCTATGAATGGGCAGTCCAGAAATGCCTAGGAGGACTTCCTGGGAGCCACCTTTAACTAGCCATGGAGGAAAGTTGTGGGAGAATAACTGAGCTACCTCATCCCACAGTTGGGACAATGCTGGAGTGTATGCTACACAGCTAGTCAGAGTTCCCCAAAGGGACTGGTTCTTAGTTCTCTGCAGTAATAACCTGCTAAATTGGCTCTGTGCCACGTTCCTTGGCTCAGCATGTTTTGGGGGAGCATCAAAGGCCCAATTTCACCCATTCTATCACTTTTCTCCTTACAACTCCCACCTCCAATGACCTAGGGAGCAACAAGTCTCAGAAATACTTCAGTCTAAGGTAAAAATGGGAGCATTTCACTGCCTTCTTGCTTCTGGCTTGTACTCACTATCATCCCACCTATAAAACCCCTTTCTGCCTCCACTTTCTCCCTCACCCTGTCCCAACTCCTAACCTCCCACCTGTAAGACGCCACTTCTCCTGGAAATGACAATCATTACTAATTCTTGTTCTGAAAAATGAAGCTGCATTGATAAAATAGCAGATGGAAAAGATAGGTACATATCAACTTCCTGCATACACCCTTTCTCAATTCACCAAGACCAGAATTTCCGAGGAACATCCGGAAATTCATTCATTTCCTTTGATTGTCACAGCTGTGATAAAAGTAAGCAGGGCAAATCTCTGATTCTACACCCACCACTCCTCTTCCCCACTCCAAGATAATAAATTGTTTAAAATACTTTGCTTTAACTTTTATGATGTATTGCTTCTGTTATTGCTTTCTAATTATACCTCTAGTTCAACAGTTCCTGGAACTGTTGATGCATTAAGCTTAAACCAACTGCTGCAATTCTGAACAAAACTGACATCTCTCTCTGTGTTCTCTAATTAGGAAAGTCTTTAAGGCAAAGAACTGGGTGAAAAAAAGTGTACTATTCATTTCTAAGCAGGTAATTTTTTATTAAATCAGTTAGTGCTCTCTTCCTCTGTATGTCCTATATGTTGTTTATATTCCAAGATGATCATTCTTTAAACTTTTTATTCAGTGGGGCCTATAGCTTTGCCAAGAGCTGCATTTACTCTCTTCCTTAGTCATTTTTGTCCCCAACACATGTAATTTTGGACAGACCAATGACTTTGTAGAGCTTTCCAAAGCAAAGTCCTCGACCAACTGCATCAGTGCCATATGGGGTGGTGGTTGAAAAAGTAGATTCATTGGGCCACCCTCGACTGCCTCAATGCAGTTTTGGAGAGAAGCCCAGTGATTCTTATGCACAGTTAAGTGTGAGAACAACAGGTTTGGGTGTTCAAATTTGACAAGAGGATTTAGACTGTGACACTTGAATCTAAGATTTCTTGTCTCTTCCAAGCCTGAATTCGTGGCACTGACCTCACTAGTTGGCTGTAGCTAAGTAAGCTAATAAGCTTTTACACTAGCACCTATTCCTAGGAGTAACAAAGACCCTTCTTCTGTAAAGTGGCAAAAAGAAAAAAGGAAAAGAAAACAATGAAAAAAAATTGTTTCCAAAGAATAAAATGCACCCATGTTTCCTAATGGGAAAAATATGACATGTGTAAGCATAACACTTCAGGGGGTAAGGGCAGGGTTCATATTCTTACGTTTTCAATAGACTGTTTCTCTGGGAACAGATCTTTGAGGAAAAGAGTTCTAGTTTCCTGACTTAGCTGAAGGAGAAAAATCAAGGAGATTTATTTGCATTTGTATTAAGAAAGAAATGTTCTTATTTTCCTTTTTCTATAAAATCAGTGTTGTTGGTGATATCAACAATTCAAATCTCGTGTGGTCTTACGTAAATGCTCTTGATTTTAACGTCTGTCAGGACGCTATTAAATAAATTCGGTCTCTTCAGAAACAATCATTGTTTCCTGGACCTGGTTTTGGAAGGATTTCCAAAGAAGATGACAACAGTTTGGAACAGAATCTCACTTGGCATTGTCTGACAGGATTCATTATGGGCATATAGAATATAGCTCGGCTCAAGAAGGAGGGAGATTTAACTTAGGAATTCAATAATGAATGTGTCTGTGGTTGTCAACAAACCATTGTAAGAAAATGTACATGACTCTGGTAAGTAAACCAATACCTTCTTCCTGGAGTAGAGAACTGGTTGTGAGATCAGTGGATCCGTGGAAGAACAGAACAATAGCAATGTCTTTTAAAAGCTCTCAGCTTTCAGAGCAATGTGCAAAGTACACATCTTCTGATGAAGAGGCTCACATTTGCTACTGATGAGAGATGGTGGTATGTGATGTTTTCCCATAAAATGTTTGTACTGTTCTTTGGATATTGCAGTCTGTTCTTACACCCATGTAAGGACATCACAAAACGATAATGTCTGTGGCTCAGTCTTACTGACTCAAGTCTTTATGTCAGCTCTGGTTCTCTTTCAGAGATGTTTATTACAGGAGTTTATTAATAAAAATGTGGCTGATAAAAGGAGTATGAGCTCTTGCACCCTAAATGGTTTTATTAACTACACTATCTTTCCAACCCAAGTTATATACTCCTTTTGCTCCAGCTCTCTAATTCTTTATACCTAGCCAAGAATTTCCCAAGACAGAAGATCTGGAAATGCTTCTTTATCACTTGACTACATGAATGAATAATATTTTGCACAGCTTTTCTGTTTATGAATCATTGACTGGAGGAACATAAACCAATTTTTCAGTTTTTAAATTATTTGAACCTTTTGTTAGTCTCTTTCTAATTAGTGTCCATTGTGTTTCAAACCTATTTTATATATTTGTTAATAGCAAAAGTATTAAATGAAACCATAGAAACCTCTAGAGAAGAAGTGGCCCTATTTCTTTTTTAAAAAATTTAAAAAGCAAGCAATTCACTCAACTTTTTTTCTAGGCAAATCAAAAGCTTTAACAATTGGAAATTATCATTTGGTAACTTTGTTTTTTTTTCATCTTTTTAGTAGCTTTGCATTTCCACCACTGCACATAGTCTGCCAGCACCTTGAAAATAATTATTTCAATCAACCAACCAAAGGTGCTTTTTAATATGTTTATACATCATATGCTTTAAATTGTCTGCCTTATTCAATATTTGGGTTTCTTACCATTTTTGGAAAGCAGTTTCCACTTCTCCATCATGAATATCAAAATTGAACTGATTTCATTTGTTTGTTTTGGCTTTGATTTTTAAAACATTGACTTTTAGGTTTTCTCCTTCAATTTCATCCTAAACTCAGTCTTCAAACCAGAGCCAAATTTGATGACCTATAAATCCTTGCCACTCAAGATGAATCAGCCTCTCCTGGCTGATTCAGAATTTAAGTGTGCCACCCTAGATCTCCTAAATCAGAATTCACGTTTTAGATTTCCTTG
Source organism: Pteropus medius (assembly GCF_902729225.1). Classification (NCBI taxonomy): domain Eukaryota; kingdom Metazoa; phylum Chordata; class Mammalia; order Chiroptera; family Pteropodidae; genus Pteropus; species Pteropus medius. Next base: position 26,285,899 of record NW_024349802.1, on the reverse strand, counting down.
GCAATTCTTGTGCACATTAAATTTGAGCTCTGTTCTGACCTAATCCTTCCACTACATGATAGCATTTCCAAATTAAAGGAACTTAGTAGCTCAGTCTTATAAATTATGGTATCTACCATAGTAACCTGATGATAGTGATTTCTCACCTTAGAAGACATGTTGAAGGTTGCATTTACTGCTGAGTATCCTGCTGGTAGCTCAATCTGTGCTTAAGGTTCTAAGTGCTCGGTGTTGACATGGCGACCCCCTGGCACTTTACTGGAACTGGAGAAAGTGTCAGAGTGTGTGTGGTGAGGATGCTCACAGTCAGGAGGAGAGACACAGAAGTAAAAGTATAAATATGACACACTATTGACAGTAAAGATATAGAAGTAGGATAGAGGAGTGATTAATTCTGTGGGTGGAAGGTGGGGCAGAGAACAGAACAAGAAGTCTTCTCAGAGAAGATGACTTGATTTTAAGCATTTCACCCCATGGGCAAGTTGGAGGCTATTCCAGGCAGACAGGTATAAAGACAATGAGACAGATAAGCATCTCTAAGGAAATTCACAAGGTTTGGTTTTGGTAAATACAAGATCTGTGTAAATAGAAGTGCGGAGGGGGCTGTAAGTGGGAGGGGACCAATGGCAGGATGGGAAGTGAGGCCCGAGTAACAGATATGAATGCCCTCCAGTGCTAAGGAGGTTGGCTTTTGTCAAAGGGAGCCTGAAAGTTTTAAACAGAGACAGGGCGTGACCAGCTTGATGCTTTTAAAATGTCATTCCGGATACAGTGTGGAGAATGGGCTGGAGGAAGACAGGACAAGAATAGAGTCAGAAAGACCAGTATGGAGGTGGCTGCAGTGGCCCAGATGAAAGATGATGATTACCTGGCATGAGGTGGTAGCAGTGGGAATGGACAGCTCAGGAGAGAATCCAAAAATAAAGAGGAAAAATTGCTTTTCTCTCTGCCATCAATCTTCTTCAAACATCTGAAGACAACAGTTCTTTGCAAGGTCTTTGTTTATTCAGAGCAAACACCTTCAGGTCTTTGAGTTGCTAAGCCTATGTCATGATTTTGCTTCCCTTTACAAATATTTAAGTTTATTTATATCCCGCATGTATTGTAGTGCCAAGAGTTAAAGAAAAAGTGAAATTGAGTGGAGAAAGGGGACTAAAAATTATTAGGTACTTAGGTATCATAAACATTAGCTCACTTAATTTCCACGACTCTGCAAAGTAAGTATCATTACCTGTATTTTAGAGCTGTAAAGAAAAAGGCCTTGGAGGCCAAGGATCTCTCCTGGGATTATTAGCTACTACCAGTAGAATCTGAATTTGCACCCAGAGACCTGAGATTCACATATTAAATTACCTGCACAGCAAGGATGCTTAGAACAGTTTGAACTATCACTTCTCCCATGGTTTGCAAGGTTATAGTCAATTACCTTCTCTTGCTACATACTTTACCTATTGAACAAGTTCACTAGAGCCACAGCAAAGCAGAGAAGACCCCTGCGTGACCAGGCAGATGACACAAAGTCCACATTCTCTATTTATAAGAAAGGACTTCACAGGCAGAGTTTGTTTACTTTGTTTGCAGATAGTTCTCTCAAGCTGAGCCATATGATTTTTGCAGCCCACAGATGATTAGAAATAGCAAACTAAGAATAAGTGGGAAGCAAGTGATAGCTAATAACTGACAAGCTGACATCAAAGGAAGAGATGAAAAAATGTAAAGAGCCATAGATGTAAAAAGTCAAGAAGCCTAAGCAATAGTTTGGTCGCTAATATACAGGCAGACAGTCCTACAGACTTTCCTAATCTCTGAGGTCATGACTGTATTGCAGCACACATAATTGACCCTAAGAGTCAGTGTAACTTTATCTCCAACTCAAAGGAGAAAGTCTCAATGTGACATCCAGGGTTAGAGGGTCTTTTTGGCCTGAGCCATTTCAGGAGTATGACAATGTGCATCTCTCTTCTGGTTAGAAATGGTTAGCAATTATAGAAGAGTTTTATAGCCTGCTAAACAAAATTACTCTCTTAGGAATGTCCACCAATCGGCTCATGTGCAGTGCTTCTTTACATGACAGTCATCCAAGTATTAGAAGACAAGTGTTCCCAGTGTGAGATGGTAACCAGAGACTCCAGCACTCAAAGTCTACAAAGAGCTGCTGCTTCTTTGTCTCCTACTTCCTTTCAAGCCTGCTCTGTGGTTTTCTCTCCTGCCAGGGCAGCCCATGACATTTCTGGTCAATCTGAGGGAATAAAACATTCTGTAGTCACTTTCCATTGTAAACCCAGACACAACCCTGTGATTTAAAGTGGTTCAAATATATTGATTGATCCTTCAGTTTGCATTGGAAGTACATCTTCTTCCTGTCCTCCACCCTCCTGCCTCCTGCCTTTGAGTGGCAGGCATTACCAATTTCTTCATTGCTCATCTACGTAATTCTGTAACTGCTGTTTCCAAACATGGAGATCTAAGTAGAGAAGGGAAGGAAAGTTAAGGGGGAACAGGAAAGTTCTTATTTGACTGGTGCTACCCTACACTGGCTCCTAAGTCTCAAAGTCTATAGTGCATATGAATTACATGGCGATCTCCTTAAAATGAAGATTCAGATTCAGTAGGCCTGACTGAGATCTGAGATTCTGCATTTCTAATAAGCTCCCAGGTGATACAGATAGTGCTAGGCCATGGATCATGCTTTGAGTAACAAGGATTTAGAGATTCCCCTTTGGGCCCACTCTCTGTAATTTCTTTAATGCAACTAATTAATGCAATTCCTTTAATTCAGCTAACTTCTTTCAAGTATAGCCCCTGGTGGTACACATCATTACCTTTTACTTATGGGGACCTTCACCCTGATGGGCCACCCGCTTGGTCAGAATACCTTTCAATATAACTTCAGGTTCAGTTTCCATAGGTAATTCATGCGGTCCCTGGGTTTCACATACCATTGACCTTTATTTCGACACACATATACTTACTTCCTAGACAGCCATTTGCTGGGCAGCCATAAAGCACTGTAACTTTTCAAATGACAGGTTAGGCACCAGCCTCTCTGTTCTTCATAGGTAGAGCATGCATATAGAACTCTCCCCACAGGGCCATGAAGCCCACACACTAGGCTTGAGATTAGAAGGAGGGAATTGCAACTGGCAGTCGACTCTCTCCAAAGAAATAGCTTCACAGTTCCTTTCTCCTTATCCAACAAGCTAGCTCTTTTAATTCTCAGTCTGGGAGAAGGGCCACATAACCTATTACCAGTTCTCCATATTTCTTTTGAAAATTTGCATCTTGCTGATTGTTCTCACAGCTAAATTTGGTATCATAAACTACAGTATACTCCTTATATTTTCTCTTCTTTGTGCCAACCATCTTGTTTCCATCTAATATAATTTCTGAATATTCATCATTTACTGGATGCCTTTTCATGTGTCGATATTCCATATAAAATAAGGTAACTAGAATCAGATATAGTACATAGTACTAGAGTATGTACTGCATAGTACACTGACAAGTACCTAGGATTAGACTCCACAGAGGGTCTGACCAGCCCAGAGTTCATTAGGGTGGTATGTTTCTTTCCTCTATGTGTTTGACTTCATTAATGCAGTCAAATGTGTATGGAAGAAAAAAAGGAAAAAAGGGAGGAATCAATAAGTGTATAATCTTGAGCTTAACTGCCTAGAAATTTGAGATACCATAAATAGGAAACAAAGAAATTAAGATAAGGAGATGTGGGGGGAGTTCCATTTCAGACATACTGAGCTTTAGTTGCCAGCAGGACACCTAGGTCGAATTTTTCAGTAGGTAGCAAGAATATGGTGCCTACTGAAAAACTGGACACTAGAATATGCTGAAGCTGAAATTTGTAGAGATTTGAGGATCATCCTTATAAAGACAATATCTGAAGTCTAGAGAAGAGAGGATATCTGCAGGCTGAGCTTAGGGGAAGGAGGTAGCCAGTTCAGGCTTAAAAATGAAAGCTTGTACAGGTTCCAAGAGAAGACAGCATAGTCTCCAGAACTGGGTAGTTATTTATGTGACCCAAAATATTGCTCCCACTGGCCTGCCACATTGTCTAAAAGTTACATAAGCTTCATTTCTTAGAATTCTCTCAACCAAGAAGTACATATGATGCCACCTAGGAGGGGGTAGTCACATATTGGTTGGCTGATACATCATAAGGAATACCTTTGCCTACTTAATAACCATTGCCACCCACCGCCTCCCAGGACAGAGTCATATGAGAATGGGACTTGGGAGTTCCGATGCTTATGAGCAATTAGAGGTGAGGTCTGGATCACCTGGGGAAAAAGGCTTGGGCACCCAGGGGTTGGGTGGGCAGGTATAGAAGGGTATCTGTAAGCATGACATGAAGTCTCCAGAATTTATTGCTTCATGGACATAGCATGTATTCAAACTGAGTTTATTATTTTGTTGAGTAATTTTATAAAAAATGTATATACTCCAGTTAAAAATCAACTTAGGTTTACTTTTTTTTTCACTTTAAAAAATTGAATTAAGTTCTATTCCTAATTATATTACATTTGTTATCTACAGTCAAAGGAGTAGGAATGGTGGTTTTACAGTAAAGCATGAATAAATGATAAAATCAAAACTTGTTTTAAAAGATATTCACAAATCTTTGTGCATTTTCCTATTTCAAAATACATGTTTTTACTTGAATCTGGCATCAAACATCTAAACTTCAAAATATAAATGCCAAATATAAGTTTTGATTATTTTAATTTCTATAAATAAAATACATGAGGCAATTATAATTTAATAATTGCATGATATAATCAGTTTACTAATTGCATAGCTAAAGAAATACACTGTTAAGTATATATGTAAAGGGTATACTATTTCCCATTTGGTTTAAACTCTTATAAGCTGTCATCTTAACTATCTAAGAAGACTAATAATATATGAATTATATATATATATGATCTGTACATTAGATATAGTGATACATTCTGAAAAATCTTTGTTCAGACCTGTTATATCTTCTTAGAAGAACTTGTTCAGTAGCATAATTTCTGGTGGAAACATTTTTAGCATTACACAAGATCCATAAATTGGTAATGTTTGGTAGCTTCTGATATTGACTGAAAATGCAAAGAGGAAAATCAGAATTATAAGGATTCTTTAAGGGGGTGTGAGGATGTACCAAAAATCTCAATAATGTACCACAAATGGATTTAAACAGCCAAATTTCTAATTTCCTAAAGTTAGTTATCCCTAAATACCAGAGTCAGGGTTAAAAACATATGGGTAAAGGCTGGGTGATCCAGTATTTAGTCAACTGGAACGAACGCTCAGCCAGCTTGCACAATCATAACATAATAATTAATATTCATAATGATGACTCTCAGGTTAAAAGTCTCAGCCACTATTTCTTTTATACACACTATATGACAGAAGCTTCAATGTAGTTTCTAATGTAGTATATTAAGTAGCAGAAAGATTCTATGAAATAAATTGTATTATCCCCATGTTACAGATGAAACGAATGAAGTTCAGAGAGTTTAAAAGTAATATTTCCAAGGTCACATGGTAAGAAATAGCTATCTTTATGTTCTCCTACATCCCAGGAGCACTTAAGTTCCAAAATTTTGTCACGTAGTAATTTTTGGAAAGCTGGCCATCCATATTTGATATGTCTTTGAGTACTTCATAAAATAGAGTACTTCATTTTCCATCATGTTTACATATACTGGTTGCTCTTTCTGTATGAATATAATGTCATTATGGTCAATAGAATACGTGCTGTAAGTTATTTTTTTCCCAGTGTTAATGATGGGATTGGTTGTAGTTATCGATCCAGTGTCCAGCCATCTCCCTATCAGACACCTCTAGTGACTAAGAGGCTTCTAATAATGGCAGTCTAGAGATGCGATTGGAGATGGTGGCCATGGCTTACATCAAAGTTAAATAATTACCTCATTGACTCCATGTTTTCTCTCTCTCCTTTTCTCTCCCTCCTTTCCTCCTTCCCTCACACACACATACACATACACACACACACGCACACACGCATGCACACACCCACACTAATGAGATGATTTAGGATTTATATATAATATAGATTTGGGATATATTTAGGAAGTGGAATCAGTAGAATCAAACATTTGACATTTGCTTCTAGTGATTTCATTTCCTAAATATATCCTAAATCCTACTTCCCTCTGTTTCCACAGTTACCACCCTAGTCCAGTTCATCATCATCTCCTTCTTGGACTTCAGTAGCATCTTAACTGGTCTCATTGTTTCTACTCATGCCTCTGCCCACCCCTTCCTACCTAAAACCATACTCTTCAGTGCAATCAGAGTGCTCCTAAAGAGCAGATCTTACCAACGGGCTTCTCTGCGTTGGCTGCCCACTTAGCAGCCGGCAGATCTGACCCCTGCCTGTCTCCACAGTTTGCCTCATCTTGAGCTTTCTTTACTCAAGATACTCTGGCTTTCTTGTTATCTCTCTTATTAATCTCTACCCAGCTTTGAGATCTTGGGGCTTGCTATTATCTTCATTTGGAACACTTCTTTTCTCCCTTTTTACTTGACCAACCATCCTTCAGGACTTAGCCTAAATGTCAATTTCTCAGAGCAACTTTCCGTGACACCCTGAGTAAGCTAAGCCCTTCAATTATACATTCTCACAGCACTCTGCCGCTTTCATAGCATTCGCTGTAACTGTACATTGTTTAATTAAACAATAATATGTTCTTTCTTATTAAAGTCTGTCTCCTACACTTAGTTGTTAACATCATAAGAGTCAGGCCTAGGTCCTTCTTTTCTTTCTTTTATTTTTTTATTTAATTAATTTTTTGTGGTGACATTGGTTAATGAAATCCAATAAGTTTTAGCCGTACACTTTAACAGTAAGGCACATATATATTTATACTGTGTGTTTACCTCCCATAGTTAGATTTCTTTCTGTCACCACATATTTGACCCCCTTTACCCTGTCTACCTCCCCCTCCCTCTAATCCCTACGCTCTGGTAACCACTAGTCTATAGACCATGTCCATGAGTCTCTGTTTGTCCCGTTCATTTGCTGCTTTTAGGTTTATATCTCACAAATAAGTGAGATCATGTGGGTTTCAACTTTTTCTGTCTGGCTTATTTCACTTAGTATGATTATCTCAAGGTCCATCCATGTTGTTGCAAATGGCAGTATTTCATCTCTTCTTATGGCTGACTAATAGTCCATTGTATATATGTACCACAACTGCCTTAGCCAATCATTTATTGTAGGACATTTCGGTTGCTTCCATGTACTGGCCACTGTGAATAATGCTGCTATGAATATCGGTGTTCAAATATCTTTTTGGATATGGATTTTCAAGTCTTTGGGGTAAGTACCCAATAGAGAGATTGCTGATCATATGGTAGATCAATTCTTAGTTTTTTGAGGAACCTCTATACTGTTTTTCATAGTGGCTGCTAGGTCCTTCTTATTCAACACTGTTGCCCCATTCTCTAGCACAGTGCCTGGTCTTTGTAAGCTCTTAAAAATTTTTGCTTATGCTTACAGATAGTAAGTTTTTCACCCTTTAATCATACAAGATGACTGTTGACCTATGTCTTAGAAATGACAGCAATGTATTATGGAATTGAATATTTTAATATCAAGAATTTGACCAAAGGGGCTCAGGAATTCATCTCTAGGGCTGATACACCATTGTCAGCTGGATCTCCTTGACTAGGGAAAAGGTAGCAAAAGGTCATGAATATAAAATGGAGATAATATAAAATACTGAGAGATAATATCAGGCAGGGGCTAAAGAGAAAGAAGATACATAGGTAGAGAGATAAAAATAAAAGATGTTTTCTGAAAATAAGAACACTGAATAGACTGAAAGGTTAGAGGTAAACTGACAAATTTAGACCAGAAGAGGTTAATGAGAAAGTTCAGGAGTTCTCCCTTCCCATCTTCCTTTCTCTCCCTCCTTCCTTTAGAAATGAATACACTGCTTGTGAGAATGGAATCACTTTATTAGCACTGGGGTAAAGGTTAAGGCAAAAGTAATGTTTATAGAGAAACAGGGGTTTCGATGAGGTAATTTGCTGATAATACTTTTGGTAAATAAATGTAAGAATAATACAGAGTTTTTATCAAGACAGTGAGTTTTTAATCAAATCTATTCACTAAAAAAGCTGTGAAATAATCTGCAAAGTACTTTCTGATGAACAACTATATAAATACAGTCTTATCCTAGCAACTGAAATTATAAAACTATTTGTTTTAAAGAATTTCAACTCTGGCTTTTATTTCCCTTGAGTGGTGACAGTAGATTGATTTATAAAACTCAATGTTTCTTCAGTTGAATTAAGTTATTCTAGATGTATTTATACTGATTAGTAGGGGATGATTACTGCTTGCAATAACTTCATATTTGCTTTTGAATGTCATTTAAAAAGTTTCAAGATTTAAAAAGTAGCTTTTTTTGCGAATCACATCTGGTGTCTGGGACATGAGTGAGATTTAAGCTTGCGCTGTTGGACTCGTGTCTATGTCAAAGCATACAAGGCACACGCAGAAACACGACATTGCTGAAGACTGTGACTGCTCCCCCGTCCCCCAAGAGTGTTAAAAAGAAAGAGCTATTGGCTTGGTAAAAATGAGAGAGAGAAAATACAAACGAAAGCCTTGGGAACATCTAAAATGTGATCATCTCACTGCATGGTATATTACTGGAGATGAGCAGAGATTTCTAACAGGCTGGATGTAATTTTTATTTCTTTCTGTAATCAGAGGAAGAGCTTCTTCATCCAGACTCACAGTTCAGTTCTCTTTTGTATAATTTATTTACTAAGGGCACGTTGCTGAACTGGAGATCCCCAAGGTTCAGAGAAACCATAAACCCAGACTGCAGTTCTGGCTATGAGTTACTATGATAAAAGTTCATAGATAACCTACCTTAGGTCCATGACTAATTTATCTGCTTGTTTACAATATGCTTCATAGGAAAGATAGCATCAAACCTTCATTTCATTTTTAACTTGATGGCTCCAACTATTTCAACATAGTCCACAGAATTAGAAATCCACTGTATGAGGTTTTAAACTGATCATCATGATGTGTTGGGAGTATCCTACCTTTAGAAAAAAAATATGCCCCATGACCTCAGTAAAAATGAAGTATCCATAGAAGTTTAATCCCATCTATTGTCCTCTAATGAGGAATGTGTCATAATATCCCAGTTTCCTGATATAATTTTAGGGGAATTAAACTGGAATAATTAGAAATTCCATCCTTAATATATTCAGTGTCAATTGAAATTACTAATTGACACAATCCTGCTAACAGCACATGAGAATGGGATACGCCATCCGTACTTTCATTGGTTGATGGGCCCTCCTAGCCTGCTCTCTCACTACATGTTAGCTAATGAGGAAACACAACACACACACACACATACACACATTTTTTTCCTCCTAAATGTCTCGGGTTAACAGTGATTTAGAGACTGGGCCCTTGCTCTTACATATTCTAAAACTTGAAGCGTTTAAGAAAATATTGATGCTGAGGCCACACTCTCACAGAGCCTGGGCTAAAACAGAACAATTGGGCTAGAATAGGGCCTAGGCATTCCTATATTTTAAAAGGCTGCCAGGTGATTGTAGTGAGAGCCCAAGGTTGAGAATCACAGAAAAATACTTTTTCATTCTATTTTCTTGATTCCAAACCCAGTAGGTTGGCTTTACAATTATAATTTTGCATATCAAGAAATTCACATTTCTTAAGACTTTCGGTGAGATCAAAGAATTTTCATAGAAAGATGCTCATAATTATTGAGAGAGAAAGGGAAAAGAAAATTCAATTATAGTGGTTAGGCTAAAAATAGAAGGTTTATTCAAGGCTTAGCAGAGTCTCTGAAGTTCTACAGGTTTGCTGTTATGGAGAGCTGAATGCATCTTACTCAGTTACATAATGTCACATTGAAAAAGCTGGCACTGATGTATCAAGTCTCTCTCATCTTCCCCGTCTGCCCAACATGTGAACTTTGAAAGCAGGGCAGAAAAAGATGACATTTCAAAGTTTTCTCCACATGCATTTTAACTTTATAGAAAACAAAATTTTCAAGCCTTTTTTCTCTGACACTCAATCTCTTCCATAGAAAATGGACAATAAAAATAGTTATATATCTATCATTGCTATGTTTGAGTATTTCCTTTTGATCTCTCTGCTCCTCATTTCTATTTGGCGGGGGTGATAAGAGGAGGATGTTGAACAGGCAAAATATTATCATGAGCATCTTATCCCTACCACATCCTCCAAACACAAATAATGACCTAGACATAAAACTGTAAATCTGAGCCTTAGGCAGGTCGGTTTTGTCTAAGATCAAGTACTAGTCTAACATTCACTTCTCCTTATTTTCATTTGCTCTCTTTGGCAGAGCCTTCTGTAAAAGATGAAGTAAGAATGTGTAGAGGTGCCAATATGATTAATCAAGTCCTTGTGATTGTTGTGGTTGACACCTCAAATTTCAGATTCAGTAACACAACTTTATCAACTCATCCACAAAAGGTTCTTGAAGAATAATTCGTATTAACAAAACTCATGAGCAATTAATTTATTAACCATGATGCCAAAATATTAAACTGTAATGGCCCAAGAAGAGGTGGCTCACTGAGTCTTATTCTTTTTGGTTTATTTTTTTCAATAACAGCTAATGGAATACCTCTTTATTATAAGGTACTTTTCCCATTAGGCTGACCTTCCCAGGGTAACAGAATAGTTTATAATGGTTGTTTATTGGTTAAAAAGAACAGAAACCCACTCAGCCTTGTTTGAGTTAAAAAGAGGTTTATGAAAAAATAATGGACACATTCAAAAATAAAGCGTAGGAAATGAGGAAAGTGGGAATTTATTAGACATCTCTTGTGTTCTCAGACCAAAGGGTCTCTTGTGTCTACAGCTCTCTACACATCTGCTCTCCTCTATTCAGGCTTCCTTTACTTGCACTCAGCCCCTCATGGCTTCCACACCAACAGGATCACCAGTGTACAAGACCTCATAGCCAGTGGCAGTAGCCACCCTGCACAATCTGCTCAGTCTCTAGGCTTCTTAGTGTTTATCTTCCTGAAAAGACTCTGATTAGCTTAATATAGACTGTGGCTAGTTCCCCAGGCCAGGTGTCTAAGTTTGGTTCCATCACAATCCGTGTACATGACCTAGGCCTACTAGGGCTGGGGATTCAATTTCAATGAAGGAAATGTGGATAGGAGACAATGGAAGAACACCTAATATATTGGTAAATAGGAGGCATTCTCCAGGCATTCTCCTGGTGGATATAGGTGCATGTTGAGTGAAGACTATAGGAATGGGACCAAGCTGACAGGGCAATGAGATGGGTTATTCTTTCTTCATGCCATTGTATCATGGAAGGATGATGAGGCAGGTAGGTAGGGCCAGGAGAAGAGGACCAGCACTGCAGCTGTTTCCATGCCTCTGGGGTACACAGCTAAAGTGAAATACCATATTCAAAGGGATCTTTCACCTGGGTCCTCCTTCCCTGCCCCAAAAAGTCAGCTTTATAGAATCATTACAATGTATCCGGAAGACAGGCAAAGAAACCCACAGAAGGGAAGGCACAGGGGATTTCTGGAAAGGATCCTAGACACTGGGTGTAGTGGGTCGAATAGCAGTCCTCGAAAGAAATGTCCAAAGCCTAAACTCTAGTACCTGTGAATGTGATCTTGTTTGGACTTTGGATCTTTGCAGATGTTAATAAGGTAAAGAACTCAAGATGAGACCATCTTAGATTAGGGTGTGTCCTCAGTCGAATGATGATAGATGTCCTAACAGATAGAAAAGGAGAAGACACAAAAAGACATTGGGAAGATAGTCGGATGAAGATGGAAGCAGAGATTGGAGTTATGTTTACACAAGCCAAGGAACACTAGGAGCCACCTGTAGCTGAGATGGGCAAAGGAGGCTTCTCCTGTAGAGCCTTCAGAGGAAGCAAGGCCCTTGATTTTGGACTTAGGCCTCTAGAACTGTGAGAGAATAAATTTCTGTTGTTTTAAGCAGAGAAGTTTGTAGCAATTTGTTATGACAGCCCTAGGAAACTAATTTACAACAGGTAGAGCTCTTCTGGGAAATCCAGTTTGAGCCAAAGGAAATAAGAATCAGGCACCTCAGAGCATGCCTTGGCTATTTTCAGTGGCAGCTCCCAGACCATGAACATAAGGGTGTGAGGTACTGGGGATATAGTGGTGGGGACTCCAATCTCAGTGACAATATAGACTCTGAGCCCGAGGGATTGAGAGGTCTTTGCTCTATGTTGAGGTAGCAATCCCGTATCATGAGATTGTGAAAAGATGACCCAAGTTCACCCCTTCCTTTGCCACTGACTCCGCACTGCATACCCTTGCACAAGTGTCTCACATTCTAAGACCTTAGTGACAGCAACCATGTATAAAAAGCTTTCATAGGATGGCCTCTAAAGGTCCTTGTGGTGGAGCCTTCTGGTCCATAGGCCTGTATGGCTAGGGTATACAGAGTCAGGCCTGAATTTGTAAGATGTTGCCTGTGGACTGCTTCTCTTAGTTGGATACACCAGCTCGATGGAGGTTTTCCTTTTTCCTACCAACCTCCTGGGATAGGTCCTTACACATGATCCTCCCCAGGTCTCAACTGCTACCTGGGAGGATTTATTCCTTGAGTTCTTACTCATAGTCAATGTCTTGGGCTTTTAGGGACAATTTGAGCACTCTAGCCATAGAGCCCCATAGAGGCATTGCTAGATGTCCCTTAAGGTATATCCTCTTTTGGGTTTATGGAAATGCTGGACTGCTCTAGGTGACTTTGAAAGCTTATGGAAGTGAGCTACAAAGGTTCCACCAGTGACCCTTTTCCAAGGGCAGAGACTATCACTGTGTTCTTTAATATGGTAGCCACCAGTCACATGTGGCTTTATAAACTTAATTTACATGAAATAAAATTAAAAATCGAGTCTCTGAATTGCACAAGTCACAGTTTAATTGCTCAGTAGTCACAGTGGCTAGTTTCTACCATATTGGACATTACAGAGAGAGAACTTTTCCATTATTGCAGAAAGCTGTGTTAGATAGCATTGTTCTAGATCAGTGTGGCAAATCATGTGAAGATCTTGTCAAAATACAGATTCTGATTTAATTGGTTTAGATTAGGGTCTGAGATTTTGCAGTTCTAGCAACTGCCTCAACGATGTTGATGCTGCTGGTTCATGGACCACACTTTGAGAGGCCAGGATCTAGGGAATATCACTGTGGATTATTTAGGGCCATTGTGCTTGTTGTATGCTGAGGGGCGGGGAGTGGTGGGAAGAATGTTTTATCTGCAAGAAGTAGAAAAGGGACTGGGCTAGCTTGGTTAGAGTAGAGGCTTCATGGAAAAGAAGAATGGAAAGTCACTTGGTAAAGTAAGTTGGACACTATATTTCAGCTCACTGTAGGGCGAGGCCTTCCAACTAAGATGAGAAATCCAGTCATACAGGGATTGGCAAACTTTTTTTTCTAAATGGCCAGATAGTAAATATTTTAGGCTTTGTGAGTCATTACAGTTTCTGTCTCAATTACTCAAATTTGCTGATATTGCATGAATGCAGCTATAGATGCTATGTAAAGAAATGAGTGTGGCTGTTTCCAATAAAACTTTTTTTTTTTTACAAAAACAAGCCACATGTTGGATTTGGCCTATGGAGCATAGTTTACTGACCCTTGTACTAGTGGGAGGAAGTTTAGAATGAAGTTGCAACTCATCAATTAGATTTTTACAGATATAGAGTCTGTTTTAACTATCCTTATTATTAGTCATTACTGATAAAATAGAAGTGAATGTCAATTATTAGTATAGTTGGTTTAATTTCAGTTTCAAAGCAACAAACCCCTGACACATACAATAAATAATGACATTTTGGTGGTACTGAAGTCAAACTATATGTTTTGTGCTGGTCTCAGCCTTTCGATAACCAATGTTGTGGCTGGGCCAGCCCTTGTGGTTCTTATTACAATCGCATGATGCACTTCAGCAAATAACCATCTGGAAACTTTAAAAAAAAAAATAAAGGTTTATTACTTACAGCACACCTGGAGCTACACAGCTGGGTTGTGAGTAGAGAGGGAGTATGCAGAGGCCTGGGGGAGGGGAGTCTGCTTTTATTGGGGTAGAGGGTGTGGGCCTAAGATTTCTGGGGCTCGTTCTTTATTGGTGAATTTAAAATATAAGAATTTAAAGCTTGGAAAGAGAAAAAAAAACAAGTTGCCCAAATGGTCAGTTATTGAAATTAACCAAGATCTTTGAAACAAAGGTGCCCCAGTCAGGGGAGGTGGCCCGGCTCTATCCAGTCCTGTGGCTGGCAAGGTGTTTGTTGGAGTTGGCAGTCTTTGAAGTAGATATCTCTTTGAAATAGATGCTTCAGCAATCAAAACTTATATCAGTCACTTGCATTACAAACAAACAAACAAACAATCAGAGCTTACACTATACTATGATATGTAGAAATTACCAGGCTGCCCAGAAACACCAAATAAAACAACATCTAGACGATCAATAAAAAAGCAAAAATCCACTACCTGGCCCCTTCTATTATTATGTTATAGCAGAAAATAACAATCTAAATCCCAGGTGGTAGAATTGCCTTATATATCGTTGAGGGTAAACAAAGACCTAGGGTGAGTCACTAGTCTAATCTCCACAGCTAAGCTAATGGTTGACCAATTCAAGATAAAGCCAGGGCTCTTATTTCCTAAACAGCATTTAAACCTTCCCTGACATTAATTCTGCAGAGTGGACAAAGCACTGTTTAAATACTGTAAGTACAGAGCAACTTTAGTCTAGATAATGCTCCTTGAGCTCAGGCTAATGGTACTGAATTGTGGCTGTAAACACAACCATTGATATTGCAGACATTCATTGAATATTTCATAATCATCTCCTTGTTCTTTTAGAATGTTGGGAGAAAGATTTGGATGATGATTGTTTCTCTAAAGAGCCATCCAAGAAATTTTAAATGAAGTCTTTAGTCATTCTGCAAGAATTTCTGTGTTACAAGCAAAAAAAAATAAATAAATAAATAAAAAAATCAAGATAATTTCATTTATAATTTTTTCTTTTTAAAAAATAACGATTCCATGAAATAGTTTTGTTGAAGGAAACACTGATCTAGATATTAAGAGATCTTAGGTCCAAGGAAAGTCTGTTGAGGCTTCTACTGATTTAACTTTCTGAGACCTGAATTCTAGATCACCTTTATTGATCCCTACTTTACCTCTGCCCAATTCCCTAAGATCTCTTAACTGTAAACACATTATCCTCTCAAAGACTTAGCTTTCTTCATATAATGCACTTGGCTGTCATTCAGCCAAGTCCTAGCTCACTATGGACTTCGGAACGGGTCATTTTAACAGGATCATGAAGGCCCTGGGGTTTGAATTAAAGACATGATTCCATGACACCTCTATGAGCTATGCAAGACAAATGATATCAATCTTATTTTATAGATGAGGAAATCAAGGTGCAGATTGTTGCATCAACATGCCAAGATCATTTGGAAGGAAAAGACCAGCCTCCACCCAGATCTGTCTCCATGTCCAGGCCTCCTTTCCCACACTTAGTTATGGCACTTGTAGCCTTGTTATTTCCAGATGTCTGGTGGGAACTTGGACAGGGTACAATCATGATAGAAACTGAATGTCCTAACAGCCTCATGTGATGAAAGAATTCAGGAGCATAATACTTTGATTTGAAAGAAATAAAATAATATTTCTTGAACCTTACCCGTAGACTGATATTTATCCTCTGTATAAACAAGAATTTGTCATGCGAAAATATTTTATTGTCAGTGAAAATGTCTTTCATCTCTATGAATGGCACAACATAGTCAATCAATTGACTTGATTCTTTATTTGTCTTAATTTATCACAATAGTCAATCACCTATTTAATTTTAAGGCAGGGCTTTATTGTTTGATTTTTTAAAAAAAATTCACAAAAGTAATAAGTTCTCATCGGGATAAGTAAAATGCTATGACTATGTATGAAGTAAGAAATTAAATTTCTCTCTCTCTTTTTTTTCAGGAGGTGGGGGTTCAGTATCTTCTCCTAACCCTGAGGTATTTAATTTAACATTTTGGTGAGTATCCTACAAAACACATATGTGCATATGCGCACGCACACCACACACACACACACACACACATACACGTGGAGTCGGGGGGGGCACCTTCCTTTCTTAAAAAAAAAGCCCTAACTTGCTTTTTTTGTGTGGTGAAAAATTGCACCTCATTGTTTAATTTTCCAAACTAGAGTGTTATTGAGAATTTTTTTGGAGTTTCAGTCACTGTACTGCATATTTTTTGCTTGCTTTTATATTTTACTTATCAATATGTTGTAGTTTTTAATATATCAGGAATATTAACCATTTGGGTAGCCAATAATTCCTCTCAGTCTACAATTAAAAAATGTTTATGGAAACTTTGCTACACAGTTTCACATTTTGATCTACATTGTTCAACTCTTTTATGATGTCTAGTTTTTGGTGTTAGGTAATAAGACGTTTTTCACCACTCTTAAATTATGCACGGTCTCCTATACTTTCTTCTTATAGTTTTATAAAAAATATTAGATCTTTAATCTATATGTTATTTTTGTTTCCATATGGTATGAGGAAGGAGTCTACTTTTATTTCTTCCAGGTGAATAGGCAGTTGGGCCAACTGAATTAACTAAACATCCATCTTTTCCCAGTGCATTGGAATGATGGCTTTATCATTTATTAAATTCCCATATATCATAACATACATTTTTGAACTCTTCATGTTCCACTAATCAAGTTATTGGTTCATTTGGTGGCTGCTTTCTTGTAAAAGTCTCCAGAACAGAAGTTCCTACCAACTCCCAACTCCTATTCTATGCATGATCTCTTTAGGTAACACATTTTCTCATTCCTCGTGGGAGCCTGAAGGACTGAATATATTTTTTTAGAAATGTAAGGGTAGAGTTCCAATGTTTTAAACTAAGCCCTCTACTTTCTCATGACTTCCAATAAACACTGACATTCCATCTCAATGTTCTGAAAAGAGGGAAAGGGGAAATTTTCTCTTAGGAAAATGAGCATCAAGATACCATGTTCTCTCAAAATGCTAATCCCATCATCAACCTTTCTCCCTTATTGCTTCCAGGCCTTCCTTAATCTCATCAGTTCCAGGGGTTATGGCCTAAATCTGCAGTCTTCTCCATTCTCTAAGTACTCTCAACCACCCATTTAAGCTCACCCTGATCCAACTGTCCCTATAAATCAAATATTACAGAATGTAAGAAGCCCACAAAACTCAAAGCTTTTGCCTTAAGTGCTTTGAAAGTTAAAACAGGAAGTACAGCAAAACTTCTCCCCTGTATCTGAAGACCTATTATAAAAGCATTTTAAAAACTTGGATTGATGATAACCTCTGAGCTACAGTTTCTAAGGTAAAAAAGTAATAATTGTAATAATGATAAAAATAATATACCCCCAAAATGAGAAAATTGCTTTAAATTGTTCTAAGTAGAGAAAAAAATGTCTCTGAAGCTTTCTCTCTCTTCTCCCTGCCTCTTCTCCCCTTACTCTCACCAGGTATCTTCAGTTCCTATGTAAAAATAGATTTTAAATGTGCAGAGATGATATCCTCTGGGGCTGAAAGTCCTGGTATAGAAAGCAAATGTCTCAAATTTACTAACTAGAATAGAAAAAAAGGAGCCTGCCTTTCATACTCTTAAATCTCTCTAGAAATTCTTTCAAGATAGCTTAAAAACTCAATAGCTTGTGAGGGAGTGACACGGCTTCTAGCCATAAAAGCTGGCATCCAATCCAGCCTGTGACCATTCTCCACCAGCCCTCACCTGAGACTCCAAGATTTTAGGGTCACCTAAATGTACATTTTCACCACTGCAAGGGTCTTGTATGCAACCACTTCCCTCAAAAAGGTTGAATTGGACATTTCTGGTTTCTAAACCTCTTCTAAGTGATATGAAAATGGATATAAAATATGATGCAGACTTATAAAAAGACCCCACCTCTGACTTCTCTAAATCTTGGGGACATTGTGAAATTTATTGCCCACAAGGGACAAAAGAGCAAAACAGATGGTAAAATTTCATGTGGTTTTTTTTTTCTGAAGAGTTAAAAATATCATCAATTATGTACTTAGAAATTGGCAGTAACTGACTTTTTGTTATTCCATAAGTTAGAGCAGACAGAAAATATTTTAAGCAAAAGAGCATGGATGCCTATCCTGAGGTAGACATCATTCTTGATTTCTGGCTGCTGAGTACATTAGTAGAACCCAGAAAATTCATTCTCATCTGCCCTTGTAGCTAGTGTACTGTGTGACCTGAATTCTACCAGTTAGATACATTGAATATGAGACCCAGTTTGGGAGTGAGCAACCTGAGAAGGAAGTGCCAGATGGACTCCCCTATGTTGATGGCATAGGCCTGCAGCTTTTGGGGTGACCATGATTACAAGTCTGAATTTCTGTCCTAGGAGTGACATTGATAGGTGGCAGTGGTCCTTGACTCCTCACCAGGCCAGCTCTACTGCAGGGTTTTGGACCTTTTTCCTGGAAGATTAGCTCGGGTAGGTCTTTCCATTCCTCCCAGTGATTCTACGAGACGTCCAATATTGTTTTCATAAAATCCTTTTCTGTTTTATAAACCAGAGGCAGCTTCTGTTGTTTGCAGTTAAGAATCTCAAGTAAGTTAGCACTTATGGCTTGTATTCATGTATATCGGATGTGAAAAATATTTTGGTTCATCCTATCTGGTGAAAGTCATGAATTAATTTAATCTGTCAGACATCGTTTAAGATGACAAAATTGCTTCTGGGGGAGGCAGGTTTTTGAACTCCTGGTGATCTTCCCTGGGTCCCTGAAGAAATCCATAGAAGCTGTACAATGGAGTGACTGATTTCCCTGAGTCCAAGCCCTCACAACATTTTCACTGAAAGGGAGCAATCCTGCTCAAAATATCTTATGTGCCCCAAATCTGAAAAATTTATGGGCTGAGGAGATAATTGCTTTGGGGATTTGAGCCCCCTTCCTATTGCCTTTCTTTAAACCATGCATGCACTACTCAAAGAATTATGCATTAATTATTTTTGGTGTTGTTTCTTCTATATTGGATTGAAAAATCTGATTCCATGTGTGAAGAAGAAGGTGGATAGAACAGATGCCTTGCATCTGATGAGATGCTTGAGGAAAACTGTGGTGGGCTGGATGCTCTTATTTTCTCAGTATAAATTGTAAGATATAACACACATATAAGAAAGTATATAAAGTGTTTATGATTTTTAAAGAATAATAAAATGAACACATATATTGCCATTTCTTAAAATGAGAATAAAGAATATTGTCAATAATCAACAAGCCCCAGTGTTTGTCCTTGAGGACATTTCCAATTATTTCCCTTTAAGAATAACCAATATCCTACCTTTTATGATAATCATTCTTTTGCTTTTCTTCATAGTTTATCATCTATATATGTACTCCTCAAAATACTATTTTTTTTAAACTTTATACAAATTTATCACATGTATTCCTTTGTGTCTTTTATACAATACTATGATAGTAAAATTAATCCATATTGTTGGATATGGTTGTAGTTCATTCATTTTCACTGCTAAGTAGTGTTCTATTATGTGAATGCACTACTATTTAAGTATCCTTTCTAGTGTTGATGAAAATATGGATGGTTTTCAATATATGGCTATTGCAAATAATGCTACTGAAGACATTTTGAGTGTATCTCCTGACATACATATGTCAGTGTTTTGTATATATATGCCAGACAATGGGATTGCAAGCTTATGGACATCTTCCACTTTTCTGAGTAATGCTTAACTGTTTTCTCAAGTGTATCAGTTGTATCAATTGACAGTGTTAATGGCAATGTAAGAGAAAGTTTCCACCTTATTACCCACACTTGTTGGAGTTTATCATCTAGAAATTTATTATGACATCTCAGGATGGTTTTAGGTTGCATTTCCTTGATAATACCAGTGAAGCGTGTGGTACATATTTTTGTTTGTCGAGTTATTGGTAACTAATTAATTTGTTGGTGAGATTTCTCTTCTGTGAAGTGCCCTTCCAAGTCGTTTACTTTGTCACCACAGTTTATTTTCTCTGCTTAAACAAGAGATACATTATATAGTTATGATGATTTTAATAACCAGTCATAATATTTAAATAAAAACATTGCTTAAGAAAACTCAATATTGTGAAGATATAAATTTATCACAAAAATTTATCAAAATTCAAACTTACTTTTAAAAGAAATCTATGGAGTTTTTTGTTTGTTTATTCAGTTTTTGTTTTTGTTTTGCATGAGGGCACTTGGAGAAAACTAAAGTTAAGAAATAATTTAAAAGAAAAGTAATGAAGTTGGAAGACTTGCCTATCATATCAATAACATATTAGCTGGCACAGTATTTAGACACATCAATAGTAGAAAAAGGACCATTTAGAATCAATGAGAAAAAACAATCACCTCTACGTGTGATTCCTGTAGAGCTGCCTTTCACAGTCCTCCACTCCAGTAGTGATCCTGTGATTCCAGTTAGGCCAATCTCATTTCCTCTGCCTGGAATGAATTGCAATATTTGTGTGGAGACACACCAGGACAGCAGGTAGTCAAGGTTACATCATCTACCTGGTACAGGAGATCCCTGGAGGTGCCATGGTTTTTGAGGGGTAATCAGCCATCCATACCTGACTATTTACCCCTTCTTAACCCTGTCCAGCCCCAAGTTTACCATATTCAGTGAGAAAACCTCACATTAAGCCTGGGCTTAGTTCCACAGCAAGAGAATAGTAGACTGTACTTGTTTTCAGTCTTAGTGCTTAGAAAAGTCTCTTTTGTACCAGGTGGAAACAGGGTTGGCTGTGCCTTTAAGTGGAAACTTTAACCTGAAACAAAGAGATATTACCTTACTGAAAGCCAAAAACATGTCAGTAGTGAAAATGAGACATTAGCAAACCCAATAGGATTTTCATTGAGTAAAATGCCCCCACATATACCATGGTCTCTATGAAATTAAAGGTGCAAAGTTTGAAACACTGTGGGCCAAATTACAGCCACTGCCTTGGACGAATAAACCAGAAAAAAATGGGCATGGAGTGGATGGGCATCAGCAATGGTATTTTTCTTTTCTAGCTAGAAGAGATCCCCAAACAGAAATTTTTTGTTCAAATTGACAGTATAATTTCATTACTGTAAGAATAATTTTGAAGCATAGTCAATTAACTAGATTTTGAAAAACCCATCAAATCTTACCAGATTACTTTGCTTTATTTCTAAGGGATTAGGACTTCTATATTTCTAAAATAATCTTAAGTTTTATTGCTTTGAATCATTCTAAGGTATGATAATTTCCTGATGTTTATACTGTTGCTGTCATATATACTGATTTCTGCTTAAAACATCCAAGCGTAAAAGCAAAAATTAATTCTACCAGGTGGAAACCCATGGAGATGAAATTACTTACTTGCCAATGTCAACTGGCCAAACGACCCACAAAATTAGAATAAAAACTCATCTTCTGAATTGTTTTATTTCCACCATGGCAGTTATCAGTTATCATGCCAAGTTTAAATCAGATGACTCATTAAATTAGCATAATTGAAGCCATACTTCACTAAAAATACTTAGTACTTGGTATAATGCTGGGAGGAAATGTAGTTTGTGAAGAAATTACAGGATCTCCTCCAGCTATTCACAAAACGATATAATGATTCTACTGCTGATTTAAAAGGACTGGTGGTGAGAGTGGAAGTCTGAAGATTGTGAATAATTGGAAATTGAATACAGGATGTTATTTATATGGTCAGAGTACATGGGGAAGTAATATATACATAATCACTTTTAGAAACTACCCAAAGTAGAAATAAATAGCTGTCACCTGCCAAGATAAACCTGTGAGTGGACACTTGACTATAATTATATGGGAACTGAGAGTTTTCTCGTTGAGGTCAATGTTTGGGGCATCTGGCCATTAGTGCCTCCATTAAGAAATAAAAGCTTTAAGCGGGCCACCCAGAATGGGCCAGCTCCAAGTATCATCTCCCCTTCTGAGAGCTGTAGTCTCCTCCCCCTTCTCACCTGATAGTAAACATACCTGACAAATGGGACCAGGCTGCTGGAATATTTCAAAGCAGGTCAAAGTGTTGGTGTCTGTTTCTTCCTTTCTCCTTTGGAATCACTTTTTGATTTGTAACTGAAATCAAAGATTATGAGGAAGGTAAATAATTATAAAACCACTCTTTAGAAGTCACAGTGTTTGAAATTTTGATTCCATCTTGTCTAGTCTAAAGTCTACTAAACCAAAGGACAAATGAATCTGATTGGCCAATTGGACTTTTAAAAAGAAGAGAACTTCTAAATGTAAAACTTAAGATCAAACATGCTGATAGGATGACCAATTATCCTGAGACCCAGGACTCTCAGAACTAAAATGGAAAAGTCATCCTATCTGCTTGTCATGATAAAAGAGGACTAACTTTCTTGAATGGCTGGTGAAAGTAGTCAGTATAAAGTCACTTTGCCACTACCAAATCTAAATGTGATTTTGTTATACTTAGATTTATATATTGATCCTAAAAGAATCAATGCTAGACTGTCCTTAATTTTAATTCCATCTAGAACCTTGAAAAAAATCTCCCTTAAAAATTGAACTCTCTTAGAAAATTGATAGAAATTTGGTATAAACTCAGAATCAAATTAAATTTCTTCAGCCACTAGGTGCCATTTGACTAACTGGTGTACATTAGGTGACCAACCATCCCAGTTTGCTTAGGTCTCAGGGGTTCTCCAGATCGGAGTCTTTCAGTGCTAAAACCAGAAAATCCTAGGAGACAAGGCTGTTTTGCCACCCTACTCATAATATATTTCTGAAAGAATATTTAAATTAAATGCAAGAGAAAAAAATTTTAAAGGTATAATTTGTGGAAAACTGAAGATCACACAGTGGTCGAACCTTCATTTTATATTTGAGGAAATCGAAGCCTTTAAAGGTTAAGCCACATAGGTTCATCCCATATTATAGAGTCAGACTCACACTGTAGGTGTCCAGAGCTCCTGGCTGCCAGTTCAGATGATTCTTTTTTTTTTTTTTTGCTCCATCTGGTTTCTTTTCCAAGGCTAAAAATATCGATTAAATCACAGTGTGCTAGAAAGGTATCTTCCCCAAATTTAATGCTAAATTTGTGGAAGGCTGGGGAGATCTGTAAATAATTCCTTGCTATCAACACAACTCTGCCCTTGATTTACATACATCCTTTGCCACTTTGAGGGGTGGATGAGTACAGCCTCTGAAGCTTGTTGTGTTAGAGTTGGTTGAATTGCTGAATCCCAATGGCAAAACAGAAACCTGCCAGCCCTGATCACTCAACAGAAGTGATAACAAAGACTTGACAATAATGAATGACACTGCATCCTACTAGTTCTCAAATTTCAGTGCATTAGAATCACCTTGCTTGTTCAAAACCAGGCTGCTGGGCAACCTCTCAAGTTTCTGATTCTGTGGCCTTGGGGTGAGCCTGAGAATTTGCATTTCTAAGAAATTTCCAGGTGATACAGCTGCTGGTTGTCTGGGGCCAGACTTTGAAAACTATTGCTCTCTCCCAGTGAGACACACACACACACAGAGCAATATATTCATGTTAGTGGAGAGTCAGGTTAGGTACCCATTTTAACAAATACAGTAATACCTAAGATTTGTAAATTAGAGAAGGATTTTTTTCATATCTTTTTTTTTTCCCCCTCAGCATCAAGTCTCAGTTTTATGGAAGTAAAGTTTTTACAAATCACATTATTAAAAATATTTTACTACAGGAAGAAGAGAACTGTAGGATAGCTCTTATAATGACTTATTTGCAGATTGTGTTTTTATAGCTTTTTAGTAAAATATACCTTTAGAAAGGCTTACAATAGTTACAATTTTTAACTCATTATTAATTCTCACAATAGCTGTTGTTCTATGACTCAAGTAATTGAATAATGTTTCATAAGCATTTTAAATAACTAGTTGTATCAAAGGCTCTGATGTATGTAACAAGAAAGTAAATTAACAGGTTTATTGTCACTGGAAAAATGCTTACCTTGTCTTTGGGTGTCAAGAACTTAAGAATAGCAAGGTTAGTCAAATTAGAGATGTAGCTGAGACATTCTCTCAGCTTTCAAAATCTAGCTATTAAGATATTTCAGAAACTGACTTCCATTCTTAGTGGAAAAACATGTTTTCGATCTTCAATTTTTCTAAAGAGGAACACATGTGCTTTTCTTCTACTTTCAATTTCAACACCATCTTTCTAAAGCTTGTTTCAATACCATCTTTCCTCAAAACTAAATCCCCCATATTGCCTTTAAAGTTGCTCTACCCAGCTACCTGTATTTATCCTACAAGGCTAGGTTGAAGTGACACTTCCTCAGTGAAGCTTTCAGTGTTTCCCTCGGTATACTTTTCTAGAACATGAACTCATTCTTTTCGACAAGTTTCATAATAGTGGAAACATAACTCTTTGTTTAAGGCCAGTTTTACTTTTAAAATGGAAGCCCCATGAAAGAAGGATTCATGTCTGCTTTTCTTCTAGTGCCTCATACAACTCTTAGCCAATGGAAGGTGCTTGTGCCAACCTGCAAGATGGCCCACACTGATCTTGCCTTCTGACGTCCACAACCTTATTAGCGCTCTTCTACATGTAGCCAAGTTGATTTGTGTGACCAATAGAATACAGCAGAAGTGATGGTATATTGCTTCTGAGACTAAGTTATAAAGTACTGCAACTGCTAGGGGATGCTCTCTTATTGTTACTTTCTTCTCTGTGCAAAGCCAGCTGCCGTGTCGTGAGAGGCCCTGTGGAGAGGCCCATGTGGCAAGGACCGAGGCTTGCCCATGGCTATGTGAGTGAGTTGAGAAGTGGGTTCTCTAGCCTAAGTTGAGCTTTGAGAAGACCTCAGACCAGGTGGACAGCTTGACTGCAACCTCCTAAGAGACCCTGAGTCAGAATCACCAGCTAAGGTGCTTCTTGTATTCCAGTCCTTAGAAACTGTGTGGTAATTAATGCTTGTTGATTTAAGCAGCTATGTTTTGAGGTAATTTGTTAGATACCTAACACAGTACTGAAAAAATGTGAATGGAAGATCTGAAACTACTATGATTCATATCAGAACAATCCATTACAAATAATTTGTCTCAACCTCTGTGACATTATCTTGCTTATATCAGAACAAGGTCTGATACAGATCTAAAACTGATGACTTGGAGTTGTAATGATTTGTGGGGATTACTTTTTTTAAAAAAAATCTTTTATAGATTTAACCAGTTTAAATAGTTCATTCAGTATAGAATTTCTGGTTAGCCCTTTAACAATTCTCAAATACAGTAACTAGCAAAACTACCACTAGCCCAAAAGTAGCAGAAAAGGTGGATATATTATTTATTAGTGATAGCTGGGTCTCTTAAGCAATGTTACTATATATGGATTATACAGATCGAATGATTAAACATGAGTTTATTTTAAAATGCAAAATTTTAGTCACAGTGATTAGGCATTTAAAGTCATAGGATTTAACAATTTGTTATAAAAGTTACAAATCTTGCTTTAGTGGCAATAAAATTCCTTATGATAGTTTCAAACTTTACTTTCTCTAATAGCTAAAGTCACAGTCACTAGATATAACAGTTACTTTAACTTTCTTGTGAAGTTATAGTAGAACTTGCATAATTCCTAATACATTTTAATTTTGAGAAGCTACATCTTCCACTGATGAAGTTAAATATAACCCGAGAGCTTTAAAGTATTTATAAATATGTCATGTAACTTCTTGCTCTAAATATACTATAGTACTTCAAACGGCATCATATTAGATTTTGGAAAAACAACTTAAAGGTTGTTTATTTCTTATGCATTCAATGTCTCATAAATATGCATTCCTTAGTATGCTAATCAATTTAAATTGTATGTTTTTACATAGTTAAAATATCTCACACTCCCTTTAATTCTTCAAATTTCACAGGTCATCTGGAAAATGAAAAAGGTCATAACATTCTTTTAGTTTCTTAAACTTTTCCTTTAAAGATGATATTGTAACATATGTGGGTTAATAATCAGATCTGCAGGTGAATTTTTTTTTTTTTTTTTTTACAATGAAGAAATTGTTATTAACGTCAGGGGGTGACAATTTGTTTATCATATGTGGTATATTTGGTTCCCTAGAAAGCACACTCTGAGATACAGATTAGAATGCAAACATTTATTGGTGAGCACACTTGAGATTAATACCTTTGGAAGAGAGGGAAGGGAAGGGAAAGGCAGGGCAGGAAAGGAGAGGGAAAGAAGCAGGTTTGGGAAAGAGGAAAGGTAGGCTATGATGTGGTCTCAACAAAGCCTGAACTGACAGCAAGATTTGGAGCTGGGATGGTTCTACATAGTTGTTTGAAGCTGGGGTGAGAGATACTGGCCATTATACCTCCATATTGGTCAGATTTTGGAGTGTTGGCTGCCCCAGGAGGGAGGTATGTCCTAGGACAAGGTAGGTCTCTTAAGCAAAGGCAATTCAGGAAGAGGGTTGACAGCTGAGAGTCATCTGACAGCTACCTCCTCTACCAACCCCAGCAGATGGGATACTCTTGGGCCCACTACAATGTTAATAATTTATTTATTTTGATAAAGATAGTTTTATTTTTGTTTGAATATCTTTACTCTTTATTTAAGATGATTAGGTACACTGAATTCTTCTTCTCGCATCATTTGTGTGTAATATTTTGCCATTACACCAAATTAATCTTGAGCAAATAAATTTAAAGAAAGAATATAGAGACATTTTCTAAAGTACATATTCTATAGTGTATACTTTTAAGATAACATCAGTAATTTGTAAAAGAGTGCTGCTTGCTGTCTCTAGTTAAAGTTATAGTGATAGGACAGCATTATTTTCTCTTTGCAATTGTGTAATTGGTAACAATTTTAAATTTATGTTTGGCAAATGTGTTTTAAATAAATATTTTCATTCATTATATCCAATAATTTACTGAAGCCCCAAACTTCATTGTGTAGTTGTTGGAAACTATAAAAAAGTGTGAGTGGAATTGAGATATTTTGTTTAATTGTTCATTTATTAAGTTTTAAAATGTGCAGAAAAGAAATAGAGAATTCCCTATAAGTTCTACATATATATTTTTTAAGAATTTTTGTAATAAGTCTTTGATTTTCCACAAACATTTGTAGCATTGTTGTATCCCTGGACCCACAAATTATTTTTGTCTAGATCTGGTTATGGAAATTATTTACTAGTATATATTTATGTGTCATGTTATGCTACTGTAAAAAATCACAAAATGTTCACATAATGATTTTTAATTCTATCAGTAATTTTATTTATTTTACATTAAGACAGGTGTTGAAAATGATAGAAACATTTATAATTTTTTACCTTATTCTAAAAGATTTCACTCACTGCATATTCTATAATTTTATTTACTTGTTTTTTTTTTTATACACTCAACTATTATTATATTTTGGTTTCATTGTTGGTATTCTGAATTAATATTCTAACATAAAATAATCAAGTTTTTTTACCTATTGCATCAGGCTTAACAGTGACATACCCATATGATTTTTTACCATTCTTGTTCTGTAGCATTAGAGCTAGATATTTTTAATTTAATTTTGAATATTAGCAATATTTTTGATGGATATTTGGATTTCTTTATTTTACTAAGAATATGTGATAAATTCTGCTGCTAATACTTGAGTCTCTCTTTCTTAATCCTCAAAGAGTTTAACATGTAGAATTCTTAGAAGTAAGAATATGTGTTTAATATGTTTCTGAAACTTACCTATCCTATATTTTAGAAAATTAAAATTTCATGCTTGAAGTGAGTAGTAGTCAGTGAGGGGCTGCTGTTGTAATTGAGCTATGCTGCCATGTAGCTCTAGGAACAAATAAATATTGATTTTGATGGAGAATTTTTTTTTCTTATCTACTTTTTTTGAAATTCATCTATTATGATCAAGATAGAGTTAAAAATAAATTCATATTCTGCTCCATTAGTGATGTTACTATGTTATTAGCTCTAAAAATAGAAATATTAGAAATTACCTAATAGAAATTAACTCTAAAATATCTTTCTTGCCTTTCAGCTATTCTCTCCTAAACTTATTTAAAAATACAAATATTATTTTTTTATTTTCCTTTTTAATGACATGTCATTTTTTGTTTTCTGAGTCTGATTTTCTATCTGAATATTTCTCTTTTATATCATGAAAGAATATTTTATCTTAGAATCCTTATCACACTTTAACACACTTAATCTTAACAGTGATTAATTTTTATACTAGTGGAATTTCCATTAAAAACAATTTCTAGAATAAATTCACATAATTATGTTTATATAATGTTTATTTATAGATTATTAAAGGTAAACATATTCAGTTGTTGCATAATATTTAACAACATAATTAAAGTACTTGTAAATTTTATTTCGGTACCCAACAGCTCCATTCAGGTCTATATATAAATGGCAGAATATATAAATAGCAATCTGAAATGGCAAATTTAGTCCAGGCACTAAGAGCAACATTGAAGAATAGCAGCTCCTTATTTAGAGGCACAGGTTACTTGAAATATTAGAACAACAAGGTTTTTTTCTTTTTCCTTTTTTTATGGTGATAAATATACATAACATAAAATTTACCATCTAAGTCATTGTTAAGTACAGTTCAGTAGTATTAAATGAATTCATAATGTTGTGCAGCCATCACCACCATCGTCTCCGGAATTCTTTTCATCTTGCAAAACTGAACCTTTATACCCATTAAACAATAACTCCCCAAGCCCCCTCACCCAGTGCCTGGCAACCATCATTCTACTTCCTGTCTCTATGATTTCAACAATGTATTTTAATTGTTAAACTTGTTCCTACTTTGTGAATTTTCAATATGAAATTAAAAAAAATTTTTAACCCTTTTAGAGTTAAGCACTTTATTTCCATCAACCAGAAAACTGGCAAACATATTTATTTATCTAGAAAATGAGAGTTTATTGCCATCTGTCAGTTTTCAAATTATTATATAAAATTAATTATAACAAAAAACTTCTCAAAATAATAAAGATAGTAATGATATAAATGGTGTTCAGTTAGATGTGGCATCTGTGTGCAGGGTATGACCTGAATAACCAAAGGTGTCACCTTTGCAAAGAAGTTGGAGGCACAAATAGTACAAACACATTCTTGAGAAGATGTGCATGAAGACATTATTTTGGATATAAAACATATATTTATAATATAAAATTAAAAATCCTTTCTGCTTTGTGTAGACAAGGTGAAAATATTTGAGCTTCAGGATTCACAGTGATGTCTGCCTTTATATTAAACACTTAAATGCTAATGTTTCCTATGCTTTTGAATGAATAATTTATCTTTAAACTTTTCAAAATATAATATATATACAAGTATATATATATATTTGTCTATCTATATAGTATACACATGGTTTAAATATCAATGTTCAAGTTAATATTAATAATTTAAAAATTCAGCTTAAATATTTAAAATTTCTTATAAAGTTTTTATTTACTATTCTGAAGTTATGTGCAAATACATGTACATATACAGAGAAATCAGTGAGTTGACTTGAAAGGGAAAGAAAAGTGAAAGCAAATAGTAAAAAAATAAATTTAAAAAACATTAACTTTTAAAGTTAAAACTAACAGGTTAATGGCAGAGAATACTAAGAACCCTTTATTTTTTTTCTTATTTCATAAAACCTTGACAGACGCCAATCTAATAGTCAACAGATAATTTTATCCATAGTACTTGGCACATATATATTTATTAAATATGATCAAATAGAAGATACTATAATATGTCTTATATTTCTTCTCTTCACAATTTTCACTCTAATAATTTTTATAGAAAACTATAATTTACTTCTCTCCATGTCTTCTGGTCTTTTCTGCCATCAGTTGCCTTCAGAACTTCTGAAATATTTTGGAATATTAAAATTCCACACTATGTATACATATTTTTTATCCATCCCTTGATGATTGCCTTCAAGTTCTTGCCACCATAAGCAACAGTGAGATAATTATCCTTTTAGGTTTCTTTGATTAGTTTCTATTGCCCATGTTCTAGCTGTCTCTTTCTTTTTGATTTATAGGAGTTCTTTGTGTATTCCAGATATTGGTCATTTGATAGTGTTTTCAATCTGTCCATTGGCTGTTAACTTTGTCCATAGTCATTGAATAGAGGCTCTGAATTCTGATATAATCCAATCTGTCTCTTTTTTGCTCTTGTAAGTCATATTTTTAGGGTTTTAATCATGAAGTTCTTTTCCTTAATTCCACTTCAAGTTACAAAATTGTTCACCTACATCATCTTCTATTAACTTTAAAGTTTTAACTTTCATGCTTAGGTTTTTAATATATTGTGAGTCTATCTTTATAAGGTGGTAGCCAACTACCCATTTTATTTTTCTCCATGGATGAGTCAGTTTTTTTCTTCACTATACTGGGTTTTGTTCACATTTGTTTGTGATTTCATCTTAATAATAAAGTTTTGTTGTACATGTAAGTTTATTTTTCTGAAATCCTTATTTTGTTTTATTGGCTAACTTCTCTCTGTTCTTGAATAAATATTATACTGTTTTTATAATTTTGACCTTATATGTGGTAGGACAAGTTTACTATGTGGTAGGACAAGTTTACTTTCTCATTCAAAGCTAACTTAGCTACTTATGTGCCTTTATTCTTTCACTTACATTTTAGTTTATTGACTTCTTTAAAAACATTTAATAAATTTTTATATGGATTACATCAGATACTTATTATTTTAAATTGACATTATAAGATGAAGTTATTCAACTCCATAGAAATTTTTTAAAAAATTTCTGTCATATCAGTTAAAAAATTTTTCTCTTTAGAGTATTCATATATTTTTATTTCTAGATATTTTAGAATTTTTATTTTTGTTGGAATTGGTTTCTTATTTTTATTTATAATTTTCATTTGGTTATGTATAGGGTAGAGAAATTTTTCTGAGGGGATCTAATGATTTTACTAAATTCTATCTTTATTTTGGTAGTTTTAAAAATTCTATTGGATTTCTAGGTGTATCATTACTATCATTTGCAAACAATGACAGCTCAATTGTTTTTATTCACAGCATTAGTTGGGACCTAAGCAATAGTGATGAAAATGGGCATCCTTGTCTAGTTCTCCATCATAAAAAGAATGTATCTGAAAATTTTCCATTAACTGTTTCCATTAACTGTATTTTACAAACCTTAACAAGTAGGTGAGAGTTTTGCTTTTACCAAGCATAAATTGATGTTAAACTTTATCAAATGTTTTTTCTAAATCTTCTGAGATAATCATAGTTTTTCATTACTGTGGAGAATCACACTGATCGCTATTCTGAAGGTGAAATATTCTCTTATTCCCAAGATAAATCCTACTTTATCACAATTAAGTATTTTTAATATACTTTTTGATTTATTTAGCTTGCATTTTGTTCAGAACTTTTTGAGTCTCACATTTATTGAATAAATGAAAAAGCTTATATTTTTCCTGTTCCAATTTTGTTTTTTTATGCTTTTTCAATAATTTATCTGTCTAGATTTTATATTTATTAGCACATATTTTTCACAAATTTCCTTTTACCATTTAAAACACTTCTATTTCATTTGTGATTATTTCTCATTTTTTCATTTCTATTTTTTATATTTTCATTAGCTCTCATATTGTTAACCACTTTTGCTATAGTTTTATTAATCTTTTAAAGCAACCACCTTTTAATTTTGTTAATATCATCTATTGATTTTTAAAAATTATTCTTATTTCATTGTTTTTTTATCTTTATCTTTATTATTTCTTTCAGTCATGTGTCTTTGGATTTCCTTTGCTGCTATTTTTTAACTTCTTGAGTAGAATTTTTAGCTTGCGGGCTTTAACTTCTCTTATTTCCTAGGTCAATATATTTAAAGCTATAAATATCTCTCTATGTGTTGCTTTAGCTGTGTCAAATAAATTTGGATATGAGTGTTTTATAGACATTTATTTGTAAGTGTTTCATTATTCCCTTTTTAGTCCAAGGGTTATTTAGCAATATATAATTTAGTTTCTATATTACAAGAATTCAAAAAATCTGGCCTTTTATTATTAATTCTAATTTTATTACATTATGACCACAGAATATAGTCAATATGATAGTGAGTCTGTGGAATTTATTGAAGTTACCTTGGTGACCTAATCTGCAATGAATTTTTGTAAATATTTCTCTTGAGCTCAAAAAGAATTTGTTTTCCTCTTCTTCTTTTTTTGATTGAGGGTTTCATATATATCTAATACCTAGAACTTTCTAATTGAATCTGATTTTTCATATATCTGCTTACTTTTTTGCCTGTTAGAGCTCCAAGTTCCAAGAATCCTCAACTAAAATTATTGATAACCATATTTCTTGCTAAATTTCTGCAAATATTCTGAAGCTATATTGTTTTGAGAGTATAAATTTTATGGTGGATAAAATTATAGTTCTATTATGTCTCTTACCAGTGCATAATGTTTTTGCTTTATCCCTTATTCTATTGTTTTTGATGTGAATTAAATTTTGCCTAGTACTAAGATTTCTATTCTAGCTTTTCTATGGTTAATATTTTTATACCTTTTTCATGCTTTTACTTGTAGTCTTTTGGACCTTTTATTTTAAATGTGTCTCTTGTAAACATCATGTTGTTAATTTTACATTTTAAAAAATCTCTTGTCTGAGTTGCCTTGTCTCTAGTGCCTTCAAATAACTGCATTGTTTTGCTTTGTTTTTTGCATGTTGCACAAGTTTTTACAGATGTTCTCAGCAGGAGGGTTAGTCTGATACTAGCTATTCTGTCATATCTGAAAACAAAAAAATGCATTTTTAAATGTAAAAAAATTAATTTTTATTCAACTAAATGAGATTAAGACAATTTTTGAAGGAAACAATACACTTTTCAAATAAAGATCTTGGTAGCAGTTAGGCATAGGGAGGATAACACATAAGTTAGTTCAGAATTCTTTGAATATGAATGAATACAATTCATCAATTATTCTTATGTTCCATGGGGGTTTTAGCCTCAGAATCTTCTTTACCTAATATAAATATCAGATACTATTTTTGAAAATTTGTATTATAAAGACAACATTAAAATCTGTATCATTGTGCACAAGGGCATTACATATGACAGAAATAACCTTGGATACAAATGTAAACTAGGGGCTTCAAAATACACGAATATCAAATCTATCATATTACCCATTATTCAAAGAAAGGGCCAAGGATTTCAAAACTAATGTTTACAAATCTTCCATGTCTCTATCATTATGAGCAAAGCTAATAGATCAATTTCCATGCAAGATATTTTGGCAGATCTCTGGTGAAAATGGCTTTGCAAATTTTATGTCCTATAAACTAATACTGATTGGCCTAGGGCATCAGTGTATATTAAATGTGTAAACTGACTTTCAAAATCTTCTCATAAAAGCTTTTTTTCTTTAAAAATGCACTTAATCCATTTAAAAATACTTTTTTGAATACACAGAATTGCTAAAAATAAATACTGAGAAAACAAGGTAAATATAGACAGTTCATCCTCTCATCTACGCCCACACTCTCTTGAGCTCAACGCCCCATAAAGATGGTGAAGGGGCAGGGAGAGACCAATAGAAGACATTTCTAAAATCCCCATCCAGTTTTTGCAGAAACCCAAGAATCAGCCTTGAGTTTCTCAATCCAATTTCTTTCAGGGATAACATGAGATAGAATAGGCGAGACAAACCTATATTTGAGGATACATAATTTACTTACACTGGCTGCAACAAAGATGTGGGGGAAACAACAAATATGGCTGGTATTCAGAGCTTCTCTGTGCAGGGGTCCAGTTTAATCACTTCTATGCCCAAAACCAACCCCACTATGTAATTATGCCCTGTGTCTACTGGACAAACCTCCCAATCTCTTCTTTAGTCTTTGCCTCAGGATGGAATTGACAAGACTACTTGTCTGTGTTTAGTTATGTTTTCATGTGATTTACATAAATCTTTTCTTATTTTAATTTCATGACATATGGGTATTTCTTCTACCCATCTAATTGTGATCGAGGTAATTTACTGAGGTGATATATGTGTGCAAGTGCAGTCTTTACTGGGACCTCAGCAGTATTTCATTGAATCCCTACTGTGATCTTGACTCATCACATACTTAAAGACATGAATGTTGAAAAATTACAAAATCAATCTCTTTCTTATGTAACTCATTGACTGGGAAAACATTCTTCAACATTTTAACTAGCACATTTTATTTTTCATTGGTTAAAAATATAGCCATTATAATCTTTTTAAACATCTATGTTAAATCACGTATACACAAAACTCTAGTACTAACAATGCATAATACTTTAATAATATATTTTCTAAAATAATATTATTTCTTTCTAGAAAAATAAAATCTGATATAATAAAATTTTCTTCTTCTTTGTCCCATCTCTCATTATAGATAATTCCTTTGTTCTTTTTGATTAAAATGGATAAAGTACAGATTAAACATTAGTCGCTGAGGTTAAATAATAAGTTTAAAAATATCTATTATTATTTCACTCAGGCATTACAAAGCATAAAGTCATCTTATGTATGTGGTTTGCACACAAGAATAAGTTTTTTTCTTTATACTTCTGGCAGAAATTAAACATTGTCCTAAACACTTTTTATAAAAGTCTGAGTTGTTAGACTCTCATTTAGTACAGTGCTAATTTGACCAAGTTACATATATTATTTTACCAGAAAGGTGTAGCCACAGAGAGGTTATCATGTTTAAATTTAAAGACAATGCAGAATGTTTTATTCTCCAAATTCAGAAAATATGATTACTAAAATTGTTAGTGTCTACAAATGATAAATACAATTTATCAAGTTCATTCACATATGTTATACCATTTAGAAAAACAAAGATTAAAAGAGAAGTTATAGGAATTAAGGCTCTTTATAAACCTAGAAGTGGGAGTATATATGTAGCCCAGTTATATGGTGCCAGTTTTCAAATTGAGGAGAATTTCCACAGAAGATGCTCACCAGAAAATAACAAGAAGAAAAAACATATGAAAATTTATGTAATTTGGTTTACTTTAAGAAATTATTTTTCAAGAATATGGCTTCCTTAAATATGTGTCTGAGATGAGGTAAAAAAAAAATCCATTATTAAAAGCTTCATTTCTAAGATATAATTTTTTGATATATGCTGAAATTCTAATGTTTCCCATCTTTGAATTAATCTTTTGCATCTTGATCCTACAATAAATGTCTACTCACAACCACAAATAAACAAAAAACAAAAACAAAAAACCCCTCATTTCTCAGTTCTGTTTTAATGAAGGATTAGATCAAGAACCCTTAACCTGAAGTCTTTATTCTGAGGACTTTATTTATATTTGGGATTCAGGGTCCTTGACTCTCTTGAAATTATATGCAAAGCATATGCAAAGAGGAAACGTTTTTGTGGAGTGGGCTCATAGTTCACAACAGATTCTCAAAAGGGTCCATATAAGACCCCTTCTCTCCCTGTAAAGTTACAGCACTAAGATGAAGATATGTGTACATCTCGTCCTTTAATGCTTTATGACTAAAAATAATCCTATAAATTGATGTGAAAGGCAAAAAGGAAAAAATTGCAGACAAAGAAGTTCCCCGCTTTAAAAAATATACCTAAATTAATTGCCACTTTTTATGATTGTTAACTGACAAATTTCCCAGATAAGATTGTGATATACAGCCAGGAAAGTATCTTTTTACTCAAAGGTTATACATTCTCATCTTCTTGGGGATGATTCCAACTTTAAATCACTAAGCAAGAAGAAAACCAATTTTGATAGTGTAAACCTAAAGATTTGGACTAGCAAACAAAGTTGAACTTAATGACATTTAAACTAAATTTCCTTTATCTTGCCAAAGTGCTGTCACAAACACTTCTGATATTGTTGTACTTCAGCAGCATTGCTGAAAGATTAAGACTCATACTTAGATTATTAGAAAAACTAAAGCATTGTTATCACTGCTCAGTTTTACGTTACATATTTTTCTTACAGATAAGTAAGCCATTAACAAAATAGATGAGTCACTTATCAAGTCTGTCTATGACCTTTTCAAATTTAGAAATGCTGCTGTCAATTTATTTTTTGTCAAACTTCTAAGTCAACATGTCTTTATGCCTCTTGAGTAATCCTTGGCAGGGTTCAGAGCAGTAAATCATGTTTTATTACTTCTGGACAGCAGAAGCTACAGGGTTTTCTGAAACTGTTTATCATTTCTCTTGGTTATTTGCAAATCTGTGATTTAATAATTCTGATAAAATTTTAGTTAGGCATTTGCCAGTAATTATTTAAAAAATGGCTGATCCTTCCCTACACCACACACTTATCCCTCCCACACACCTTCCCCTGCCCACTCTAATTTTCATGTTCAAAAGTCTTCACTTCCAGTCTTTAAAGGACAATTTGGCTTAATGTGAAAATGTTTGGCCTGCACATTCTTTTTATTGGTGTATTTTAGTTGTTGGACCACTGTGCTCAGGTATTAAATGTTGCAGTGGAAAGGTCTGATGCTTAGCTTTCTCCCCTTTTTAGAATTGATCTCATCTTGCTATCCAAAGGATTCTTTGTTTATTTTTAAATTTTAATAATTTTAATAGTATATGTCTTAATATTGACTGTCCTGGGTTAATTTTACTTGTATTATGGTATTCCTTTTAATATATAAAATTTAAGTCTTGCTTTAAATATCAGGGGAGTTTTATTGAATTATATTTTTTCATATTTGTTCTATTCTATTGTTTTAATATTCGTTTTCAGAAATTCCGCTTATGTTTTGTGTCTTCTATAGCTATCTTTTTCTTTTTAAAAGTCTCCTTCATTACTTTTGTGTCAATTTATTTGCTTGTTTCATTTCTATCCTCTGTGTTCTGTGTTTTCAATGGTATCTATTTTCTTTTATGATCCTTACATTTATTCAGAAATGATTTAATCTCTTCCTTCTATATTTTTCCTGAGTTTTACCAGTTAACCGTTTCACCTTTTCCTGTCGTCTGACCCCATTTTCCCTGACTCCTCTATCTGCTTCATGGTTTATATAGCTAAACTTATGTTGTCAATTTTTTAAAAAAATTTCATGTTGAAATAATGGTATCATTTTCATTTGTAGGGAAATTTACTGCTTTTTTCACTTTGGTTTATATTAGCTCATTGATAAGGATATGTTTATCTTTTTACTATTCTGATTCTTGCCTTTTCTTAAAAAAATAAACTTTACTTTTTCAGAACAGTTTTAGATTTGCAGAAAAGTAGTGAAATTAATGAATAGAGTTTCTGTATATTCACACCCCAATTTCCCCTATTATTAACATCGTACATTGGTTTGGTACATTTGTCACAATTAATGAACCAATATTGATACACTATTCTACCTAAAGTCCATACATTATTCAGATTTCCTTATTTTTATCTAATGCCCTTTTTCTGTTCCAGGATCTCATCCAGAATAGCATATTCCATTTAGTTGTCATTCTCCTTGGGCTCCTCTAGACTGTGAAAACTTCTCAGACTTTTTTGTTTTGTTTTGTTTTTGTTGACCTTAATGGTTTTGAGGAGTATGTAGTCAGATATTTCGTGGAATGCTCCTCAGTTAGGATTTGTCTGGTATTTTTCTCACAATTAGACTGGTTTATGAGTTTTAGAGAGGAAGGTCAAAAGGGTAAAATTTCATTTCCATCAGATTACATCAAGAGTACATCCTTTCACTTGTCATTGTTGGTGCTGACCATGATCACCTGACTAAGATAGTGTTTGTCAGGTTTCTCTACTGCAAAGTTATGCTTTTCCCTCCTTTTCCATACTGTACTCTTTAGAAAGAAGTTATGTGCAGATCACCTTAAGGAATGAAGAGTTATGTTTACCTCCTTGAGGGCAAAGTAGCTACATAAATTATTTAGAATTTTTCTGCATGGGAAATTTGTCTCTCCTCTCCTTTTTACTTATATCAGTATTGACTCATGATTATTTATTTTATACTTCAAGTTTTAATCCAGTACTACTTAATTTATTTAGTTGCTCAAATTGTTCCACTTTTGGCCATTGGAAGTTCTTTCAGTAACTCCTGTGTCCCTTTGGCATATCTCTATTGTTATGTTATTTATGTATTTACACCTCATTACTTTCTGGCATTACAAGATACTCCGGGCTCGTTATTTTCATTTTCTGTCCCACATTGTCCCACATTTAAGAGCCCACCATTTCTCCAAGGAGTTATGGTTCTTTTTATTGGAGACCAATATTGGAAATCAAGATCTTGGCACTACGTGTGCTTGTTATTACTGGAGAGTTGATGCTTCTAGTCCCAGTCAGATGACAAAACAAAGAAATATATGTATGATCCTAACCTGGATATGGACACATATCTATAAATGTTTCTATATGTAACTGTTGTGTCTATATTGAACTAAACATGAATTTATTCTGATGATTCCAACCTCAGTCTATTATATCATAGACCAGTCTAGACGTAGCCTCTTGCTTATCTGAAGTCTCCCACTTGAACAGTGGTAAACAGATCCAACAGTGGATCCACCATCATTTATTTAATTGTTTAATTCCAGTGTTTAATTCCAGATAAAAGATTTTATTAACTAGAGTAAAATGGTTATGTATCATTTCATTGCCTTTAATTTTACAGACTCCTTCATTTCCAAAGTTACTCAGGTCAGGGACTCCCCCCACCCCACTCCCTTTAATAAAATTGCCTTATATATTTTTAATACAGTTAGGTTATTCTCACCTTATGCATTCTATCCGAAATAAAATTTTTCAAATTGACATACATTAAAGTTCATTCTTCGTGATGTAGACTTCTATAGATTTTGACAAATGCATAGTGTTATGTAGCCACCATTATAGTATCACACAGAATCTTTTCACTTCCTTGAAAAATTCCATATACTTCACTTATTTAATCCTTACCCCTTCTTCCTGAACTGCTGGCAACCACTGATATTTCTACTATTGCTATAGTTTTGCCCTTTGCAAAATGTCATATAATTGGAAGTGAGTTGTTCACTTTCTTATTATTGAGTTTTAGAGTTCAATTTTTTTTTCTTTCTTGGATCATGCTTTTGGTATTTTGTCTAAAAAATTCAGCAAACCCAAGGTTACCTGAATTTTCTCCTACATTTTCCTGTAGGTGTTTTAAAGTTTTGCATTTCACATTAGGTGTACAATTCATTTTGAATTAATCGTTATGAAAATTTTAAGATCTGAATCTTAAGTTCTTTCTTTTTTTGCATATAGACATCCTTGTTTGTTGAAAAGTCTATGTTTTTCCTCCATTTAATTGCTTTTCCTCCTTTATAAAATATCAATTGACTATATTTTTGTGGGTCTATTTCTGGACTTTAGATTTTGTTCCTTTGATGTATGTGTCCACTCTTACACTAACATATTACTGACTTGATTACTTCATAGTAAGTATTTAAAGTAAGTATTTAAATTAGGTAGTGAGAATTTTCAAATTTTGTTCTTCAGAACTATCTTGGCTATTCTAGGTCTTTTGCATCTTCATATAAACTTTATATTAGTTTGTCAATATCTATAAAATATCTTGTTGGGATTTTGGTTAGATTGCATTAAATCTATAGATCATTAGGAATAATTGACATTTTAACAATATCGAGTCTCCTAACCATGATCGTGAGCTATCTGTCTATTTAGATCTTTTACTTTTTTCATCAGAGTTTTATAGTTTTCAACATATAGATACTACACATATTTTGTTAGATTTACACCTAAATATTTCTTATTTTGGTACTATTTAAGTAGTATTTTCTTAATATCAAATTCCAATTGTTCACTGCTGGTATATAAGAAAACAATTATTTTCTATATATTGTCCTATGACTTTGCTATACTCAGTTGCATGAGGTTTTTGTTGTTGTTGTTGTTGTTAATGTTTTCTGGGAGAATTTTCTACATATAAAATCATGTCATCTGCAAGCAAGAACAAATTGATTACATCCTTCCTAATCTGTATATCTTTATTTTCTTTTAGTTTCTTATTGTGCTAGCTAGGAGTTTTAGTATGATGTGAGTAGAAGTTATGAGACAGGATGACATTTTCTTTTATCCAGTTAAAAGAGGAAACCATCTAGTTTCTCACCATTAAGTGTGATATTTTATAGATGTTCTTTATCATCTACAGGAAAGTTGCCCTATTCTAAGTTTGATGGGAATTTTTATCATAAATGAGTGTTGGATTTTGGTAAATGTCTTTCAGCATCAGTTGATATAATCATATTATTTTTCTTCTTTAGACTTTTTATTATGTCTTCTTGGTGAATTAACCCTTTTAACATTATATAATGCTCCTCTTCATTTGTAATAACTTTTCTCATTCTAAAGTCTGCATTGTCTGAAAATAATATAGCTACTCCAACTTTCTTTTGATTAGTGTTAGCATGTTACATCTTTCTCTATCCCATTACTTTAAACCTATATGAGTCTTTATATTAAAAGTGAGTTTCTTGTAGACGACATATAATTAGGTCTCATTTTCTTATCCATTCTCACAACCTCTGACTTTTAATTGATGTATTTAGACCATTCACATTTAAAGTAATTATTGATATAATTGGATTAATGTCTACTATGTTTGTAACTATTTTCTATTTTTTGCACTTGTTCTTTATTCCATACCACTTTTCTGCTTTGAACTGATTATTTTGTATGACTTAATATTATACTCTCCTAGCATATCAATTATACTTTTAAAAAAAATTTAATGATTTTCCAAGAAATTACAATATATATTTACAACTAATCTAAGTCTACTTTCAAATAACACTATACCATTTCTTAGATGGGGGAGGTACCTTATAACAAAGTATTCCCAATTCCTCCCTCTCATTCCTCTTAAATTATTATTATTTGTTTCATTTATTCATATTTTATCATCAATATGTTACAATTATCACTTTGAACAACCATTTATCTTATGAATAAGAAAAATAAAGATTGCATTTTACCTTTATTTATTCCTTTGCTAATGATTTTCCTTCTTCTATGGAGAGCTGAATGTCTGACCAATATTATTTTTCTTCTCTCTGAAGAACTGATTTTAAATTTCTTTTAGAGCAAGTCTTCTGGCAATAAATTGTATTGGTTTTTGTTTCTCTGAGAAAGTTTTTCTCCTCTTTTGAAGGATAATTTTGCTGGTTATAGAACTCTAGGTTGGTGGGGTTTTTTTTCTTTCATCACTAAATATTTCACTTCACTCTCTTCTTGCTTGCATGGTTTCTGATAAGCAGTTTGCTTTACTTGTGCTTTTCCTTTACAGGTCAATTATTTTATTTACTTGTTTACTTGGCTTCTTTTAAGATTTTTTTCTCTTTCTTCTTCTTTTTTTTCTTTTTTTAATTTGAACGTAGTATATGTAGGTATAGATATTTTGGTATTGATCCTGCTGATACTCTCTGTTTCCCAGATCTGTGATTTGGTGTCTACCATTAATTTTGGAGATTTTTCATTTATTATTTCTTTATTATCTCTTTTGTCCTTGTCTCTATTCTCCTTCTGGTAGTCCAATTACAATTATAACATTGATAATTGCCCCAGTTTTTGGATGTTTTGGGCTTTCCTTCTTTTCATTTTTTTATTCTTTTTTCTCCTTTCATTTCAGTTTGAGATGTTTCTATTGACTTATCTTCAAGCTCACTAATTTTTTCTTGCCATATTCGATCTACTGATGTTTCCATCAAAGACAATCTGCATTCTTTATTTATATTATGAAGCTTTTATTTCTAGCATTTCCTTTTGATTCTTTCTTAGTTTCTTCATCTCTCTAACTGCATTATCCACCTGGTCTTGAATGTTATCTACTTTTCCATTAGAGTTCTTAACACATTGATTACATTTATTGTAGGTTCTTTGATAATTCAAAAATCTGTCATATTTGAGTCTGGTTCTGATGCTTGCTTTGTCTCTTCAGACTGTCTTTCTCATGCCTTTCAGTCTGCCTTATATACATTTTTTTTTTTTTTTTTTTCGTGGAAAGCCAGACATAAAATATATCAGTTAGTGGGAACTGGGTAAGTTGACTTTTAGTGTGGGGTTTTACATTAACCTGACTAGGAGCAGAATAACATTTCATATTTGCTGTAGCTATATATACCAGAGACTTAACAGTCTTCTAGTGTTCTTGTTTTTTGTCTTCCTGTAATCTTTGGGTTTCCTTAAGAAATCTCAAGCTGCATCTTGCAGCTCTTTTAGTTATAATTCATTATTATACTGATGTCTAATTGGTGTAGTAGTAAGATATGATTGAAGGGAATCATTTTATAATATTTTATAAAATTTTTAAAATAATTTTTATAATCAATTAAATATCATTCTATTAGTGAGCCTGTGTTCATTGACCATGACCTTCTCAACTGTTATGTTTCCCCATCCTCACCCCATCCCCCATTTAGTTGATATAGTTAGGCTAGAAGAGGTGGTGTTGGAGAATGCACTTTGCATCAGGTGAGATAAAACTCTGGTAATATATGCCACCGCCCCTGCCCTGGAGACTAGGCTTTTGTTACGGAGAACAATTTGGGTATATTTCACAGTGGTTATTCTTCTGCCTTCCTTTTCCCAGAGTCACAATGAGCTCCTTTTTTGGCCCTTCTCTGTGAGAACTTAATGGAGTTCCTAGAGATAAAACTTACAAAAGGGTAGGGTTTCCCCTAAGACTGAGGCATCCAAGAATTTCTCTTTCTCAAGCTAATTCACACTCAGCCTCTAGCAATTCATCAAAATTACAATTTATGTGTTTCTACCAGTTCATGTTTCTAGCAGCTTTTGCTCCTGGTAAGAAGATCTTGGCTCTGAATCTCCTGATTCACCTGTCTCTCCAGATTTCAAGGTAGTGACTTGCCCTGCGACATTAGTTCTGCAAGATCTAAGATAAGTCATTGATTTTTAGTTTATTCAGCTTTTTCTTATTATAAAGACAGAGTAATGATTTCTGAGCTCTTTACATGTCATAGCTGAAAGTGGAATATTCCACAATTACTTTGTTCATTCTTTTTGTTGTTACCAAATTTGAATGACTTGTATTGCCCTGGACTATCTATTTTGCAGGACTATCTCTACATGTGGAGAGTTGGGGATAAGCAGTGGGGAGATGTGAATTTCCAAGGTTTTTCTGCTTTGTTGCTACCATATGGACTGTTTCTTGATAATAGGGGTCTCTGTGTTGCCTAGCTTCTTCTGGCTCTAGAATCTACATGGTTTTCAATGTCCTTCTATTACTAACCCTGAACTCCCTATCTCTTCACTAGCTGCTACTACTGAGAGACATAGCCCCTGTCTTCTAAGACATCCCTTTTTCTTTTTCTAAAGTAGATACTTTTTGAAATTTTCCTTTTCTGGGTTTCACTCAGAAGTTTCATGACTTTCTTCTCCTTTTTCAGCAAGTACGCCCTGGTATATTTAATTTTTTGTTCAAATATTTCTTACTCAGAACGGGATATTTGTTGATTTCTAACAAACATTTGATATCAAAAGGCCTCTCTATTCTTCCCCACTACATCTGGCAGCTTCCTGCACAGGACTTGGTCTCAGTTTCTTTTGGCCACATTTACACATAATTTGGAGTTTGTGGAGTTTTCTCTGTCTCCTACTTTCACCAAAGATGTACTTCATGGCTTATTTTTGTTCTCTCTGGTGTTCTATTTGGTTTCCAAGAGAAGTGGGAAGATTTAAAACTAAGCAGTTGCCATGTTCCTAACCTCTGTACCAAATGCGAACATAATAAAAAACGTTAAGAACAAGGCAGTGAACGACAGTCGTTGTGTCGCTTAATGTGGAGTGCAGTGTATATGGTGCCCTCTGGAGTGGCCTAATGTAACAGCCTTTATAAATTTACAAATTTTTGTCAATTGTCTTTATTCCTGTCATCTAAATATTGTGTGTCCTTTTTCTTACTGATTTTATATGCTCCCAGATGAGATTTTGATAAAGAAAAAGGTAGTGATGTAAATGCAAAGTAATTTGCTATTCCTTGGAAGAGTCAGGCTTTGAGAATTTGACTTCGATGAGACAATAAAGGAGAGAAAGACAATTAAATTGGACTTTACTTTGCCAAGGTTTTTTTTTTCCCCCTTCACCTATGAACCATGACTGTATAAATGAA
This sequence comes from Pteropus medius, assembly GCF_902729225.1. Classification (NCBI taxonomy): domain Eukaryota; kingdom Metazoa; phylum Chordata; class Mammalia; order Chiroptera; family Pteropodidae; genus Pteropus; species Pteropus medius. Next base: position 26,241,647 of record NW_024349802.1, on the reverse strand, counting down.
TGATTGTAAATGGTTCTAAAAGTCTCTTTATCCACCTAAACACATGCATTCACGAAGGGAAAATTTTTTAAAATCTATATAGGTATTCTGTTAAAGTTTTGAAGTGAAAAATGTTTCTCTAAGAGTTTATGCCAGTTTTCTTTCTCAAGGCTGAAAACTTTAAAATAAAAATATCTTCAGTCTATGCAATTACATGTGGTTTTTACATTGCCTCTAAGTAATTACTTAGACAGCAATAATAAAATATTTTAAATGCATTTGCATTTAAGCATATAATTAACAGTGTCCATGAAATCTGGCAATTTATTGAAGAAGTTAAAAGAAATATCAAAATCTGTTCTCAATAAAAGCTATTTTATTGAGTTTTTATAAGAATGTGTGTTGGAAGAGAAATGGAATTTATGTTGTGTCAGTCATATTTTATTATGTTAGGAATAAGTAACATAATTTTCAGTGCCTCATTAACTCTCCCATAAAACCAGCTTACTCTTACAATATGCGTTAGCCTCAGAGAGCAAAATTTCTTAGAGAGACTTCCAGAGTCTTCTTAAAGAGTTGCAGAGGACTTAATGCAGCCTTTCTAGTCCTAAGAAGTGCAGCCTGGCTAGTGACTTTGCAACTGGAAACAAAATGTTTAAGACTATAAAACTTTAATTTGTTTCAATTTCCCATACTAGATAAAGATTCCTTTGGGCTTGGGAAAGTAGAGACAGGAAGTATTGAAGTAGAAGGTCCTTGAGCCCAACATCCGGGACAGAGACATTGGGAGGAAGTGAGAGTCTAGAGAGGAAGCAGCCTCTCAGAAGGGCCATGTGCTTGGTTTAATGATTCGCTGCTGCCTTCTTGAAAATGATTTTATCTTTGAACTTGTGTTTTGTAAGTGAAGTCTAATGGAAAAACAGAGCATGTGCATGAGCACAGGACCATTTTCCAATCCTGCCTGAGTTTAGAATTCCAGTGGACTCAAAGTGTATTATGTCTGTGACTGAGTAATTGGGGGCACTGATGGCCCTGAGTCTATGCTTCCCATCAGAACCAGAAGGTGCTTCAAATGCAGAAAGAAGTCAATTGCACCCTAAGAAACAGGAGTTACCTCAACCAAGGGATTTGATATATCCTTCTTACTGTGTACTTCCCCTTATTAGTCATCCACCTATGCTGAAAATGATAACGACGAAGGAAAAGGAGTGACGAGGCAACCCACTGCTCCTTTTTATTTTGGTCCTTCCTTACTCATCACCAGCCAGAAGGTAAAGTGTACTGGTGAAATGTACACATATCAAGAAGTGAACTAAAAACAGTTGAATTAGTTTTGTGCAGAGTTTCTGCTGTTCTTGCAAAAACAAAATACATAGGTATGTACTAGCTACAAGTGATGAAATGTATAATTTAAGGATTGTACATATGTGTTAGATGCTCCTCTACTTGCACTTAAAACTGCCATTGCACAACATAAAGATGAACAGTGAAATTCATAGTAATTATTTAATATTTTACTTTTTCTTTATTTAGACTAGCATTAAATAGCAAATAAAATATACTGTGACAAGGTGAGAGAGATACAACAGAAAAAAGGGAAAAGCTTTATATTTAGGACATTTAATAACATTTTTCTCTACTTTTTGTACAAAATTATGAAGCTGCCCTAGAAGTAGTAGAGTAGTTATCCATATAGATTCTTCCAGAGTCTGTGCTCTGAGGTGGGAGGGCAGAGAGATCCATGAAGCTGAAGGGGCTACACAGATAGGAATGGCTGCACGTCAACACCCATGTGTGGATGGATGACTGAAGACCAAGTGGACCTCTCTCCCTGCATCTGAGCACTGTGACAGATCCCTAGGATCCTAAGAGATGCCTATAGACAGTGAGGATCCTCAGTAAGACTGAATTTAAAGTACTTTGTAAGTTTCTATTGCTGCTGAAACAAATTACCACACATTTAGTAACTAAAACCTACACATAATAAATTTATTATCTTACAATTCTGGAAGTCAGAAGTTTAAAATGAGTCTGCAGGGCTGTGTTCCTTTGGAGGCTCTAGAGGAGAAGCTGTTTCCTTGACATTTCCAGCTTCTAGTGACCACCTACATTCCTTGGCTCGAAGTTCTTTTCTCTATCATCAGAGCTATGTAGCATCTTCTCTCTCTGCTTTCCTCTTCGCAGTGCCTTCTGTCTTACAAAGACACTTGTGATTACATCAGACCTACCTGGATAATCCAGGCTTACCTCCCCATCCCAAGGTCCTTAATTTAATCACATTTACAAAGTCCCTTTTTGCCATATAAAGCAACACGTCGACAACTTCTAGGGATTAGGACTGAGAAATCTTTGCATGGCTGTTGTTCAGTTTACCACACCTACCATCCAGTGAGTTAAATGTTCAACATAGAAATTAAGCTTAGTTTTAGCAAAATAAAACTATTTTGTAAATGTGTAGACTGAAACTCATACCCTCTACATTAAAGTTCAAACTAATCAAAGGAAGAAAATAAAATAATCATTGTTAAAACCTCTGTCAATGTTAGTAGCAAAAAGAGAGTTTGTATTTAGCAGAGGATTTCCCTCTCTCATGATTATTGTTAAAGGATCTGAACAGGAGATGCAGAATGTATTTTTTCAAGCATTTCTTAAAAATACAATTATCTTTCAGTTCATTTATGATGCTATCTAATACACCTTTGACCCTCATTCATAGCCATATAGAATAAAAATGCACAAATATTAAGGAAAAATCAGTAATGCCCTTGGTCCTAAAAGGTTGGAGAGTTTATCAAGTCCATTACACTTAGAAATTTCTCTTAGTTTAGGCTGCTGTCACAAAGTAGCATAGACTGGTGGTTTATAAACAATAGAAATTTATTTCTTATAGTTCTAGAGGCTGGAAGTCCAAGATCAGGATGAGAGCATGGTTGGGTTCTTGATGAGGCCCTCTTCCAGATTTGTGGATGGCAATCTCTTCGCTGTATCCTCATCTGGCAGGAAGAGGGCAAGAGAGCTCTCTGGGTCCTTTTTAGAAGGGCACTAATTCTATTCACAAAGCCTCTACTCTCATATCCTAAGTACCTCTCAAATGCCTCACCTCCTAATACTATTATATTGATGGTTAAGATTTAACACATAAATTTTAGGGGAACAGAAATATTTCATCCATTGCAAAATGCATCTGCAATTAGAAACATTGTTATTGTAAATGAATGGTATGGCAGCACAGTGCAGACCTGGCCAGTGACTGTTTCCTACCACCCAAACTGTTCATATTGTATTTGAGTATCTGCTTTCCATTGACCTTTAGGGCAGTGCTTCAGAGTGCATATGAATCACCTGAGAATCTAGCTAAAAATTCAGCTTCCAGTTCAGCAGGTTTGGGGAGAACCTGCATTTCTAACGAGCCCCAAGGTGATGTTAGTTTTGCTTCTCTGTGAACTAAGACTTTTGGGGATGCTGAACTCATTTCCAGCTAAAAGAGGTGGATCCTGAGTTTTCAAGCAAACATCCCCTTACTAGTATTTGGGTTAGAAATGGGAATGTGACCCAACTGCAGCCATTTTATGATGCTAAGGTAATCCTGCTCATAAGTAAGCAACAACTCACCTTGCTGAGTCTGGTTGAGAGTCCTAGAGCTTCTGTGTCCACCCTGGGACCATAAGGTGAGCCAGCCTGGGTACAAAGCGGCTCTGTTGAGGAGAGTGTAGTGGAGTTGAAGTTCTCAGTGGAGTAAATGTTAGCCATAGCAATCATGTATGATAAAAATGCACACATTTCTGTGAAGAAGATTTACATTCTGGTGACAAATTTATTGCCAACTTCAGAATCCTGTGGCAACTGGAAAGCATTTATGTAATTTTATGCTGTAAGATTTCTTTTGATTCATGTTTAAAAATATACTGCACATGTAAAATCTACTTGAAAATGCCCAGACTAGAGAAAAAAATTTCTAAAAGTGACTCATACCACCAAAATGTAAAACTTTGATTGCCATAAGGTACAAGGAAAAGTTATGGTTCATTCCTATTTAAGAGAGTGAAATCCCAGTGGGTGAAGGGTAGATCGAACTGATAATTTAAGGGATTGTGCTCGGTGGGTTGGAAGTGAGGGTAATGGATTTCCTTGTTCATCATCATATAACAAGGTATCATTCCATTCTACTAACATCAGTTCTTGTGGTTTTAAAATAATGTTATTTGTCAAATAGCAGTCATTTCTGGGGGCACATTCAGAGGATACTGGTAGGAAATCAGCTTTGAAAAAAAAAATGGCCACTTGTCTCTGAACTTGAACTGCCCAATTGGCTCACCCCTATCTCTTGGCCTCCCTGTTGTCTACTCTCTCTCAGTCCTTCCACTGGCAGATTTTGCTCAATGTTTCTTAATTCCAGCTCCACGCTGAAATCTCCTGGAAGATATGAAAATACTGATGCCTAGGGCCTATCCCCAGAGATTCTGGTTAAAGTTTCAGTAGGACCCATGCACGAATCTTTGTTTTTTATAACGCTTAATTTTGATATAATTTCAGACTTATGGAAATATCGCAATAGTATAAAGAATTCCTAGACACCCTTCACAATTATTAAAATTCAGGAAGTTAACAATACTACTATTTAATCTATAGACGTGATTGTGATTTGTTTTGATTGTTTTAATAATATACTGCATAGCAAAAAACAAAAAAAAAACAAAAACAAACAAACAAAAAAAAAAAAAAACCCACCATCAGGAATGGTCATTTTTCAAACAGTTCCAGGGCGACATCAGTGTGCAGCTAATTGGAATCTAAGTTTGTATTTAGCTGAAGCTGAATGCAGCAGGAAATGGGCTCAAGGTTACAAATTCTGGAAGATTCCTGGTGCCCCAGGAGGAGGGATTTGCAGGGTAGGATCTGAGACTGGTGTCTGCATAGCAAAGACCAGGAGGGGCAGGCGCTGCAAGGAGTGCCCAGCAGCCACCACCAGGTGGGTATGGGGACTCCACCCACAGAGGATCTAGGGGCTAGGCATCCACCTACCCTGAACCTCTCCATTAGCCCTGCCATGAAGGTGTGGAAGAGGAGTCTTCAAAGTGTTGCAATCGTTTATTTCTCTCCCTGAGTCCCATATAGTCTATAGGATAGAAGCAGGTAGATTGTTATAACTGAAGCCACTTTCCCCAATAGTTGTCAAGAATGAAGGCACCTCAGCAGGGACACAGGGTGCCATGGGGTGAGGGGGTGGGTGTTACAGCCTGGGTCCCTTCACTTCACCAGGAGGCATGCGTCCTGCTGGGGGAGAGCTAGAGTGCCCGCTAGTGCACTCCAGCCGTGCTGCATCCACTGCAGCCTCCCCAGCCAGAGCCTTCACTGTTTGTACCTGACCAGCCTTCTAGGGCCATACCTGGAGTGAAGTGTCACCTTTATCTGAACTTGAACTGCCCAACTGGCTTATCCCTATCTCCCAGCCTCCCTATTTTCTATTCTCCTTATTGTCTACTCTATCCTTGACGGGGGCTTAAATAAATAGATTTTAATTTATTTTTATTTTTCTGTTGGTCTAAGTTGCAGTCTCCTGGGCAACTGCAGTCAGGTGGTGGCCAGAAAGGGAACATCTAAGGTGGCTTCATTCGCAGGTCCTGGGAGTGATAGCTGGAAGGCCAGGAAGCAGGACAGCTTCTCTGTCTTTCTGCATGTGGTCTCAGGCCTCTTTTTCTCCATGGGTCTTCTCTCCCAGTGATTCATCCACGTGGTGTCTGGATTCTGTGCATGCCGGGTCAAGGCTCCCAAATTTACAATATCGAAAGCTGCCAACCCTTTGGGCTTTCATCCAGATCTGGTACAGCATCACTTCTGCCATATCTCATTGATGCACGTGAGTCATGGTGTCAGCCCCATTCATTGTAGAAGGGATCTAAATACCAGGAGTCATGATTCCTGCAGAGACCATCTTTGGAGACTAGTTGCCACTTTATTCAGGGACCACTAATGATGTCACAGCCAGGTACCATGAAAATGATTGTTACTGGCAACAAGTTAGAGCGAATGCTCTCTGCTGTCACCCTGCTAGACGTCAGCAGGTAATGGTCATGTGGTACATCTAGGGGTTCCACATTCTAACCCTGGATTTTCAGTGTCTGCAAATATTTCTATGTCTCAGAGGCACTGACAGAATAGTGTGTGAATTGTGTGAATTGTGTGAATGGGAATATTTGCATCTAGGAGGAAACCTGTGCAAGTCAGTTTGATGATGATGTAGAGATCTTTCCAAAGCTTCCTTGCACCCTAACACACAACTAAACCTTGGCCCAACGATCTCTGCAGTTGCTGTGTAGGGGCGAGCTGGGGGAAACCTTAGAATGGCCAGGGTTGAATAGCTTGCCCAGAACAGTAAACCTATATAAAGAACATAGAGTTAACTTTTTACATTCTTGATCTTGTAACTTAAGACTGGATACATTTTTTGTTTATTTCATAAAGTATAATTAAGTGTGACCTGACTAGTTTATCAATAATTTGTAGATCTATATACCAAGGAAGATAACATTGATATTGATCTTAGCCATTTCTAGACAGCTAAAATTTTTAAATGACACAGCTGAGCTTGAATAGGCATTGATGTCTGACATCATCTGTTCTTTCTTTATCAATAAACATTTACATATTAAAGTATCAATACTTTCACTCAATTTTTTAGTTTTTATTTATCTCTGTGAAGAATCCCTAGGTTGTACTTTCATTATTTAAGTTTAAGATCTGCTAAGCCACTCTAACATTTGTTTTTTTTTTTTTCCTGGCCAACATGAAACCTTTCATTATGTTCCCAAATATAAATTAAATGCCATAATTGTTTAAATTGAGATTCTTTGTGATACTATACTGTAAAAAATTAAAAAGGTCAAAGCTTTCCATTTGAGAATTCCTACCACTGATCATCTGTCTTGAGAGGGAAGGTCTCTGAGACCAGAAGAAATAACAGGGGTGAGCTTGTCCCTCTGCTTCCTCCTGACACCCACTTACAGTCGTTGCTGGTCCATGTTAACGCCATTTCTAAGCAATTTATTTCCATTGCTTTTGTTAGTAAATTATTCTCTAGCAGCAACATCCTCTGGCTTCTCCATTAGAGCTGCTAAAGAATGACAGACTTTATTGTATGGGGCATCTCTGTGAGTAACGAATGGGACTCTTTCATTTCTCCTGGGAAACTAAATTGTACTGGTCTATTCTCAGTAATAAACAATATTACTAGTCTTACTACATAGGAAGTACATAAAATCTGCTTTGAATGATGGATTTTATATCTCTAAAGAGGGATACACATTGTATTTAAAGCTCTTATTATGCTGCTTGAATTCTATGTTATATACTAGAATTTAAAAAATGATGTAATACAAAGATAGAAAAAAAAATAGAAGAGGATTTCATATTTTCCCAGGATCAAGATTGTAGTATATTCTGAGTGAGAATTTTTACCTTTATTTCAAGCTTTACATAAGTGGTATAATTATAATTCTGTTGGGTAGATTTATGTGATGTAATTTTTTATTCCTCTGATAACCATCTTGGTTATCAGATTGACCAGTGCAGTATTGCAGTGCTTGTGTTCAAGTAATTCATTTTACTTATTGGCCTCAAAGCATGAGAGTACTGATGCTGGCAATTTGGATGTACCAAAAAAGAAGCCATAAAGTGGTTCCTTTAAGTGAAAAGATATATAAGTAAAGGAAAAAAACATAGTGTATTTAGGATTCAGTTTTATTAGTAATTTCAGGCATCCACTAGGGGACTTGAAACATATCCGTTGTGGATAAGGGAGGACTACTGTAACTTGAGAGATTTATACAAAACAAAATTTGTAAAATAAGAAATATGGTTTAGGACTTTTAAAATGATAATTAGTTTGCAATGTGAATAAAATATGTAGTTTATTTTAGAAGGTAAGGACTTAATATAATTTGCAAATTACTTTCATAATGAGTCCATTTACAATGAATATGTTTTACTACTTTATTTTCATAATGAATGAATGAGGTTAATGAATCACACATTAATATCCTGCAGAATATGGATTAATAGAGAATTAAATTGAAATATGCCTTATAATAGAATTAAACCAAAATATTCTTTATGAAAACTTTCAGGTTTTAGCATGCAGATTTAAAAAATCTCTTTTTTGCCTTTTAAAATATATCCTTCACCAAATTGGTTTGACGTTTGGTTAACCATCATGTAAAAATAAACTAGTGTCCAATGGAAAAAAGCAAATACATTTTGTGGTACTGCAAATTAAAAAAGAAAAAAAGTATATATCTTTAAACACAGGGCAGGGTCGACGATATTTCCGTAGACAACAATAATTTGGTATCCCATTTCTCTTACATTTTATGTAGTATGGTTTATTCATCCATTCCACAAGTATTTACTGAATGTCTGCTATGCACCACCCCTACACTAGGTACTGTGCTTACAGAATTGCGTCTGAGGAGTTAGAGGCCAGTTTGTCAAGAGATCCTCAGAGTACTCCCATGACTTAGGGAGATTAATTGTATAGCATGATGCCCTAATGAAGATTAAATTCTATAGAGAAGTTTTCTCCATCGGAAAAGTGTAAAATTCACCTTTGATGGATCAAAGATAATTTCTGATCTCGTTCTCTAAGCCATTTCATCCTCATCTTTACCCTCTCTTCCAGAAGCAAAGGACATTTGAAAAAGGGAGGGTTGGCAACTCTAGTGTCTGGAAATGTGCTGTAATGATATATTTTTCTGTTTATAATTCTAAAAATATAAGACAGATAGAGGATAAGGAGAGTTATGTGGTATTTGTGTCCTTAAAGTTACAGTAACTTAAGTTCTCATCTCATGGAGGTAGTATGTGCACTCAAGGGAAGACTGCTGTATACAGGCCTGAAGCTACTGCCCAGGATAGAGATTATTGTCTTCTTGTGGCCCAGTGCTTTTCAATTAGGGATGATTTTGCTCCCTAGGTTACATTTGGCAATGTTTGAGATACTTTTGATTGTCATGACTAAAGGGAGTGGTATTACTGACAAGAAGTGGATAGAGGCCAGGGATGCTGCTAAACATCCTATAATTCACAGGACAGCCCCCACAACAAATAATTGTTCAATATGTCAAAAATGCCAAAGTTAAAAAGCTCTGTTATAACCTGAGGGCTTAAGTGTAGTGCCTTGTACATAGAATGTACTCAATAAATGTTTATTGACTGCATCAATTAATGCACGAGTGACTAAACTACTTAACTTTGGATAGTAATTACTTTATCAAGTCAATATTGTACTCAACTCTATGTCCAGTTGGACTGGAGGGACCAACTCCAAATTGGCACAGGGAGGCCACAAAAAATATATTTTACAGGGTTCTACTATTATCCTATTTACTAGAGTTTATGTTTTATTTAATCAACTTTTAAGGATTATATTCATGTAACATGCTTCTTGAGCACCTACTATGTGTAAGATACAACTCTAGAGGGAAAGACTGGCATATTTCCATAGATACATATATGTAGATGAATCTGGAACATACACATGAATTTCATGACAAGATTTAGTTGTAGAGAGTGGTCTTAGGGCGTTGATTAAAGAAAGTTTTATCTGTTATGTTTGAATATTTTTTATAAAAGTGTACTTGTGCGTATTTGTGTAACTAAAAATTAAATATTAATTCCAGAAAGTAGTAACATATGCTTTAAAATATGCACTTATTTTTTGGTTAACATTTTTGTCCTTCACATTTTCCCAACATTTTATTTTTAAAAATTTCAAACATACAGAAAAGTTGAAAGAATTATACAGTGCCCAGACATTCACTACCTAGATTTCACAATTAACGTTTTAAAGTATTTGGCTGTATCACACATCCCTCTATACCTGTGTCCATCCATCAATATATCATATTTTTTGATATATTTCAAAGTAAGTTGTGTATATTAGTGCTTTTCTCTCTAAATACTTCACCATGCATATAATTAACTAAGACTCGGTATTTGTTTAAACATACTTTTTTTGTTAACACTATCATGTTATTCAACACAAAATGTCTGAAATATAAAGATGAATTCCATTTCAGGTGTCAGCCACTGTTTTCCTTATGTAACTTGTTCAAGTAAGATCCACATAGAAGTCTGACCTCTAAAACAATGATTGTTGTAAGATTTTTTCTTAAGGTACACCCTCTTTCATTCACCTTATATTAAACTCTATTAATCAATCGATCATTGGTAGCGCTAAAATTCCCACACTGAAAAAATAACAGACTCTATAACATCATTAGCTGGCCAGTTAGGTTACTGGCTGAGGAAGAGGTGGTTAACACATCCAGAAAGCACTTCAGGGACTGTTCTCTGTGACTTTGAAAATCCTGCCACACATAGATCTGATAGCCTTTCCAGCAGGTACTCAGGGCCCTTCTGGGAGGAAGGCAGGAAGCTTATCTCTTTTGTTCACAATTTTACCCCCAGAGCACAGTTCGTAACTGGTACATAGTAGGTCCTCAATAAATATTTGTTGAGTGAATGAATGATTGAATGAGAATTTTGTGCATGGATGGGATGCAGAAAGTTATTTGCGAAATTGATTAATAAACCTGGAGGTGGGTAGAAAGAGCAGGTCAGTGATGACCTGCTGGCACTAGCACTGACAGAGTCTTTTATTCATTTTCACCTCCTTCTAAGACTTCAATGTACAGAATAGAATGAGTGTATTTTGGAAAGTATTTAATTAATAGCTTCATCATAAAGAAAAAACTACGAAGCATTGCTATAATTTTGGGAGACAATATTGGTTAGCTAACTACAATTATCATAAAAGACTATATCTCCCGGCTGTTACATTAAACACAGTATATAAACTTGTCATGAAATTAGTATATAAACTTGTCACTAATTTAGATTGGAAAGCGTTATAATAAAATAACATTGATATATTTTTTTTAAAATCATATCGAAGTGTCAAAAGGATATTTTGGGTGAGTATGAGCATTTACATAAATGAAAACTGTCTATTCTTAAACAGATTAATAGGAAAAGATAAATAGCGTGAAAGGAGTGAAGGCTTTGAAGTCAGAAAGATGAGTTCCAGCCACTGCTCCCACACTGTCATATTTCTTCATCTACATATGAAGATAATGCTTCTACTGCATTGTTGTTTCAATAAGTACATGAAACAAATTGCTCAGCAGAGTTTCTGGAGGTAGGCATTATAGATTTTTTAGTTTTCTTCTTTTGTTAAAAAAAGTTTGAAACATGATAACAGCAACAAAATTATTTAGCATCTTTTTTAGAGTGATAAGTTGGTTGATTAGTTTTTTAAAATTTTTATCAAAATTATACATGTAATATGTTAAAAATAAAATATTACAAGCTTAGTGCTATTACAAATATCTTTTAAAATTTCATTTTCTGTTTGTCGCTGACACATGAATATAGTTGACATGGTATCATATGCAGCTTTATTAAGCTCACTTATTGTTAATAACTTGTCTTTAGATCCTTTTGTGTATTCTATGTATACATAGTATCAGCAAATGATGTCAGTTTTATTTTTCTTCTTCCAATTCTTTAATATTTTGTTTGATTTTATTGCCTTTGACTTTGGTCAGGCCCTCCACTGCAACACTGAATAGAAGGGGTCAGTCTTGTCATGTTGCTTATGTCAGAGAAAAACCTTTCAACATTTTAACTTTATGATGTTAACTATAGGTTTTTTTGGGGGGCAGGAATAGCTACCTTTTATCATGTTACAGAACTCTTATTATATTCTTAGATTTCTAAACACATTTGCTATGAATAGATATTAAATTTTATCAAATATCTTTTCTGCATCTGCTGAAATAATCATATATTTCTTTTTTTATCTGTTAATGTAGAAAATTATATAATTGATAATCTGATGTTAAAATAATCTTGTATTCCTGTAATAAAATCAATTTAGTCATGCTATTGTATCTTTTTTATATATTACTGCATTCTAATATTGAGTGTATTAGCTAATATTGAGTGTAGAATTTTTTCATTTGTGCTCATGAATGAGAGTGGCCTGTGATTTTCTTTCTAATTCTCTGTTGGTTTATGATATCAAGGTTTTGCTACATCATACAATGAATTGGTGAGCATCATTTCTTTTCTTTTTATTGTCTGGGGTGGATGTTATTTCATCCTTAAATGGTAATATTTTCTGGTACAGATATCAGGGGCCTAGAGCAGCTTTTTGTTTGTTGTTTTGTGTGTATGTATCTGAGGGTCATTTAATTATAGATTCATTTTAATGTTTATAGGATTAATCAGGTTTTTAAATTTTATCTTTTGAATTTTGACAAAATGTAATTTTCAAGGAATTTTTCTCGTGTTCTTAATTAATCTTGCTGCAGATATGGAAATTATGTTTATCTTTTCAAGAAGAAAATTTTGGCTTTATTGAGTCCCTTTATTCTGTTTGTTTTCTATTTTGTGACTTTCTGCTTTTATAGTTATTATTTTCTTTTCCCTCCATTTTTATGATTTGATATACTATTCTTCCTCAAACTTCTCGAAGTAGTTAAAGTCTGCTGATCTCATGATGTTCGGCTTTTTTTTTTCTTTTCTTTTTCTTTAAGCATCGCTTTAGAACAGTGGTTTTAAACCAAGTGATTTGGGCCTATTGTAGGGGAAATTTAGCAATATCTGTAGACATTTTCGATTGTCATGACAGGGAGAAATTGCTACTGGATTTTAGTGGGTATATGCCAAGAATACTGCTAAGGATCCTACAATGCATAGGACAGACCCCCTGCCTCAAAAAGAAATATTATCCAACCCAAAAATGTCAATTGTAATGAGGTCGAAAGAACCTAATTTAGAGCATTCTATAAGGTTTGAAATGTAACATTTTGTTATAATTCAGTTAAAATTATTTTCTAATTTCCATTTTGATTTCTTCTCTAACCAAGTGTAATTTATAAACTTTAAGCTTTAATTTAAAACCATATGAGAATTTTCTCTCTCTCTCGTTTTTTTTTTTTGACTGACTGAAGTTTTAATTTTCTGCTTAAATGAATTGTGATTGGAAAACATTCTTTGTATGTTTCCAGCCCTCTGAAATTTCTTGATACATGATTTTTGGCTTAGTAAATGATTGTGTATATGTTCAGTTTGTTTTTGAAAAAATGTTTCTGCAGGTATTGGGTGAAATACTCTGTATATATTAGATTGATATTTATGATTAGATTATTATGTCTTAAAAATTTTTTTTAAGCTGTTTTAAAATCTTTTACTATGATTGTGAAGTTATTTACCTTCTCATTGTACTTCTCTCAGATTTTACTTTATATATTTTGAAGTTGAGTTTAGGTATATAAAAATATAGGATTGTTATTTCTTTCTGGTGAATAATCATTATGAAGAGACCATGAATAGTGATCTTTTGATCCTGAATAATGTTCTTTTTTTTTTTCACTTAAAGTTTACTTTGATATTCATAAAGCTATACGATATTTCTTTTGTTAAGTGATTATATGGTATACCTTTTGCCATTGTTTTACTTTTAACCCTGTGAATCTTTATGTTTTAGGTGCCTCTTGAAAATAATGTATGTATACATGTGTAACTAAATCTAGTGTGACAAGCTCTATCTGTATTTAATTTACATTTAATATAATTAGTGAAATATTTGGATTTGCATCTATTGTTTTACTATATGCTTTCTATTGTCACACCTATGTTCTTTTACTTTGCCTTTTTTCTTTTTTTCATATTGGTAATTTTTATTTTTTTCTATTTTATCCTTTGTTATTTGGAAATTAAACACTTTCTTACTCCATCTTTTAGTAGTTACTTGAGAAAATGCAACCTATATCCTTTACTAATCAACCTTTAATGTTAATTTGCTCTTATACCTAGTTCCAGACAGTAAAAGGACCTTGGAATACTTTATTTTTCTTTCTCCTTACTATTATTTTTATATATTTTAATTCTTTGTTTATTTTACTTTACACAAACACCATTTTCATCACTGCTTAAATGATCACATTTTATTTAATTTTACTGATATATCCATTATTTTGTTTGTTCTTCATTTCTCCCTAAATTTTCTATTTCAATTTGCAATTATATTTCCTTCTGCCTTCTATTTTAAATTTTAATTTTTGTAATTTTTTTACCTACTATTTTTGCTTTTTCTTCCTTTTTTATTTTATTTAGTGTTGGTCTGCTGGCAGTAAATTCTCTCTTTTTTTTTACTAAATTAAAAAAAATTACCTATAATATTGAAGGATATTTTTATTGGATCTAGAAGTCTTATTTGATAGATTTAGTAGAGGTAGACACAACAAAAATGTCACCCTACTGTTTTCTGGTTTCTATTGTTGCTGACAATCTAACCTGTATTATTTGAAAATAAATTGTCTTTTGTCTTAGGTTATTTTTTATGATTTTGTTTTTATCTTTAAACTTTTTGGAGTTTTGATATGTGTTGAAGTGTGGATATTTTCTTTCCATGTGCTCTGCTTGTGATCTTTTTGTATTCTTGAATCAGTTCATTGGTGTCCTTCATTAGTATTAAAAAGTTCTCATTCATTATCTTGTCAAGTATTGCCTCTTCCTCATTCTCTCTCTTTTTTTCTTCTAGGATTCTAATTAAATGTTTACGTTTTTATGGTAACCTCTATATTGCTCACCTTCTCCTCCATATTTCTCATTCTTTTGTGTCTATACTTCATTCAGAATAATTTATCTTGGCCTATTTTTCATTTGACTAATTTTATCTTCAGCTCTGTCTAATCTTCTGTTAAACCCATCCATCAAGTTCCTAAATATGTTTTAATTCTACAATTTCCATTTATTTTTTCAAAACTTCTATCACATTTAGCATATTCTCAGTTCTCTGACAAAATTTTCAAATTTGTCTTTAATCTTCTTAGCCTGATTAAAAATAGTTGGTTTAAAGTGTGGATCTGATAGTTTCAATGACTGAAATCTTTATGTATCTGTATAGGTTGTCTTTAGTGTCTGATTCTCATTTATTCTTTAGTTTGCCTGTGTATCTATAATTTTGAAGCAGATATTATACTTTATTATCTGTGGAAATGATTTAGGGCTGAAGAAGATGCTGTAGTTGTCTGAGAGGATTTTTATAATGTTTGCCAAATACCTGTAGCTACTAGGAATCTGAGATAACCTTAATCCAATTTCAAGGCTTGATATTTTCTGGTACAACCAAATTACTCAAAGTCAGACTACAGTCCTTGTGAGATCTGGTTTACTTTTACCTCACCCTTACTTCTAAGGTACAGTTTTTCTGTTCCTCTGTAACTGTGGAGTGATTTATTAGCATCTCTATTCTTGGCAAGCCCTGGACTTCAATTTCATTTAACTAGTCCTAAGAAGCTCTTCAAAATGAGCAATCCTCAGGGCAAATGTGACTCAAAATACCAGACTCGTGTCTACAGATTTCCAGTTTCTTTGGAATCTCGGCCTGGTAATTTATTACTTCCTTTAGGAATTTATTGGTTTCGAAATAATTTTTAAAATAGCATGTTCAACATCCAAGTTTTCTGCAGCAGAGGAATTGGCCTACATATCCTAGTTCACAATTCCTGGGATCTGAGGTATCTCTTCTTCATTTTTATTATTTTCTCCCTGCTTTGATTTATTCTGCTTTTTTTTATTCTAACCTCTTGAATCAATTATTAGCAAATTAATGTTTGCTTTTTTTTACTCTTTATTAGTAGTTATATAGGACTATATAATTACCTTCTACCACTTTGACTATATTACATAAGTTTTGTTACACAAATATATACAATATTTTTATCATTAAGTTCTAAATATATTCTAATTTTTACTCACAATTTTTTTTCTTTGTCCTGGGTCCTTTGATGTTTAGAAATGTATGTGCTTAATTTTCAGATTAATGAAAATTTTTTCCAGTTATATTTTTGCTTTTGATTTATAATTTAATTGAATTGTGAACATGGTATGTTTGATGTCAGTATTCTAAAATGTGTCGAAGCCTTCTACATAGCTTGGTTAATGATCAATTTCTGTAAATGTTTCTCATGTCTTTTAAAAGAATGTATATCTCTAATTGTTGAGTGCTATCTTTATGCACACAAAAGCTTTTCCTTTACATTATATAATATTTTTTGATTGGATGGTTCAAATCTATATCCTCAATGACTCATTTTGATCTATTGGTTACAGAGAAAGTTATTCTGAACAGTCCCAATATGATGGTACATTTTCTAATTTCTTCTAATTTAGTCAGTTAAGGAAGTATTTTGAGGCAAACATATTAAATGAATACAACTTTAGAATATTTTTCAGTCTTCCAGAAGAATTGAATTAGTATCATTTCTCTTGAACTTTTTATGGCTATTTGCCATTATTTGACTTATTACTGTTCTATCCTTGTACTTTGAATTTTTCTATGGTTTTATATATTGCATATGTTTCCCAATAACAAATAGAAATAGCCGGATTTAGTGTTTTAATTAGGTCTAATAGCGTTTATCACTTAAATAAGTGTTTATCAATTTACATTGGTTTTGAATACTCATGTGTTTGCATCTGTTTCTATCATCTCATTTTGTGCTTTCTATTTATTTTGCTTATTCTGTTTTATTTTCTCTTTTTTTATTTTTGAATTTTTAAAAAAATTCCATTCCCCACATCTTATGTTGGAAATTATTGTATTCTTTATATCCATTTTTCAGTGTTTATAACTTGATTTGTACCGTTAACTAAACCTATTAACATTTTTGCTTCTTAGAATATAAAGAGGGACATTAGAACATTTTAGACTACCCTCTGCTCACTTATGTGCTGTTGTGTTACACTGATGTAAGTGGTAAACTCTCAATTTTTTTTTTTGTCTAAAAATGTCTTTATTTTATTACCATTTTTTAAAGGTAATACTTTTGCTGGGTATTTAATTCTTGGTTGATAGTTATTATTCTCAGATTCCTGAAGATATAATTGTACTTTTTTTGGTTTCTATTGTTGTTTTTGAGAACTTAGCCATCATTGTATTTACTCTTCATTTTTAGGTAACTTGCCTTCTTTCTCTGGCTGCTTTTAAAATCTTATGCTTTGCTGCTCTACAATTTGACTATACTATGTCTTTGTATATATATTGTCTTATTTATCCTTTTTTGAAGTTACTGAACTTTCTGAGTGTGAGGATTTCGCCTACCAACAGATCTGGAAAGTTCTCAGTCATTTATCTGTTCAATAGCGCCTCTTCAACATTCTCTCTCTAATCTCCTTCTAGAATATTTATTTGACATATATTATACCTTCTCAATACAGCCTCTGTGCCTCACAGTCACTAATATTTTCCTTCTCTTAGTCTTTCTGTCTTTCCGTGCTATTCTTTTGGAATTTCTTTAAATCTCTCTTCTAGTTCACTAATAACGTTAATCTTATTTGCTGTTTAGCCTATTATTTAGTTTTAAATTTGATTGCATTTATTTTTTAAAGTTCCATTTGATTCATTTTCAAATATGTTTTTTTAAAAAGTCTTTTGTTCTTTGCTTATATTTTCCTGCATGTCTTTGATGCTTTCAAATGTATTCAGCATACTTTTTTAATATCCCATATTTCATAATTCTAATATTCCATGTTTTTTAGGTTTCATTCTAATATCTGTAGATTTCTTCAGGCACTCACACACAGTAAAGGGGAAACATGTTGAGATAAGATTTAAAAATTAATTCATCCAGAGGAGATTTCAATGTGCTTTTTATCTAGTTACCTGAGGGGCACTACCAACTAGAGGCCACTTTAAATTAAATGTATAGTTCAGGCTTTTTGCACTATACATGCAGCTGGAATTCTAGCTGTCAACGAATCTGAAGGTTGTCTTGAAAAATGAATTTCCTGGGCAAATAATGAAATTTAGCTACAGGTTCCTGTGGGAATCTTCACTAGCAAGGGCCAATTCCAAGGCCTGGAGGAGAAATAGCAGTGTGCTTACAGGGGCATGTTTTATCAGTATTGTCAAAGTATGAAATTTAAATAACACTTGCTTCAAACCACTGTCTCTTTGCATTCCAACATCTCCTTTGTCACACTTTTCTTCCACTTGGGTGGTGTTAGAATTGCCTTGGGCTTTTTTGGGATACCAGTAAGAATTGAGTTGGGAATATAACATTTTTACTGCAATTTGGAAGGACATTTTGGAATGCTTTAACAAAATAAGTCATTAATTTTCATCCTTTCTCAGATATATTTTATGATCTTCAAATTTATTTCCTAAAGAAATGAGAGATAATTCAGATTAAAAAATGAAATTTGAAACAAATACAACAAAGATGATTAATGATATCAAAGAAATTATCATGACATCAAGAAGTAAATTATAACAAAAAAATTTTTATCTGTCATACCAAAAGCAATATTTCTTTAAGAGAAAGACAGAAATGTCAAATAGAAGTAGAGAATAGAACTTTGATTGTTTTATAATCAACTGGTGAAAGGAGATAAGACATATAAACATGTTGGAAAAAGATTTAAATTCCACAATTTTTTTGACAAGAGATATTAACACTGAAGACGAAAATATAAGACTCATAATATGTCAATATAATGAAAACACAGGTGACAAACTAGTTAATGCATATCATCAATTCAAATAATGTTTGATTGGTCACTGCATAAGAAAATGTACAAAAGCCTTGAAACCCTCCAACTCATTAATGAACAATAGATGTTTTGCCACATTTCACAGTGATCTTAAATTTTTTTATGTTATGAATAACAAATTATGAAGTGGAAGGAGACTTTTCTAAAGTATTGACTTAAAAAATTGTTTTTGATCAAACAAGCAGGAAAAGACCAAATTATTTTTTTATCCTTTCAATAGAATTAATATGACGAAACTTTTGTCATGTAAAGAGGTGATCAAGGAATTTGCACCAAAAATTATAGGAAAAAACTACTAAAGTGCTATTGTAGGCAGTTCTTAATAGAACATGTTATATTCTTCTTCTGGATTTTCTAATCATTGTGATATTTGTCAGTTCTTAAAATTTATATTTTGTTGTGATTTCTTTTTTTATTCTAAATAAATGTTTTAAATACTTATCTTCATATTTATTTCTTTTGAAGAAGACTCCTTTCATAACTAGCTAAAGTTTTGAATTCTAGAAATTCTGGGTCCATACCTGGTAGGCTCTTTACGAATCCTCAGAGAAGAACTAATTTTCTGTACACACAAGGTCAAGATGAGACAGGCACACATCCTTGTTTCTCTTTTGGTTGTAGGTTTATTTCTCACTGAGATGAGCCCTTTGGGTTCCTGCTTATGTATAACTCTGTCTCCTGTATCATCATCAAACACCAGCATTCTAATTACCAGGATTCTACAGAACTCAGAAGTGGACCTGAGTGCTTACTTATACCTTAGAATTGCCAACTTCTTTCTATCTCTCTTTTTACCTGATTTTTACCTGAATTCACAAGAATATTTTTCTTGATACATCACAATTTTTTTCACTGTAAGGTTATTATAATTACAATGTACACTATATATTTTCCTTTTCATTCTAAAACAATATTTAACATCATTCTTCATTTATTTTATGACTTTTACATAATACTGATCATCAGTTGTTGTAATATGCCAAAGTTATGGCTTTCTATCAGTTCTCAGCCACTGACAACCTAATAGAGTTAAATGGGTCAGGCCCTTGATTTAATTTCAGATATGAGTCATAAAAATATTAAAGATGATATATAATGATACCATTCATGTTCATATTGAGAACGCCTTTAGCAAGCTGATTAGTTCTCGCCAGCTATTCTGGAAGGAGACCAAGGCAGGAACCTCAATCTCCCTAGTCCCAATCTCCACCTCAGGGTTTGTGGAAGAGGTTGCTGTAATGATTGTGGTATTTAGGACTATGCACACACATACATATACACGCACAAAATACGAAGGTGAGTAAGAAAAAAAGTGACCCAGAATCAAGGAAGAAGGTTTAAGATTTCCTTTTCTTACCTCTCAAAGATAGACTTCAGAAAGGATAGAATCTTCCTACTATTTATAGTTTGGAACAGGTACTTATATTGTGTTCAGCATCCAAATCGAAGAATAAAACATGTACCCTTAAGAGTCAGAACAATCACTGTTTCTGTTTCCTCAGGTAAAGGGACAACATCTTATCAAGCTATTGTTAGAAAAAATAAATCAGCATATCATTAACCTGTATCATCCAAGAAATCTTAAAGTAAGTCTAAACAAAGCTAAGCTAAAGCAAATTTGGTACGTTTCCATACAAAATATGAATATGTTGGTTATTTTTGATAACTGATTTTTTTTTTACTGTTTTAAAATTGACTATATTTTACTGCAGTACATAAGACAAAAGGGTAATTGTCAGTGCTGTGTTTGTGGGAGAATGCACCAGAATCATCTCGAATAACTTTTTATACTTAAAAAAAAATTTATTTCTATCCTCTCAAACTGCTCCCCTTTGGCAACCATCAGCTTGTTCTCTGTATCTACGGGTCTGTTTCTGTTTTATTTATTCATTTATTTTTTTATTTTTTAGATTCCACATATAAGTAAAATTGTATGGTATTTATCTTTCTCTGTCTGACTTAATTCATTTAGCTTAATACCCTCTAAGTCCATCTATGTCATTGCAACTGGTAATATTTTATTCATTTTTATTGATGAATAATATTCCATTGTATGTATATACCACATGTTCTTTAACCATTTGTCTACTGAAAGACATCCAGGTTGCTTCCATAACTTGACTATTATTAGTAATGCTACAATGAACATAGTGGCACAGCATATATCTTTTCAAATTAGTGTTTTTGTTTTCTTTGGATATATACTCAGAAGTGGAATTGCTAGATCGCATGGCAACTCAATTTTTAATTTTTGAAGAATCTCCATACTGTTTTCCATAGTGCTTACACTAATTTACAGTCTCACCAACAGTGTGCAGGGTTTCTTTTTCTCCATATCCTCACCAGCATTTATTTGTTGATTTATTGATGATGGCCATTCTGACAGGTGTGAAATGCTCTCTCATTGTGGTTTTAATTTGCATTTCCCTGATGATTAGCAATGTTGAGCCTCTTTTCATGACTGTTGGCCTGTATATCTTCTTTGGAAAAATGTCTATTCAGGTCCTTTGCCCATTTTTATTTTTTATTTATTTTTATTTTTATTTATTTTTTTAGGCGAGGCAATCCTTGGTTGACCTCACAGATTGTAAGGACCTTGTAAGCTTACAGTCTTTATTTTTTTATTTTTTACACCTACAGCACCTGGTCTTCCTAGGTGGTCTCCCATACAAGTACTAACCAGGCTTGACCCTGCTTAGCTTCTGAGATCAGACAGAATCAGGCTTGTTCAAGGTAGCATGGCCATAGACCCTTTGCCTGTTTTTAAATTGGATGATTTGGGTTTTTATTTTTGGTGTTAAGTTGTATGAATTCCTTCTACATTTTGAATATTAACCTCTCATCAGATGTAACATTTGTAAACATTTTCTCCCATTTAATAGGTTATGTTTTCATTTTGTTAATGATTCCTTTTGCTGCACACACAAAAATTTTAATTTGTTGTAGTCCCATTTATTTATTTTTTCCTTTGTTTCCCTTGTCTGAAGAAACATACCCAAAAAAATATTACTAAGAATGATGTTCAAAGGTTTATTGCCTATGTTTTCTTCTAGGTATTTTATGGCTTCAGGGCTTATATCGAAGTCATTAATCCATTTTGACTTTCTTTTTGTGTGTGGTATAAGAAAGTTGTCTAATCTCATTTATTTATTTATCTATCTATCCATCTATCTATCTATTTATTTATTTTGCATGTATTTGTCTAGTTTACCCAGCACCACTTATTGAAGAGACTGTATTTGTCCTATTGTATATCGTAGCCTCCTTTGTCATTGATTGACCATATAAACTAGGATTTATTTCTGGGCTCTTTATTCTATTCCAATGATCTGTATCTCTGTTTTTATGCCAGTAACATACTTTTTTAATTATTGTAGCTTTGTAATATAGTTTGATATCAAGGAGCATGATACCTCCCACTTTGTCGTTTCTCAAGATTTTGTTGGCTATTCAACATCTTTTGTGGTTCCATATCAATTTTAGTATTAGGTGATCTAATTCTGATAAGAATGCCATTGGTATTTTAATAAGGGTTGCATTGAATTTGTATATTGCTTTAGTAGTAGGTTATTTTAACAATATTAAGCCTTCCAATCCATGACCAAGGAATATCCTCTCATTTATTTGTATCTTCTTCAATTGCTTTCTTTTTTTTTTTTTTTAAATATTTTTCTATTAGAGTTGAGATTCAATATTATTTTATATTATTTCAGGTGTACAGCATAGTGGATAGACATTTATATAATTTATAAAGTGATCCCCCTCAATTAGTCTAGTACCTACCTGGCACTATACATGGTTGTTACAATATTATTGACTATATTCCCTATGCCATACTTCACATCTCCATGACTGTTTTGTAACTACCACTTTGTACTTAATCGCTTCACCTTTTCCCCCAAGCCCCACGACCCTCCTTTCATATAGCAATCACCAGTTTATTCTCTTTATCTATGAGTCTGTTTCCATTTTGTTTGTTCATTTATTTTTGTTTTTAGATTCCACACATAAATGAAATCATATGGTATTTGTCTTTCTCTGTCTGACTTATTTCACTTAGCATAATACCCTCTAGGTCCATCTATGTCATTGCAAATGGTAAGATTTCATTTTTTATGGCTGGGTAATATTCCACTGTATATAAGTACCACATCTTCTTTATTCAACCATCTATTGATGGGCACTTAAGTTGCTTCCATATCTTGATGTAAATAGTGCTGCACTGAACATAGGGTTACATATATCTTTTCAATTTAGTGTTTTGGTTTGCTTCAGATAAATATCCAGAAGTGAAATTGTTGAGTCATATAGTAGTTCTATTTTTAATTTTTTGAGGAACCTCCAATATGTTTTCCATAGTGACTGTACCATTCTTCAATTTCTTCCTTGAGTGTCTCATAGTTTTCAGAGTACAGGTCTTTCACCTCTTTGGTTAAATTTATTCCTAGATTTTCTATGGGTTTTGATGCAATTTTAAATGCAATTGTTTTCTTAATTTCTCCTCCTGATTGTTCATTACTGGTAGATAGAAATGTAACAGATTTCAGTATGTTGGTTCTGTATCCTGCAACTTTACTGAATTTATTTATTATTTCTAATAGCTTTTTGGTAGAATCTTTAGGGTTTTCTATATATAGTATCATGTCTGCAAATCATGTCAGTTTTACTTCTTCCTTTCCAATTTGGATACTTTTTTTTTTCTTTTTCTTATCTAATTGCTGTGACCAGAACTTCTAATATTAGGTTGAATAAAAGTGGCAATAATGGGCAACCTTGTCTTGTTCCTGATCTTAGAGGAAAAGCTTTCAGCTTTTTCCCGTTGAGTATGATATTAGCTGTGGGTTTGTCATTTATAGCTGTTATCATGTTGAGATGTATTCCTTCTACATCCATTTTGTTGAGAGTTTTTACCATAAAAGGACATTGATTTTGTCAAGTGCTTTTTTCTGTGTCTATTGAGATGATCATATGCTTTATTTTGTTAATGTGATGTATCACATTGATTGATTTACAGATGTCGAACTATACTTACATCCCTGGGATGAATCCTACCTGTTTGTGGTGTTTAATCCTTTAAATGTATTGAATCCAGCTTGCTAATATTTTGTTGAGAATTTTTGCCTCTATGTTCATCAAGGATATTGGGCTATAATTTTCTTTTTTTGTGTGTGTGTGATGTGTTTGTCTGGTTTTGGTATCAGGATAATGCTGGCTTCATATAATTAATTTGGCAGCATTCATTCCTCTTCAATTTTTAAAATAGTTTAAGAAGTTTAAGTATTAATTCTTATTTGAATGTTTGGTAGCATTTACCTGTGAAGTCATCTGGTTCTAGCCTTTTAAATGTTCAATTTGCTGCATTTGTGAAATATTTGGCTTTACCTGTGAAAATTTTCCTTTTCTCATATTTCCTTACTTCTGGTATGACCTTTCCTTTTCTGCTTAAAGAAGAGACTTTAACATTTCTTGTAATGCTGGTTTAATGGTAATGAGCTCCTTTAGTTTTTGCTTGTCTGGGAAATTTTATCTCTCAATCAATTCTAAATGGTAACTTCACTGGATAAATTATTCTAGGTTATAGATTACTTTCTTTCAGCACTTTATTTCCTTTCCAAGGTTGGAAAAGTTTTCAGCCATGATTTCTTTAAATAAAGTTTCCATTCCTTTCTCTCTTTCTTTTCCCTCTGGAATCCCTACAATGAGAACATTTGATCTCTTGATGTTACCCCAGCAGTCCCTTAAACTATCTTCATTTAAAAAAATTTTTTTTCTTTTTTTCAGTTCTGAATAGTTGATTTCCACTAGTCTGTCTTCCACGTTGCTGATCTATTTTGCTGTATTAGCTAATATGTTGATTTCTTCTAATTTTTTCATTTCAGTTATTGTATTCTTCAGGTCTGTTTAGTCCTTTATTATACTTTATAACTCTTTATTGAAGTTCTCTCTAAGTTCTTATATTCCTCTCTCAAGTTTGCTAAGGATCCTTATGACCATTTCTTTGAATTCTTATCACGCAAATTACTTATCTCCCATTCCTTAGACTTTTTTTCTAGGAATTTTCTTTTTGCTTTATTTGAGAGATATTCTTCTGTCTTTTCATTTTGTTTGACTTCCAATGTTTGTTTATATAAATTAGACAAAATAATTATCTCTCCTAGTCTTAAAAAATTGGCATTATGTAGGAGCAGCCTCTGTGTAGGCTGTGTGTGCGGGTAGTTTCAACAGGCTAATAAGAGCCAAATGGGTGGGTGCCTACGGCATCTAGCATGGTCTATAGAGCTGGAGCAGCTCCTAGTGGGGAGGCCAGGTGTGTGTAGTAATTTCTGGTTGATCCTGCTTGCTCCTTTTGTTTGGGGCTGAAATGAGCTCAGGCAGTGTGTCCAGGGTACGCTACAGCAACCTTGCAGATAGGTCTGAGCACCTGAATAGAGCCTTCACCCACTCTGAAGAGGTGCAGAGGGACATAAACAATGGCACTCACTAGCTTCTCTGCTTCAGAGAATTCCCACATTCTCCAACGAGGCAGCTCCCTAGCCTTCTCTACATAGCCTCTCTTTTGTTTGTTGTACAGAAAGTGGTCATATGTAAAAGAGACCTCTATGCAGGCTCTATGTGCCAGATAGTTTTGGGACTCCAGTTGGAGCAGGGCAGGTACTTATGGCATCTGGAGCACTGGCCTGTTGGGCTGGAGTGACTCCCAGCAGGAAGGCCAGGTGTGTGTGGTGACACCCTATTGTTCCTGCTTGCATTCTTTGTTTGGAGGCAAAGGGCTCTGCGCAATGTAGCTGGGAACACACTGCCTTGATCTTGCAAGTAGGTCAAACTACCAAATAGTCCTTTCTTTGAAAAACTGTCTATTCAGGTAAGTTGCCCATTAATAAATTGGACTGTTTGGTTTTTATTTTGGTGTTACATTGTATGAGTTCCTTATATATTTTGGATATTAACCCCTCATTGGATGTAGCATTTGTAAATATTTTCTCTCATTTAGTAGGTTGTCTTTTCATTTTGTTGATGTTTTCCTTTGCTGCAATTTAAAAATTTTGTTTCCTTTGTCTGAGGAAACATAGTCAAAAATATTATTAATAGTGATATTCAATAGTTTAATGCCTATGTTTTCTTCTAGGTGTTTCATGGCTTCAGGGCTTATAATTAAGTCTTTCATTTTGACTTTCTTTTTGTGTGTGGTGTAAGAAAGTAGTCTAATCTTATTTATTTATTTATTGCATATATTTGTCCAGTTTACCCAGCACCACTTTTTGAAGAGATTGCATTTACTCCATTGTATATCGTAGTCTCCTTTGTCATAGATCGAATGACCATATATGTGAAGATTTATTTTTGGGCTCTTTATTCTATTCCAGTGACTTGTATATCTATTTTTATGCCAATAATATACTGTTTTAATTATTGTAGCTACCCTGTCAAGTTAGGGGGACTTAAACAGTGGTGCTTACCAGCTCTTTTGGTTCAGAGAATTCCTGCAGTTCCTGGAAGGCTCCCACAGCTTCCCAACCCTTTCTATTCAGTCTCTTTCTCTTGTTTGTTGTTTAGAAGATGATCATTCAGCCCTCAGGTATCTTCCAGGTATAATTCCTTTTTGTATATTTGTATATTTGAGTTTTCTCACGGGAGGGGACAATTTTGGTGTCTTCCTATGCTGCTGCCATTTTGCACCTTCACTTGCTTAGAATTTTGAAAACTAGGTGTTAAGTCTGAAACTGTGAAGCATCTGAAGTTGTACTCTAATTGCAAACTAACAAGTTAGTTTGCCACAGTTCTATATACATATAATGCAGAAGACACCAGACTCTTGATCAGTCAGAGACCAATGGTTTACCACTCTCAGCAAGAACAATAGTCATTGTAGCATCTTGTATCAATTCCCCATGCCCCATGCCCTAACTCCCAAAAGATGATGTGATAGATGCCAGATGTTTATCTACACATGCAGTGGTGTTCCACAGGAAAGAAACCCCATAATTAGGAAACTTGGTGCTTTGATGTGGCTGCTAGCACATCTACCTGTCTTCCCCTTTGGAGAGAAAGATTGTCTTGGAATGTCAGCAAATCTCTCCATGGAGGGAAGAAGAGTAATAAATCTTTACCATCCTGGATGTCTCCAAATCTCCCCAGGGGAATAAATACATTATCTCTAGCTTCCAAGGCTGTTTGCTATACAAACATGTCCTTTGCTTAGAAGGGTCAGGCCACAAAAGAATAGACGAAATCAGTGGATAATTATCTAGTAACACTGAGCTGACATTCTGGAAATTGGTTTTTAACAGAAATCAAAGTCAGTAACTTCCGTAGAGTAAGAGAATATAACATTAAAACCAAATATCGAGAAAGGTACATATTTTTTAATCATTGTGTATAATTAGAGATCAAATTTTCCAACAACTCTTTTTTTTTTTAATTAATGGAGAATTCACTTCCACTTCTCTGACAGCCCATTTCACAGTTTTTGAGGTAAACCTGAAGAGAAGAAGGAGAAGGGAGAGCAAATTATGTATCAGATTTATCTTATAAATAGAAACTCAGTAAATTTCTTTTTTTTCTTTTCTTTTCTTTTTTTTTTTTAACCATAATAGCACTTGAAATGTTACACTACTTGTGCTAGTCAGTTTGGGATGCTGTTACAAAATACCGTAGACTGGGTGGCTTAAACAGCAAACAATTTTTTTTCTCATATCCTGGAGGCTCGGAAGTCTAAGGTCAAGGTGCCAACCGATTTGGCGTCTGGTTTGCACCCTCTTCTTGGTTTTCAAGCAGCTGCCTTCTTGCTGTATTTTCACATGGTGGGGAGTGAGTTCGCTCAGGTCTCTTCTTACAAGAGCAATAATGGCATTGGGAGCTCTGCCCTCATGACCTTACCCAAACCTAACTACTCACTTTCCAAAGGCCTCATGTCTCAGTATGGTCGTGTTGGGTATCAGGGCCACAACCAATTTGGGAAATACACATTCAATCCACAGCACTACTCTTTGACCAATGACTATTCTTTTTTTTTGTAAATTATTTTTCAAGCAAAACCACATTAAATAATATCAAAAATAATATTTCAACATTAGAGTTTCTGGCAATAAATTTTCATCATATCATCTTTTTGGTATAAAATGTATTATTTTTTTTTTTTTTTTTTTTTTACCTATATTGAATTATTGTCAGATAATTTTTATATTTTAGTTTCTGTAAAATTGGGTATCGTAGGTTGTGATGGAATGTCATACTTTTCTTTCTATTAAAACAATAGCTTTTCACTTAATGGCAAGTTCGTCAGAAATGAATTAAAATATGAGGAAAAGGGGTTTGTTTATCAGCTTGTGAAACTAATTTTAAAAATATTATCACCATCTCCTCTGTCCCAGCCAGGTCTAAGAGTGAATGCATGATGGTTCCCACCTTTAGAATTATTATTGGATTACCTCTTTAACATTTCTCCCTGATAAAAATAATTTGTCATCATTGGGCATTGTTTCGATGGTCACACCAACAATAGAAACAAGAACCGAGGAACTAAATTGCACTGAGGACTAGAGTTGGTTGTCGAAAAGGCTTTTCTATTTTGTATTAGGAAAAAATACACCACTCACTCATTCAGGTCTAAAAGGAGCTCTATGGGATCTCTGGTTAAGCTAATAATTTTGATGCCTAATTATCAAACTAACGCTCTTTATTTCTTCAACATTTTTAAAGGCTATAAAAAAGAAAAAAAAGAAAAAGGTGAAGAGAAGGGCCTCCTAGTGGTTGCCCTCTTCATATTTTCTATTGGCAGAAGCATTTCAGTTCTAACCTCAAACTTGCACTCTCTACTCCGAAATATAAAAGTCTTGCCATTCATCGGACCCACACTTCCAAGAAGGCAGTTTTGGTCACATCCATTGTTAAATGAGTCTGACAAAGATCTCAGCACTCACTGGAGCCACCTATCCAATAGCAGAGTTTAATGCCTCTGTTTTCTTCTAGAAGTTTTATGGTTTCAGGTCTTACATTTAAGTCTTTAATGCATTTTGAGTTTATTCTTTAAACAGTATAAGAAGGTGGTCCAGTTTCATTTTTTCGCATGTGTCTGTCCAGTTTTTCCACCACCATTTTGGGAAATATACCATTAACCCTTTTCTCATTTAGAAAAAAAAAGTGCAGCTCGCTGCCAGCATTAATTTAACATCACTCATAGGAATGCTATGTTTTCTAGAATTTGACATTTTTATTGATTAAGAATTACTGCATTTTGTAAATGGAACTGCCACTACAAAAAACAGAATGCTATAAATAGAATGTCATTTGTTTCCAAAGATTATAGCTATACTAGAGCAATGCAATAATAATAATAAAAGCAAGATATTTCATGGAAAACTTTGAGGGTAAGGTTAAGACTGTAATCTGTGAGTTATCTCAAGGTAAACACTGCAGCCACAAGTGCTGTAGGTGAGTATTCTCGGGGCAAACGGGAAATGGGTTGAAGAGATGGTGTTTGCCCCATTGTATATTCTTGCCTCCTTTGTCATAGATTAAATGACATGTAGGTGTGGCTTTATTTCTGGGCCCTCTATTCTGTTCCATTTATCTGTGTGTCTGCTTTTATGCTAGTACCATGCTGTTTTGATTACTATAGCCTTGTCGTATAGTCTGATATCAGGTAGCCTGATACCTTCAACTTTGTTCTTCTTTCTCAAGATTGCTGTCGCTATTTGAGATCTTTTATGGTTCCATATACATTTTAGGATTATTTGTTCTAGTTCTCTGAAAAATGCCGTTGATATTTGACAGGGATTGCATTGAATCTATAGATTGCCTTGGGTAGTATGGTTATTTTAACAATGTTGATTCTTCCTACCCATCAGCACAGTATATGCTTCCATTTATTTGTATCTTCTTTAATTTCTTTTTTCAGTGACATAATTTTCCAGGAACAGGTCTTTCACCTCCTTGGTTAATTTGATTCCTAGGTATTTTATTGTTTTTGATGCAATTGTAAATAGGATTGTTTTCTTAATTTTTCTTTCCAATAGTTCATCATTGATGTATAAAAATGCAACTGACTTCTGAATATTAATTTCCAATCCTGCTACTTTACTGAATTCATTTATCAGTTCTAATTTTTTTTGGTGGAATCTTTAGGGTTCTCTCTATATAGTATCATGTCACCTGCAAATAATTACAGTTTTACTTCTTCCTTTCCAATTTGTGTGCCTTTTATTTATCTTTCATGTCTAATTGCTATAGCTAAGGCTTCCAATACTATGTTGAATAGAAGTGGTGAAAGTGGACATCCTTGTATTGTTTTGATCTTAAGAAAAATACTTTTACTTTTTCCCCATTCAGTGTGATGTTAGTTGTAGGTCTGAAATATATGGTCTTTATTATGTTGAGGTATGTTCCCTCTAGTCCCACTTTGCTGAGAGTTATTTTTAATTATAAATAGATGCTGGATTTTGTTTAACAATTTTTCCTGTGTCTGCTGATATGATCTATGATTTTTATCTCTCAATTTGTTAATGTGGTATATCACATTAATTGATTTATGAATATTAAACCAACTTTGCATCCCAGGAATAAATCCAGCTTGATCATGGTGTATGACATTTTTAATGTATTGCTGAATTTGGTTTGCTAATATTTTGTTGAGGATTTTTATATCAAGTTCATCAGGAATATCAGTTTATAGTTTTCTTTTTTTGTTATGTCTTTGTTTGGTTTTGGAATCAGGATAATGGTGGCCTCATAAAAAGGGTTAGGAAACCTTCTTTCCTCTTGAATTTTTTGGAATAGTTTGGGAAGAATAGGTGTTAATTCTTCTTTGGAGTTTTGGTAAAATTCACCTATGAAGCCATCCAGTCTAGGACTTGTTTTTTGGAAGATTTTTGATTACCAGTTCTATTTTGTTAGTGGTAGATTTTTGATTTTTGATTACCAGTTCTATTTTGTTTGGTCAGTTTGGATTTTCTGTTTCATCTTGACTCAGTCTTGGGAAATTGTATGTTTCTAAAAGTGTATCCATTTCTTCCAGATTATCCAATTTGTTGGCATATAATTGCTTGTAGTATTTTCTCATAAGTCTTTGTATTTCTGTGGAGTCTGTAGTTACTTCTCTTTAATTTCTGATTCTATTTATTTGGGTCCTCTCTCTTTTTTTCTTGATGAGTCCAGTTAGAAGTTTATCAATTATATTTATCATTTCAAAGAATCAGCTCTTGGTTTCATTGATCTTTTATGTGTTTTTCTACATTCTATTTTGTTTATTTCCACTCTGATCTTTATTATTTCTTTCCTTCTGCTCATTTTAGGTTTTGTTTGCTGATCTTTTTCTAGTTCTTTTAAGTGTAAGGTTAGATTGTTTATTTGAGATTTTCATACGATTGTGGTCAGAGAAAACACTTGATATGATTTCAGTCTTCTTAAATTTACTGAGACTAACATTTTGTGGCCTAACATGTGGTCTATCCTGGAGAGTGTTCCATATGCACTTGAGAAGAATGTATATTCTGTTGCTTTGCAAGTTGGCCTGCTTTTAATCTGTCACTGCGGTCACTCGTTCAACAAATTCCTACAAAGCACCAATTCTGTCATGCATTGTGACAGATACTGGGGTGTAGACATGGCCCATTACCACACAGAGCTAACAATCTAGCTAGAGCAGCTTATAGACATAAGACCTGTTTATTGCTATGAGGTCATGAGAGCACATAACCTGGTCTGTGGAGGGCAGGGACAAGCTTTCCAGAAAGGGTGAGAACCTGAAGCAGGAAGGGGAATGGTCCAATTAAAGAAGCCAATGAGAGTAAGATTGATTTATGCAGAGGGAACAGTCTGATTGAAAGACCAGAGGTAAGAGAGAACCTGGAGAAAGAGTATGCAAGGAACTGAAAAAGTCCAAAGGGTCTAAGTTCTGTGAAGAAATGAGAGTTAAGGAATATTAGGGAAGGTCATAAAGAAACTTGTGCATTATAGTAAGGTGTCAAAATGTCCCTAAGAACAATGAGACATCTCTGCAAATATTTAAGCGAGCCGTGTCATAAATAGACTTGCATTTTTGAAGGGCTACTCATGTTACAGGGTGAAGAAGAGAAGGTGAAACCTCTGTTTACTGTTTTATATCTGGCCTCCCATAAACTAACTTGAAGATGAGAATTTTTGTGTAAATGATTGATGAAGGAAGTGCTGCTTGAGGAGACATATAAGGAGGTGGGGGGAGCAAGACATGGATATGGAGGAGGCCACTCACAGGTACAGTCTCATGTGGAGACCCAGTCATAGACTGATCCTCATGGGAGCCCTTGAGAGTAAGTTATACTTTGGTGTTTGACCAGCCTCAGAGCAAGGAAGCTGTCCTTTCCTGCCCCTGCCAGTTGGTGATTGGCTGTGGATCCATCCCAGGTATAAACCTCCAGGAAGTACTAGCTCTCTTTACCGTGGGCGATGTAGCTCCAGTAGGCCAAGGGCAGTCCTCTGAGAATAGCTCCCAAGTGCAAGCTGTAAGAAGCACAGTACACAGAAGATGGAAGAGGGACATACAAAATGGGTAAAAAGGAGTCCAAAGAATCTGGGTAGGGCACCAACAGTGTCCCTGAAGAGGTAGTTTTAGTAATCAGGATTTCAGGAAAGAATAAAAGCAACTATGAGAGGAAGAGAGAATGATAGTGGTAGTGGAGAAAGATAAAAACAGACACATTTAACAGCTATGAGAAGGTGTGGAGAGACAGAGTATAGGTACTGTATAAGTACTTAAATAGTTTATATATTTTTAACTATTAGTAAGTATTACATGCTCTTTTCTAAATGGCACAAAGATTATAAAATAAACATATAACAATTTATGTTTAAGTAATTAAGTATAATATTTATGAATAGAGATTGCTATAGCACCCAGAGAGTCTGAGGCTTCATTCTTTATAAAATTCAAGAGAATATGAAATGCAAAAGAACACTGGTAATACTAGCCAATTAGTTAAAGGCGACATACAGATATGATGTAAATATGTATCTATTAAAAGAAAAGAAGAAAATCAAGGGTGTAAACCTTCACTGAGAGAAAACCGGTGCTAAAGAGATAAAAGCATAAGCTGCTGTTGCTCAGTAATTTCGTATGACTCTTAATCACACTGCTGTTTTTTTGATGAGTTCTAAACAGTGGATTCAGTCAATTTGCCCAGCAAGATTTAAAAGGTAGAGTTGGACTTCTCTTCCACAATGCTATTGGCTAATTTATCATAGTTTATTTAATAAAAAGAAGACAACGCATTAATTTTTCTGAAAGCCTGTTTGGTTGGATGCCTTTGGAAAAAGTAAATAGATTAATCAAGGAATTAGTTTCATTAGCCAATATTAAAATTCTACTTTGTCAAAATATTTCATTGTCCTTCAAGTTAATTTCACTAATGGAGAGACTGGCTAGAAAAACATGTACGAAAACGCAATGTACTGATATAATTCAAGACTTTCTTCTAATGCTTCTTGGAGAAATACATATTTGGAAAATGGAATTTTCATTAGCATTCTCAAAATAGTACCTGGATAACGTAGAAAATGGGTTTATCAATGAACTCTTTGCCTAATGTTTATTTTACAAAAATGGGAAGCATTGGCATGCTGAAAAAAATCTTTGTGTCTTTAGGAATCAGTAACATTTCTTTAGAAAAAGGAAATCAGGTTCCCAGAAGGTCTAGGACAGCATTTAGGTACATAGGAGGAAGTTCCTGTTGCCTAATAAAAAAACATGCAGTGCTGAATAAGACTAGATCTTTTACTTATCTACTCATCACGCTCTGACATATCATTAATTTCTCTTAGCCTTGATTTCATTTAGGAGGGGTGGTGGTGAAAGCACTGACAAATCTAATATCATCGGCTTTGGTTAACCTTTCTTGTAAATGGGAAGATGCCCCCTTCAGGCATGTGATGTAATTGGGCTGATGCTTACAGCTGTGCAGGCTCTGGATACATCCTGCAGGACTCTTAGGTTTTTTTGATTAACAATGACTCTGGATTTAAAACCTTGTGGCTAGCCATTGTCCTGGCTGGGAAGTGGTGTGGGGTGTGGGATGTGGGGCCTGAGGGGCTGGAAGCCCATTGGAGTAAATTCTATGGTGGGGTGGGAAGTGAGGGCCAAAGAGGGTACACAATTGTAAAGGAGAATCTTAGCATATATCATGGGCCTTTTTTTCCCCCAGCCTCTGTCTGGCTTTCTATACTTAGTTAAGAGAATAGCCATGAAATAGCACATTAAGTGCTTCAGTTCGGTGGGAAAACATGAGGTGTATCTGCACTATCCAAAACAACTGGCTCCAAAGTAAAAATTTCAGCTATCCAAAAATTTGGTCTACTAAACACCAAATACTCATTAAAAAATTAAATAGCTGATTGTTTGGATGTCAACTACCGTAAGTTAAAAGAACTACTAATGTTATAAAGACAATTCTATCTTAAACTTGTGTTCAGCAACCCTATTTAAAAATTCAAAGTCGTTAACCTGAACTGAAACTTCGTTGACACCTGTATATCTTCTTATTCATGCTAAGTCAGCTGTTTGTCCCATTTCCCTTAATTATCAAATGACACAATTTCCTCATGCCACCTTGTCCCCAGGACTTGCTATCAACCATGAGACATTATGTGTGCCCTCCTTTTCTTTCCTGCCCTGGTGCTATACATTTTTCTAAATACACACATTTCTCTACTTTCTTTCCTCCAGGCTCAAAGAATGAAGAGTCGATCCCTCCTTCTTTTCCAGCTCATCTATGCACCATCACCCTTTTGCCTATAGGACTGGAGAAAATTTGGTTAGAAAAACTTACACATCAATTCTTTCAACTGTTGCAAACTGATTCAACTGCTCCACTTTAAGCAAAATTTTTTCTAAATAAATCAAAACCAACTGATCTCTTCTTGAACAGTACTGGAGACAACCAGATTTATTTTAACTTTTATTTTTCTATGTGTCACATTTCTCCATTAGTCATTATATAACCCAATTTGTGCCATTTTTTCCCATAATGTTTTATATTTTCCATGTTTACAAGTGAGATGTTATTTGCTATATTTAATTTAGATGTGCCCTGGGGACACAGAAGATAGCAGGGGTCTAATTAATTTCATTAACTGTTAAATTTCCTCAATATTTAGGACTAGAGCATCTCTTTCTCATCTGTATCTGTTCCCTAGGCCATCCCACTCACAATCACCAACTCAGCTGCTGTTTGCCGGTTTGCAGACAGATATTTTTATCTCTAACTCAAAACCCTCTTCTGAGCTCCTCCTTATATAAACAATGGTTACTTTTATATACAATGATTTATTTGCTACATGGTTTGTTATCCATAAGTGTTTGTTGAATAAATAAAGGAACAAATTAGTTACATGTTTCTAAATCCCACTATACAGAAAGCAAGTAGAGAAACAACATACTATAGTAAGCAAGTTCCATGTATTCAAAACTCCAGGACCTAGCTCACTTTCTGTCTGGAGTTATACAATTTTTATTTTTATTTTAAGATTTGTTACTTCCACAGATTCCAGAATATTTTGCCCAAAAGATGTCTTTAGTTTTTCACTGTAGATTTTATGTTGTATTATCTACTATTGAGCTCTTTTTGTTATGGAGTAAAGCAGAATCTTACCGTGGATTTAGATTTGACTTTCCTCCTGCCGTACTTCTTCTAGCACCACTGTCCACGGATTTCCTGACTGTCTATACTCCTCTTGATTTTCCATGATATTCCAAGTCAGGAACTGACTTACATCGAGACTTAAACAATGAGCTGCTGCTCATAGGAGTCACTAGTCTGATTATGTACTCTCTTTCCTTAATAGAATGGTGGCCTGCCTTATTAAAACTCTGTTACACCAGTGGCTGGGTGACCATACATTAAAAGATTTGTGTGCTGTCTTGTGAAATGTGCATGTATGAGTGACCTATACTGAATACAGGATGTTTTTCATTGCATACATATGGGTTTAAGGACCAAGTGATGGGAGAAAACAATGTGCTCATCTCTTCTTTCCTAGTGAATCAATTGGAAAAAAAAAATGTACTTTCTAGAGGCTGCTGGTTTAGATATTTAGTACTTTAGAAATGAAGGTGTCTACGCACAGATGCTTTCCTTGAATTATAAACTGAAACTGCCATCTGGCTATTTGGGACTTCTACGACTGTTAGGGGGAACAGCCAAAGTGGGTTACAGTGTTAGCTTTGAAAATTGATACTATCAAGGAGAAATAGGGTTGCTTTATACAATGGGGGCAAGGAGGAGTGTGTCATGGTTGGGGGATTCCCTGTGATGGTAGGAACCCTCAGAGATAGAGGTTTGGCCATCTCACCAGTTAATGAACAATTATCAGCCAAAGTAATAATGACTGGGAATGATAACCAGCAGGAAGAAGTCACAAATAGCAACTATTTGTAAAAATGAGATCATAACCTTATAGTTGCTACCTACATTTCCTTCCAGGCCATGATTTATATATGTTTACTTATGCTGATTTTAAAATTCATCCTACTATTAACTTAATTCTTGTTCCTTTTTCTCTATGCTATCATGTTATATGGCATATATTGGAAATGGTTAACTATCCAGTTGAGTTCAAAGGAGAATATGGAGACAGGATCATGACAAATTTAGAAGTGACATCATCCAGAGATCTTCAACTAGACCTGGATGCAGTGAATAAGATTTGAAGTTTTCTCTCTTTGAGAAGAGTATATTTTAAGAGGTGAAGGGTAATTGCATTACACCACCTAGGAGTCATTTGGTTTGGGAAGTGGCGGGGGGGGATTTGAACAACTAAAGGAGTGATCAGTGGAGGACATCTGTACTTTCTATGAGCTACTCAGCATCCCAGCCCCTGCTTCTGTTTGGGGGGGCCTCTTTTATGAGTCCCAATAGGAGACAGAGACTATTTCTACTTCGAATTATAGAAGGCTTGATGCTCAATTATACAGTATTCTTGGCAGCTGAGAAGCAAGCATTTGACTTAGATATGGCGGATCACACTTGCTTGGTCTGCATTTGAGTCTGGAGGTGGAGATGCAAAGCACCTACAACCAGTGAAGAATAAATTTTGCAACTGGGCAGCACCTAATTTTTAGAGTCCACCACAGCATTCGGTTTTTAGGGGAAGTGAAAGTGCTGTCCCTTCTAGACAGGATCTGTGCCAAGGTGTGTCATGGCCGCTGGCTGCCTGCCCTTGTTTTCTATTGTATTCTGAGCTCAATTCCCTGGCCCTCATGGTCATTCTGAAAGCTATCTAATATCTTTTCAATAAATTATTTTTCTGTTGACATCTCCCAGAGTTGCTTTCTGCTTCTTCCAACTAAGAAGCTTGAGTTATGCTCTGAAGAAACCTACAAGGGGCACTTCTCTGAGGGTCAAGCATTTCAAACCCACACGCATGTGGGATGCAGGCTGTGTCTCCAAAGGAACCCCAGGACCCAACTCACTCAGGATCCTCCAGAAAGGCCGGCTTGGTTGTGTAAAAGCAGCATCTCTATACAGCCACTTGTCCTCAGTAGTGGAGGCGTGAGGTTAATCCTGTGGTCTCATGGCTACATGATTCACAGAGACTGTCTCAGTGCTCTGAGTCATAGGAAACCTCAGGTGGGCTGCGGAGGCCCAGGAAATGTTTGTGGTATTTTCATCCTGATGTTGCAATAAGAATATTGTCTATAAATCTTGCCCATTGGCCTCAAAATGCCAAAAAGATATTAGCATAAACTTTTAAAAAAATAAATGAGTGAACCAAAGAGGGGGCAAGTAGAAGGAAGTGGAATCCAAAAATACGTGATTGTTATTTTATTCATAAAGTAAAAATGACTGAAGGGTGGGTACGGTCTTTGTTTTTGTTTTTGATACCTTAGAGTAGAAATCAACAGGAATTTATTATACAGAATGGGGAAAAAGACAAGTCTCCAAATTAGCAACAAATGGGTAAATCCTTTTCTAAGCAACTTGTGAGATCATTAACTAATCACAGGGCTTGGCTAAAATGGGAAATTCGAATTATCTAGTTTATTGGAAAAAAAGCTCAGTAGAGCATCCTTATCTAATTTTTAATATGAAACATATGTGGACATTCAGAATTCTCATGAATAGGAAAGAACTGTTAAAAATGTAACCATGGAAGGCTAATCAGATAATGGAGGTGAAAAATGGGAAGTGTTTATGATCTTACGAAGATGAAAGAAAACATTTTTAAATTTAATTGAACTCGAAGGGTGCAGAAGTTCAAGCATTGAAAGGGAAATTCTGTGGCACAGCCAGAGGAAAAAACCAGCATTTAAAAATATAGAGAGAAATATATTGTGAAGTACTATATAAAGGTAATTTCACTGAAGCAAGAGTCTTTGGCTTTTGGAGTGCAGAAAGTAATTATATGAAAAGTGGAACTAAGGACACATAATACTTTATGCTTATCCATAATACTAGCTTCTAACAATTTACAAAGTAGTTTATAGTGTTAAGGATTAAGGTTGTAGCGTGGTTGAATATGCAAAGGCTCGAAATAAGCTAGGCCTGGATTTGAATTCTAGTTCTGTCACTGCATATTTCTAGGGTCACTGTAACAATATACCACAGACTGAGGTGGCTTAAACAATAGCAGCTTATTTTCTCTCAGTTCTGAAAGTTAGAAGTTTGAGATCAAAGTGTCATCAGCGTGGGTTTCTTCAGAAGGTCATAGGGGTCGACTCTGTTCCAGGCCTTTCTCCTTGGTTTGTGTCTTCTTTTCCTCACGTCTTCACATTGTCTTCCCTCTGTAACGTGTCTGTGTCCAAATTTCTTTTTCTTATAAGGACACCAGATGGACTAGGGTCCACTCTAATGATGTCATTTTAATTTACATACTTCTTTAAAGATCCTATATCAAAATATATTTTGAGCTACTGTGTGTTAAGACTTCAATATATAAATTTGGAGGAGACATAATTCAGCCTGTTAGAGACATTTACTCTGGTTTCTTGGACAAAATTTCTGAGAAATCTTCCTTTCTTTAAAATTGGGAGAAAAGATTTTTGTAAGATAAGAGGTAAACCACCCACAGTCATGGCTAGCTTATAAGAACTAAAAAAAAAAAAAAAAGTCAACCATATTATTGCTATTATTGTGATAAACTACAGCATGACTGTGAAAAGCACAGAAAGGGAAACCCTCAAATATTCTAAAAGTATATTACTCGAGCACTATGAGTTCAGAAAAATCTCGGCTCCACAGAACTTTTCTCTGATCCTCACGAATGAGGTTGTCCTTTTCTCCTCTTTCCTGACCCACCTAGGTCATTAATATCTCTTACTCAGCCAAGAAAATAGGCATCTAGCTCAAAAAAAAAAAAAAAAAAAAAAAGCTTTTTCTGCTCAGATACTGTTTCAGGTGAAAAAAAAAAAAGAAAGGAAAGAAAAAGGCAGTAAAAAGGAAGAGTTAGAGTATACTAAATTTCTTGCATGCCTGAAAGCTACTTTTCCAATCATTTTTTTAAATAAAAAATTAATTTTACTAACAACATAAATATCCTCATCATTAGGTATAATCTTTGTATTTATCTTAAGTATTATTTGGAAACTTGCAAATGCTAGTCATTTTCTCTCTCTCTATATATACACATATTCTATATATAGAGAAAATATATGTGTATATATATATATACATATAGTTTGATAAGTGGCAAATACAACTTAATGTTGAATGATCTAATTCTCTTAGAATGTCTGTCTTTAAAAATGTAAAAAGTCATCTAATCACTTAAATCAGAGGGTTGGTTCTATTGCAGCTTGCAGAGGGCTGAGCCAGTTGGAGGTGAAGCTGAGAAATGCCAGCAGAGGGCAGCAAAGTGCTAGGCAGATGGAGCTGTGGAGGGATTCTGAGCAGAGGGACTCAGTGGAGGGACTGATACACAGGAGATGTGGGAGCCATCTTGGCAGGTGGGTTTCCCTCTAGGCGAGTGGTTCTCAAATTTTGCTGCATGTTAGAACCACCTGGGGAGTTGTAAAAAACTCCTGATGTCCCAAAGTTGAGACAGCCCAATTAAATCAGAATTTCTGGGACTGGGAGTCAAGCATTGGTATTCTTTAAAGAGCTCCAGTTGTCCTAATGTGGTGCCAAGTTTGGGAGTCGCTGCTCTGGGTGGAACTAATAAAGAGAAAAAGGTAGAGGTTATATAGAAGAGGTTGTCGGAGCATGTGTAGCAGTTGATTAGGAGCCCAGAGGACCAAATTTGGGATTTGAGGGAAGACTGGGACAGAGAAGAGTAAAAAAACAGCCAGGTTCAGTACTCAAATTATAGCTACCATCCTAGGGAAGAGGACTTTGAAAGTTTCCAAATTGCAATCACACTGCAAGGCATGTGTAGTGCTTCGAATGTAGCTTTTAAAACACGTTAGAATAATAAATGAGATGATGGTCAATAGTGCTATTTGATGAGATATGGCAAATACAAAATAAAAACAGACCAAGTTGGTAAGAGTATGAAAGAAATGGGTGAAAGTTACCCACAAAACAGGCAAAGGCAGGAAGTTATCTGAAATACCTATCCAGGAGCCCTGTGCAGGAGGCCAAGGCAACGGCCACCCCCACCAAGTAACTGGGCCCAGGAATCTCTTTGGTATATGAATCACTAAGGAGAAAGGCAATTTGAAGAAGTTTCCAAGAAGTGTTTATGAACCCTAAAATTTAAAGAATGAACAGGGAGAAGTTTTTAAAAAGTTTTTGTAGAAAGAGAATTTATAGATCAGAGAATTAAAAGATATT
This sequence comes from Pteropus medius, assembly GCF_902729225.1. Lineage (NCBI taxonomy): Eukaryota > Metazoa > Chordata > Mammalia > Chiroptera > Pteropodidae > Pteropus > Pteropus medius. Next base: position 26,201,310 of record NW_024349802.1, on the reverse strand, counting down.
TGAGGGAGGAGAAATTCTGACTCTACCATGCCTTCAGCTCTTGAGAATTTAATATATTTATGAGGAAAGGCATTTGTGACTATTATATCTGTTTGTTCAAAGTGTTATTGCAACCTGAACAGGTAGTTTGAGTTGGAGGTGTTAAGAACTTGTCAACCATTTGAAGAAAATGATTTTTTATTTGTTGTGACTCAAATAATATTGGCTTTTTCAAGCCCTGTTATCCTAGAATTTTGACAAATAATCAATTCTGATGTCCTGAGGGTTGACAGAACACAGACTCTTTCCTTGATGCATGATTCTCATTTTCTTAGTGTTGGTCAGGTTTGTTAGGACACAGCTGGGCCCCCAGAGTTTCTGATTCAGAGGGGCTTGTGGATAGGCTTTTCTCAGAAGTTCCCCAGTGATGTCAATGCTGCTGGTCTGGCGACTACACTTTGAGAACTGCTACTTTAAAGGAAAATATTCTTACCATTTTGTGATGAAGATAATTCATGATTACAGAGGTACATGGAGAGTGCTTACCTCTGCTTGGCTCAGTGATTTCAACTTTACACATTAGAATTACCTGGGGAATGATGAAAGTATTGATATCTAAATTCTACCCCGAGATAGTCTGTTGCAATTGATCTGGCAGGTGGCCTGGGCATTAAGATATTTAAATTTGCAAGTGACTCAAATATGCAGCTAGGGTTGAGAGCCATTAGTAAGCTAGCCAATCCACTGGTCTTTTGTTTGTCTCTGGATAGTCTCAGAATTTCTGCAGTCAAGATGATGAATAAGTCTGACATTTGACACAGGCTTTTTATGGGTCTGCACAGTTTGAAGCGCTTCATGTGGATTATCTTATTTAAACTTCACAGTAAGAGATGTATTATCTGATACCTCTGCAAGAACAGTGTCTTGGCTTATGGCTCTGCAGCAAATTATAAAACTGGTTGAGATTTAGCAAAAATATATTGGCTCCAGAACACAAAAGGAAAACTGAAAAATTGAAATTAATATTAATCATTGTGACAATAAAATGATAAAACTCTCTCAAACATTTTAAAAAAGACCTCTCATAATTAAAGGGTAAAAGTGTTTTTTAAAATGTGCTTACTCTTATATTAGGTACAAGTCCCAAAGTGCCTAGTTCCTATGAATGTCTTCAAATGACCCTGCTCATTTGAAGAAATGACAGAAATTATTATTATTATTATTAACTCCACTTTCTGGATGAGAAAATTGAGGCACAGAGGATTTAAGTAATTTGCTTTTAGTCACATGGCTAAGAGAGGAAGAAAGAAAGAATTTTAACTCAGAGATTCTGATTTTGTGAGCCAAATGTAATGTAATATAATTTATCTCTTATACACACATACGAAGATACACACATGCCTTTTGAAAAAATTCCTCAGGGAAGTTGTAAAGGAATTGCAATTTGAGGCTGTTTTAAACCCTTTCAGAGAACCTATGAATCACTAAACTACTTGGCTTGTTTTCAACAGGGCAGGGCTGCTGAATGCAGCTGCTCAGGAGGCTCCATGCAGATTGTGTGAGAATGGCACCCCTGTAATTAGACAATGTGTCAGCCTTGCATCTTGGTTATTAATTTATGCATCTTGGTTCTTGTTAAATATTACCTAAAGGGAAGAAAAAGTTAAAAGAGTATTCAAAAGAAACCCTTGGTTCACTTCAAGTTATAAACTCTTGAACATTACATAGGATTTTATCCCCTTGATTTAAAAAAGAAATGGGAAACCCAAAGAGCTTACTTAGGTCATGTGACTCCCCCATCGCACCCCCACCCCTTGTCTTACTGCAGTTATGGGGAACCAGGACTGGAAGACAGACCCAGAAGGCCCCATGGCTAGTAGGTATGATGCCTACTAGCATTTTCCACAAGCCAGATTTCAAAGTTAAGAGATGTGTTACGTTTCCACTAAAATTGTCATCCTCTGGAATGGAAGCTGGAATTCTGGAAGTTTGGAATTCTTTCTCCTCTCCTGCCATCTGGTGGTGCTTCTGAGGCACACTTCTATTCAACTGGCCCTGATCCCGACAGTCATTTCTACATTTGTTTGATTTTCAAGGTCATTACTGCTAAAATCATCAAGTCACATTCTTAGGAGATTTTTATTTGATATTCAGGACAGAGCGATGGCTTATGATTCTTTTTATAAAGCAGAACATTTCATTTCTGCTATTTTGCTTCTAAAATTTGAGTTAATTATGTGAGTTAATTATGTGTTAAATAATATGACTGAATCTATTCAATCTACATTTTAAATAGAATGGAAAAGTAAGATGTGCAATTGTATTAAATTGGATGTTTATGTCAACATATGAATTACTAGTTGATGTGATATCAAGTTGAAAGAAATAAATGCAGTTTAAAATTTTTTCCTTTAGAAATGAATGCTTGACTGCAGCTCTTGTTGCTGATTTTCTAGTATCTTTAGGTAGTTGCCAGTGTTACACTTGGAGTTAATGAAAATTGAATCAGTTTCATTCACATTGTTAAAAATTATCTATTAAATCCATCTCTGGAATAATCCAAGACTTTTTTGTCCTTCTGCTAGCCGTAACAGTAAAATCTCCATCCTCTAACTTCTCTGAAAAAATAAGAAACTGTGGCAAACATCAGCCCGCTCCCGCAGTTGCCAGCTGCTCTGTAACCTGCTGAATCTATTGGACCTCCACCTTAGGGATCCAGAAAGGAGTCATCTGTCTTTCTCATTAAACGTCAATCTGGCAAATATACTTCCCTCTGGAACACAGGTCAAGTCTACCAAGCAGTGGAGAAAAACTTCATCATATGAAAATCAAACACAAAATTATAAATAATAAATAAGGGGCTGAAAGAGACTTCAAATGATCATAGCCACATCTTCAAGTGAAACCAGCAATTAAAAAATGAAGAACAGAAAAATAAAATGCACACTTTGGAAGAGATAACAATATTTTGATTTGCCAAATGTCCACATGTAATTAGTGTTTTTTTCTCAACATATAACAGCAACCAGTATATACAAGAAGCCTGCCCATGATTTGTTGATCAAAGGATACAATGAATACTAAATAAACACTTGAAAATTAGTCTGAAAATTTATAGTTGAAAAAATATTTTAAAATATTGATATCATTAGTCAAAAATTTTATAAAATATTTGAAAATTATTAGTATGTGAATATAAAACTGAACATAATTTATTGAGTAAAGAAGACAATAAATACCAAATGCTTGGAAATTATTAATTTTATCTTACATATGCCACATTTTTTGTATTCTGAATTTCCAGCTCAATTTTTTAGTCCTATTTATAAAAATGGGATTAAAAAAAGAGAAACATCCTGAAGTCTCTTGTGAAATTAGATTAATTTCATTCAATTCAGTCATAAATAATATGACTGAATTAACTGGTACCAGTGTGTTCATTGTGTCAATGTGCAACATTTTATAATGCCTTATTTACCAGCTTCTTAAGCAAAAGATGTTTCTTCATGTACACAGCCAGGCTACAGTTTGTTTTCCTTCACATTGTATGATAATTTTAGAATGAGAAATGTTTAAAAAAATCCATTTACCCTATGACAAGAAATAGGGACAGAGAGAATCTTGATTTGCCTCAGGTCAAAGCTAGAAAAAGAGGTGGAATGAAGTCCCAGGTTTCTGGACTCTATGTGCTGTGCACTGCCCTTTACAATGTAAAGGAATTCCAGGCATAATCAACGAGGTAAATTTCATCATTTGTAGTAAAATAAAATCAACACTCTAGAACAGTACTTCTAAAATCAGCCAATTTTTTTATGAAGTCTCTTGGATGGACACATTTTGCTGTGATTTGTCAACTGGTTCAGTAATATAACAGCATTGGTGGGTGGAGAAGATGGCAGAAACACAAATCCATATGAATTCTCTTCAATGATTCCAGGATTGCACACCTGGACATCTTTGTCAATGCACTGTGAAATCCCCAAATCCTCAGACTCCTGCCTGATGAATTCCCAAGTTGTTGTGGCCTCCTGGGTCACATGGAGAAGGCAGTAGGCTACAGGCAGAGGTAGGAGGGAGCTTCAGGTCAAGAGAACATTACAGGGTTCTGGGATCCCCAGGGTGACCAGTGGCTTTGTGGATAAAAGGATGAAGTGATAAATGGATTGTTTTTATATGGTTTTAACTTTTTTATTTTGAAATTTCCTTTTTCATCTCGTGGCCAGAACAATTTCAAGCGAAGTTTTTCCAAGTTTCTGGGCCGTGGATGAGATTAGGGACAGTGTGAGGCTATGAGTCATTCTTTCACCAAAGCTTACTATGCCCTTGGTTTCTACAAGTATTTTTGACACCATATTCAGAAACTAAATTAAAAAAAAAAAAACAAACAAAACAATAAATCACTTGCCTATTTTCTGATCAGCTTATTGCTTTTCAACAGATAACTCTAACTTTTAAATATGAATTCAATGTACTTGAAAGTAGAAAGTAATCCTTAGAAAATACAGCTCAGTCAAATAAATACATTTGCTCATAAAAACTTCTGGCTCTTCAGTAAGCACTGAACCAGAGATAGGTATATTCTCAGTAGATGTCACTAAAAACACTCAAATAAAACCCCCTCTAGCTATTCAAGTTTAGGACTATGTACAATATAGCTTTTGTTTGGTAGTTTTATTTTAATCTGAATGTACAAAGACTTTCAGCAACTGTTCTTTATGGGCCTACATGCCACATAATGTTGACAAACTGGCATTTTATTGATGCAGAAAAGCCTTTCTAGTCAAGCAAGTAGGCATACCTATCTATTTTTCCTCTTAATATAAATATGAATCTTGTGCTTCCTGTTTCAGGTATTTTGAAACCATATAGAGAGATGGGTTGCCTTTTGCTTTCTAGAAAATGTATCCAGGTTGATGCTGTTGCTTATCCTCTGCAGAGCATTGCATTTGATGCAAGCGCACATTCACCTTTATTCCATCCTACTTCGTCTCATCCATTTTTTTTTTTTTTTATCAATGCCGTCTCCTGTTTGTGGACAATTGGGTTTCATTGCCCTAGATCTAGAAACTCAGAAGATTCTTGGGGGAGCCAGCTGCCATGTAAGATGTCTAGCCACACTGAGACCACCACACTGGAGAGGACATGTGTAAGCACCTGGTTGACAGCCTAGCTTAGCCCCAGCCTACAGCCAGCATAAACTGCCAGGCGTGAGAGTGTGCCACCTTGATAGTCCAGCTCACATGAGACCTAAGATGACTGCAGCTTCAGCAGTATCTGACTACAGTCTCGTAAGAAATCCCAAGTAAGAATTGCCAAGCTCAGAGTTTTGTGCAGAGAGAATTTTGTAAGGCCTTTGGACAGGATACTAGTTAAAAAATTGGTAAAAGATTCATAGAGAGCTGATGTTAGTGGTAGGAATATTTATAGCTTATAAACCCATAATCATCTCAAACATATCTCTCATGCTTCTATCTTTCGAGGCAAAATCAATGGGACTCTCTTTTCTCTCTCTCTTCCCTTGGTACATAACTTCTATCAAAGTGTCAGTTGCCATTTTGTGACTTTGGCTTTTCTTTGAGGATTTATTCTAACTGAATTGTCACATAAATGTTTGTGACAATGCAGTTTCCCCCTTCTGTCCCTGCACTATCTCGGGACTGACACCATTGTTCTCTCTGTATTGATCTTCCATTTGCATCTTACATCTTGAGTTTGAATCCACTCCAGCTCTCTTTGCTGTTCGGTGATCCTTTTTCCTTCACAATTCTTTGTCAAATTTATTTTTCTTTTCTCTAAACACTCTCAATCCCACCCCACCCCTTTTAAATTGTGTTACAATTGATTTTGGACATTATGTTTAAAATGAATTTATAGAATGATAACTGTAGAGAAAATCTAGAGAAGGGGGAAAAATTGACAGTTATTTAGCCTACAGAAAGTATTGTTTAGAGAATTTCACATACATGAAATAGAAAAGTAATATACATTCGTTACATAACAAGATGAATGCACTTAAGTGAAGAGTAGGACGTAAGGAAGATTAACCTCCTTCAGCAATGATTGTCCAGGCTCACTACAGTTGGATGGAAATCTTTCAGTTCTTCACATGTCTTATTTATACTCATCTCTGAAATCTCAAGTTAAAGTCACTCTGTCTAAAGTATTTAAAGGCATTTCCATTTTTTTTTAAACTAGGTAATATATTTTCCTTACAGCACTGATTTCATTTTAAGTATTGTATTTTTGAAATTTCGGTGATTTTGTAAATATTGTTGTTTATTTGGTTACTTACAGGCTGTCTTCCCTACTAGAATGTAAACTCTTGGGAGGAGTAGATTCTGCTATTCTTCTTGCTGCTAATTCACAAGCATCAACCATAGCTCTCAGCATACATAATAGCTGCTCAATAAAACTTATTAACTGAATGCTGGTAGTGCAGTCTCAAGATTGTCATAGTACCATCCTCATAGCTAAAATAATGGTACATGCTATTGCTGTAGAAATGGAAGGTATATTGAGGGAACTGGGCTACCAGAATTATTTCACTGATATTATTTAGATAAACAGATAAAAGATGGCCATATACGAGTTTATCAAGAAGACAAAGCTTGGCTACGGCAATTTTTCTTGTCATATTTCTTCTTTCCTATTTCTAAGCACACCAAGAATATTTGAATTTATATAAGGATAATTCTTAAGCCTCCGTCCCTGCCCCACCAAAAGCACCTTTAAGATACCAAGAAATTGATTTTGCAAGTTGCTTTAAGGATGTCATGACAGGTAGAGGGTGGCAAGGGGTTGGGATGAGTTAGACTGTCTAGCTTTCCTCAAATCACACATTGGATACTAACTTCTCTGATAATTGGTATTATTATCTTGAACAAATGCTTTTGATTTCCAAAAGAGAAAGGTCGAGGGGTGATTTAGGCCAATGCGTCTGACTTCATTTTTTTGACATTTGGAAGCACCCCCATTTTATAGAAAGCAGAATCAGTGACATCTCAGTGGATGCCAGCCAAGTAGAACTATGCAGTGGAGAGAACATGAGAACGAATGATTCTGAGACAGTCTGAGGTTGAATGTCCCTTGTGACACCTACCAAATCAGTGATCTCATTCAAGCATTGTAAGGCTCATGGTTTTTCATCTGTAAATTGGAGCTGATAATTGTGAAGTTTTAAGTAAATTGCTTATGCAAAATGCTACCATAGAGTAGGAAGTCAATATATGCCAATTGCCTGATAAATAATCCAGGGAATCCCGACATTGTAAGATTCTGTGATTGTTATGAACCAAATATAAGCATTTAAGCTAAATTTTTACATAAACCTTATAATTTCTCTTAAACTGGTAAACTATAGATAATATAATATACAAGAATAGGTTAAATATTTTTTTATTTTATTCACTTTTCCCTTCCTTTTAAGATACAGTTTACATACCATAGGAGTGCACAAATCTTAAGCTTGATGAGTTTTTTCTTAATGCGTACACTCATGGAACCACCATCCATATTGAAATGTAGGACATCACTGCACCATAGACGTCTCCCGTATGTCCTCTCTCAGTAATACTCCCTTCCAAAAGTAACCCTAATCTAACCTCTATCTCCATTGAATAATACTATCAGATTTTAAATTCCACATAAATGGAATAATAATGCATGTTCTATTTTGTGTTTTACTCAACATGTCCATGAAACTTATCCATGTTTTTATGTGAGCAATAATATTATTTTAAAGAAAAGCCCTGAGCTTGACAAGGAAAGAATTTTTTCAGAAATAAAAGTATCTCCTCAAAATGATTTACCCATTTTTTCTCTAAGTATACTCTATGCGAATTCACTGTTCTTCATGTCCTTTCTGAATGATCTGTTCTGTTTGTTATATCTACGATTCACCCTTCTTCATTTCTGCCATTTGGATGGTCCGCTCATCATATCTAATTACATAATCAAATTATGACACCATTTTGCAGTGCTATCAGATAAATAATGATGCTTTAGATTTTAGCAGTCAAGCATAAAAGAGTGCAGTAAACTGAAATTTTCACAAGTACAATGGCAAGGTCTTCCTGGTATCTTAAGAGTGAATGTGATTCATTTATTTCTGCATTGCTGTTTGCATTATTCAGTTTGATTTCTTTAGGGGAACAGAGCGTCGAATGTCCCTTAGGGTCAGATTTTGGAGTATTTTCACTTTAATTACTACAGACAAGGAAGGGGAAGTGAGAAAGCTTAGAATACAAGAGAGATAAATTTAACTGTTCCATAATATGACAAACATGACTCTTTTATTATATTAAAAACCTGAGCACAGATCTGACTCCGCTTTATTCTGTGGATATTGGGTTATCAGGGCCTGATGTCATTAAACATTCAAGTTATATGACTAATTGTTCTTTTATTCCCATACTAAGCAAGAATTTTCAGGGTATAGATTGGCAACTCACGAATTTTACCTTGGCAGATATACAGCTTATTGCAAATTACACACTTGGTATAAAGATCATATACGACAGCCTTTGTAAACCTCATCAGGTTGAGTTGGTATCCTTGGTCAGAACAGCTTTGTTGCATGGGGGTTTCTAAGTCTACGAGGCTGAGGGTTTGTCACCAAGGTAAGGGTGTGCAGTTAACTTTTCCCAGGTAATGCTCTGTTGCGGATGCTGTGCCTGTAATCCTCTGTCAGAAATGGAAGATTTATTCACCCAGCCATTGGGTCTGCTGTTACCTCTCTTTGGAATTATCTCTGTTGAAGAGAGTCACCTTGCTTAAGGTCATGTTCCTTCCTAGGGTAGCCTACATTCAGTGACTGGCCAGTGTAGGAGAATAAATGCTCCATTCTCTTGTCCTAGGTGGGAATGACTCTGAAGGGCCATTGAGTTCCAGAGCTCCCCATGGGATCAGCTGTGGTCTTTGTTAAGATCACATCGAGCATCACAGCTTGATTTCTCTTTCTGTACAATCCTGCTTCTTTTCTTTTCCATAGTGTTGATCCCAAGAGCACTCTCTAAAAAATATCTTGCATACCATATTAGAATCTAGTTCCTGAGAATTTTAACCTTCAACCCATTTCTTTACAATGGACTGAATTGTGTTTCCTCCAAAATGCATATGTTAAAGTCCTAACCCCATAATGTGATTTTGAGATAGGGCTTTTAGCAAGTATTAAGGTTAAATGAGGTCGTAAAGGTGAGGTCCTAATCTATAGGATTGGTGACCTTATAAGAAGAGAAAGAAAAGATCTCCCTTTTTCTCTTCCTCCCTCCCTGTGAGGACGTACCCAGAAAAGGTCATGTGAGCACACAGAGAGAAGGCAGCTAGCTGTCTGCAGGCCAGGAAAAGAGTTCTCACCAGAACCCACAATGCTAGTACCCTGATCTCAAACTTCTAACCTCCAGAACTGTGAGAAAATAAATTTCTGTTGTTTAAGCCAGCTGGTGCATGATATTTTGTTATGGCAGCCTAAGCTGATGGATGTACCCTCTGTCTGATTTCATGTCTTTAAACTGAGAACCAGTAAAAATCTATGCAAAGTACTTCATGTTGTCAGAGCTTTTTTACCTTTTAATAAGGAAATTATTTATTGAAGTTTAATATATGTGTAAAAAGTACTCACATCATAAGTGTACATCTCCATGAATTTTTATGAAAGGAGCACAACCATGAAACCAGCACACAGACCAAGAAATACAACCTTCTTTCTTTCCTGATATTGGTAATTTGAGTTCTCTTTATTTCTAGGTAGGGGTTTATTAATTTTTTTCATCTTTTCGAAGAATGAAATTTTGACTTTGCTAATTTCCCCTATTATTTATCTATTTTTCTATTCCTTTAATTCTATTTTCTTCAGCATTTTTCTTCTCTATTTTAGTCATTGCTCTTCTTTTTTCTAGCTTCTTAAGAAAGAACTTCGTATCATTGATTTTAGATGTTTTCATTTCTAATATGAACATTTACTGCTATAAAATTTAGTCTAAGCACTGAAAAGCATTCCTCATATTTGACATGTTGTATTTTAATTGTTTTCGATTCAAAATATTTCGAATTTCCCTTGTTATTTTATTCTTTGGCCCAAGGATTATTTAAAAACATGTGGTTTAATTTTAAAATATTTGGGGTTTTTATAGATATCTTGTTATTTTTTTTTTTACTTCCAGTTTAATATTATTGTCAGAGAACATAATTATTATGATATTAATCTTATGAAATTTATTGAGTTTTTAGTGGTCTAGAAGATGGTCTGTCTTGGTAAATATACCATGAACATTTATAAAGAATGTATGGCTTCTATAATTTTGGGGTGTAGTGTTCTATTAATACTAATTAGAATAAAGTGTTTAATAATGTTCAGATCATCTATATTTTTTCTGATAGTTTTGTGTAGTTCTATTAGTTTATGACAGGGGGTGTTATAATCATTAATGTGATGATGGAATTGTCTTTTTCTCACTTAAATTCTGCCAATTTTTCTTCATGGATTTTGAAATTATGCTATTAGAGACATACATATTTATAATTCTAATGTCTTTCTGATGAATTGACTCTTTATTATTATTTTTCTTCTTTGTCATCAAATTTCATTTATCTGATATTAACATAGTCACTTCAACCTTCTTAAGCTTACTGTTTAAGCTTACCGGTATGTATTTTTCCATCTATTTACTACATACTGATCTAATAGAATGTTCATAGTTGGGTCACGCTTTTTAAATTTGTTTGGAAAAAAAGTTTCCTTTAAATTGGAGTGTTTATTTCATTAGTATTTAAAGCTAGTTATTGACATGGCTAAATTTAAATTTATTATTTTATAGTTTAATTTTTGTTTATCTCTTCTGTTTTTATGTTCCTATTTTTCCTTTCCTGCTTTCATTTGGATTAATTGAAAATTTTTATAATTCCCTTTTAATTTAGTCATTGAGTTTTAAGCTATAGCTATCTGTATTTTATTTTATTGGTTGTTTTAGGGATTAAAATAAACACCTTTAGATTGTCACAGTCAATTTAGGATTGACATTGCACTAGTTTATGTAAAATTCTAAAACATTTATAACCCTTTATGTCTATGTACTGCCCCCTCATCACTTATGATGTAGTTTTTGTGTGTATCATGTCAAATTATGTTAAAAGCCCACTATATAGATAAGTTTTGCTTTAAACTATCATATGCACTTGAAGTTATTAAGAAGGAATTGTTTTCTAATTATTCACACATTTTCTATTTCCAGTAGTCTTCATTCTTTTCTGAAAAGTTATGTTTTTATTTGATGTCATTTGTATTCAGCCCAAAGAGATTTTTTGCTTGCTTTTTAAATTTTTTAATTTTTTTCGTAGTACAGCTCTGCTGGTGATAAAATCTCTTAGTGATTTTTTTAATCTGGAAATATATTTTACATTTATTCTTAAAAGACATTTTTACTGGACATAGGATTCTAGATTGACAGTTTATATTTTCTTTTAGCTCTAAAAGACTATTTCACTCTCTTCTAACCAGTCATTTCTGATAAAAAGGCGGCAATATTTTGAATTATTCCTTGTATGTAATATCATTTTTCTCTTGTGGTTTTAACATTTTTTTTTTAATCTTTAGAATTTAACAGTTTGACCAAGATGTACCTTGGTGTAGTTTTCTTTGTATTTCTCATTTGACTTTGCTAAATTCCTTGAATCCATATATTTATCTGTCACCAAATCTGGAAACATTTTGGTCATTATTTCTTCAATTATATTTTTTCTGCTCTATTCATTCTCTTCTCTCTTCTGGGTTCCAACTATAAGAAACTACATATTTGGTTTGTAGTCTTGAAATTTAATTTAAAAAAATATTTTCTTTTAAAATATTATTTAAAATGCTGAAATTAGTCAATATGCAATTAAATTTCTTAATTTTCTTCCCAAAAGTTAATGTTCTCAAGCATTGTAAAATGAGTGACTATAATATCTATTTTTAATGCATATTTGTAATTCCTTTAAAGAGATTTTCTGTCTTCTTCATAAAAAATTCTTTCCTTTGGATGTTTTCCATATGATTATAAGATTTTGAGTCCTCATGGGAATCGTTATGTATAGGCGGATATGTTACCAAAAGTCATCACTGGCAGATTAAATAGGTGTGATTTGAAATCAGTAGTAGATTTAGCAATGCTTTTGTTGTTTAACTCATTCCTATTACCTGGCGAAAGCTTCTCAGCGCAGAAGAATATCTACTTGCTCTTTGCTTAGGGAGTTGGACAATTTGTATTTCATTTCTTCTTCATAAGACAAATAATATCTTATTTCGATTTAATATTTCCATTTCTGGCCAAGAACAAATAAATTAACAGCATGTACTGACTGTAGTACCATTAGGTTTATAGTAGTATTAATGTATAAAGTAACCACAGATTGGTTCTTAGTATTTTGGAACTAAAAGGCATTCCTATGTTATCCTACTGCTTTAGTATCAAACCATGAAGACAAATTTGGACCTAACTCAGTTTATTGAAAAAAATTTTAATGAAATTTCATTCATCGGTATTTCTTAGAATGTTTTACTCAGGATTTAACAACGTATACTCAGTTGGTTATATATATATATTTTTTTTACATAAAAATTAAATCTATTTTGCACCAAAGACAACAAATATTAACTTTTGATGATATGGGAAAGATGTACATGTTTACAGTTTAACATGGTTATTATTTTAAAATAAGCAGTACAGTGGTGAAAATTAATATTATTAAAAAATCACCAAGAAATAAAAATTCCATGTTGCAGAATACCGGTAGTTTGAAACTTCAGAATAATCAGTGTCACAGGTATGCACTAGAATTTGGGAATGCACCTTTGCGTCCACAATCAAGCAGAGTAGCACTCCCTTTTTTGATTACAGTTCCTCCTGAGACCAAAGCAGAGGCTGTCTATACAGGGAAAGACATGAGAAGGAAGATAGCAAATATTCTATTCCTATGTAGTTAGAGCTATGGCTCCATCATACACAGTGAAGGAATTAGGTGAGGAAGGAAAGGAGCAAATAAATACTAGGGATTGTATCTCCGACCTATTTCTGCTTCCTTTTTAATATTTGGGATGGAGTAGATATTATTAGCTAAGAAATAGGCAATAACATACTATTTTAATACATAGCATCTTTAGGGGTGATTTTTTCATCAATTAATTTATATTTAGTTTTTTTAATTATTACATACTATTGATTAATTTTACTATTCATGCCTATGAGAATGGCAAATACATTTTAAATTACCGTATATAACTTTACCTACATTTATATAAAATCCATCTAGGCATTCTTTGACTCATATTTTTCAAACATGATTTTGGATCTGCTACTTCTTTTAACCCTTATTTTGCTGAGTATTTAAGGGTTAACTGTGCTACCATTGTTCTGTTTTCCCTCAGAGAAGATCTAACTAACAAAGAAATAATTAAGTATGGTCCCTGCCTCAAAAGGTTTACAATCCAGTTGGATAGATAGATGTCGACTGAGAGATTAATTCTATACATCCCATGCAAGCATCACACCTTAGAAGGACTGTCTATTCATCTCGATTCTAAGGAACTCCAAGGCAAGAATAGGTTCTTATACCTTCCGATTCTCACAGGGTCTAGAGCAAGGTTTCTCAACCTGAACAGTATTAATCTTTTGGGCTAGATAATACTTTTTCGTGGGAGGATGTCCTGTGAAAGAGGTTTAGCAGATCTTTGGCCTCTACCCCGCAGTAGATACCAATAGAATCCACCTCCAGCTGTGACAACTAAAAATGTTTCCAGACATCCCTCAGGGGGCAAAAGTGCCTCCAGTTTAGAACCACTATTTTAGGGGCTCAGCAAATATCAGACAGAAAACACTTTGAGTTATAATGTAAAGATAAAGCAACTATTTTAAAATTCAAAAGCAAAGAATGGTATCATTCTTTTGAGTAAGAAGACATATCAGAGTTTTGAAATTTCTAAAGCCAAGTAATAACCATTTTAAGAAACCATATTATTGGGCTCCTGGTAAAATAAATAATGTACCATTAAAAGCAAATAGAGAAAAGGATCTTTCACTTGTCTGTATTCTCAGGTATCTGTTTCAGTTTGGCAAACATTGTTGATATTCTTCCAAAAGTTTTGGATCATTCACTCAAAAGGTCTAACCCTTTAATCCAATTCAATCCTGTCCCATTAAGGCCAAGATCTACTGGCAGATGAATGTTGCCAGGTTGGTAACATTCCAAAAGCCCTTTCTAGTTCTAATGAAATTGTACAATCTTTTAAGAGAATAACAAGTTGCATGCGGCTATTACGAGAGAGGAATTTTATGATATGTATTGAAAACAGAAGAAACATTTACAACTTTCAAAAGTTATCAGCAACAGAAAAAGCAAACAATGGGTAACGGAGAATAGAGCTATATCTCACCAGTATTTTAGTATTTGAAAAGGCTTAAATTTCATCATTATCTAACTGTATCAATATCATTTAGATAAAATTGTTCATATGAAATCAGGGCCAGAAGTGTGTTTTTGGAAGCTCCAGCTTCTCATTCTGGTTTTTTTTTTTTTTCCTGCTTTATGGAATTTTCAGTGGTATCCCAAGGTCTTAAGGAATCTCCTATGACCAGTGAGTCAAAGATATTTTCAGATCCCTATTTAACCTATTATTTGCATCAAAGTGGCAATGCCTGACAAATAGTGTAAAGTATTGCCTGGCACTAAGGTATATGTATTAAGCAAAAGCCAAAGTAAAATTTCTGTACCCAATTCCGATGGTGGGGGTAGAGGGCAGGGCACCAGGGGAAGGTATTCCCACACCAACAAGCATTTCTCAGACACCAACTGGGTATCTTACCATTCAACTCAATTCTGACACTATCTACATGGAGATAGCATCAGATCCCACGGGTTAAGGGGTCAGTCCCACAAGACTGCACTCCCCATCCCCAACTTCAGCTGTCAGTCAAAAGCCCAGGTTATCCCCTGTGTTTCTAACCAACTGGCTATAGATTAGAGGTTTCCACAACCCGCTCCTTGGGTTCAGTTAATTTGATATAGTGGCTCACTGAATTTAGAGAGACATTTTACTTACTAGATTACTGTTTTTTTTGTTTTTGTTTTTGTTTTTGTTTTTGTTTTGAATAAAAGGATGCAATTCAGGAACAGCCAGATGGAAGAGTTACATATGGCAAGGTATAGGGAAAGGGCAAAGAGCTTTCATGCCCTCTCCATGTGTGACACTCTCCCGGAATCCCCATGTGTTCACCAACCAGGAAGCTTTCTGAACCCCTTCCTTTTTTTTTTTTTATGGAGGTTTCATTACGTTGATATGATAATTAAACCACTGACCCTCCAGCGTCTTTCTTCTCCCTGAAGGTAGGGAGTGAGACTGAAAGTTCCAACCCTCTAATCACATGGTTGACTCTCTTGGTAACCAGCCTTCATCCTTAGGTATAATTCTAAAGTCACCTCATTAACATAACAAAAGGCACATTTGTCCTCAGAAATAGGAGACCAAATATATATTTCTTACTATAAATCACACTATCATACAAGGCATGAAGAAGGAATTAGGAATAGAAGGGTCTTCCTGAAAATTAGATCATCTTAAGAATGAGACTGTATCAAACTCACAAGCATTAGCATGAAAGAAGATGTCCAAAACAAAAGAAGGTTTAAAATTAGTGAAGCATGGAGGAAGGCAGATAGATAATGTCTAACTACAATTCATGTACACCTGAGGCCAGTTCCACACATAAACACAGTGCAATTAGTATGTGCCTGAGCATTACAGAAAGGGAAAAGTAAGCAAAAGTAAAAAGGAATTATTGAGGGATCTGAGAGACTGGATCTTCAGAGACAAAGTCTCTAGCAAATGAAGTCAAAATATAGAATGTTACTAAAATTTTCAGTCACTTCTGGGAACAATGGTCTCTTGGGTACCAATAATTCAGACATTCTTTTAATTGCCTTTCTATTAAAATGCATGTGCAGTAGATACACATGCTAATAATGGCTAATCTATATTGAATCCTTACTATGTGCTAAAAAATATTTAATTTTTACAACAATACTCTGAGGCAGGTGCTTTTTATCGTCTTCATTCTATTGATGAGGAAATTGAGGCTTAGAGAGGTGAAGTAACCTGCCCAAGGTCACACAGTAAGGATTTGTACCTAAGCCTGACAAACGTCAGTGCTTAAGTATTTATCTACTCTAAGCCACGGTGCTTTGGCAGAAGTGAATTAGTGTTTCCAGGACCAAATTAAAGGTCAAACTAGCTGGGCTCTCCCGTGTGGACCTTCATTCCTCCTTCTTCCTGCGTTCTAAAGCCTTCGAATCGATTTCTCATGAAATTTCTCTTAAAGGCTTGTAAACCATTGAACTTGATGGCCGCTAAGTTTATGCCAGCTGTCTTATCAAAATCAGAGTGTGGTATGAGTTGCATTAGAAGGATGGGGTGTTAGGTCGAGAACACTTATGATTAAGTGTACCTGGTGTAGTTCTGGCACTCAATGAATGGTAGAGATTTCCTAGCAAATCTTAGTCACATATGGGCAGAACCAGCTAATGCTACAGAAATCCTGAACCGTGGTGGAAACAGTCCTAGGCTGCTGGTCAGGGAGGATAGGGAATTCCAGACCCACCTTCTTTTCTTTTTCTCAATGTTGCGGCCTCTAACAGTCTATTTATTTTCCTTCTCTAGGCCCCCTCAAGGCATATGAGGTGACTAAATAAGAATATAATTTCTAAAATCTCTAAGAAGTCCTTGATTCTGTGAAATCTCAAACAGGATGAAAAGTTACTGAGAGGAGAGCTGTGTTATGCTACGTAAATATTCATGGTTAATGCTCAATGAATGTCAGTAGATTCTGCTTTTCCAGGTAAGAAAATATACCAGATTCCTTGCCCCATCTCTATCCTATCACATTTTGCATATGGAACTGTATGGATCCAGAGATTAAGAGTTCTCCTAATAAGCTGTGTGTCCTGATGATTTTCATGGGTTAATTGGCCTTTCTGTTTTATATTCCCCTGATATGAGTGGCAGTGTGTGTAATGGTTAGAACCTCACATTTGTAGCCATGATGAATCAAATTCTAGTTCTTCATTCTGTCACTTACTAATTGTGTGACTTTGGGACAGTTTATCCCCCTTGCTTGAGCCAAGCAAGCTCTTCTCATGAGAATGCAAAGATGGCTAGTAGCAGTTCTAGGCTCAGTCAACTCAGTGGAAAAAAAGAGATTCTTTGCCAACAGTCCCAGCTAAAATCTCATGTGGGCTTCTTGATGTCCTGCCTTGGGTCTTATTTCTATTCCCAAACTAGTCACTATAGTTAGAAGGGTGGGAGTTGACAATTTGACAAGTGTGCCAGAAGACTCTTAGAGAATTTGGCTTATAGGCACCCCAAAGAGGATCTTTGGACTGATGGAGTTTGACAGTTGTTCCTGAGCAGAAATATGAAGGACTTTTGTAGAAAAGCCCCTTTGAGCTAGTTCAGAGTTCTGATTGCTCATTTCACTACTTTATGAGTCATTAATTAGAGTCAGGCAGAAATTTGCTTTGAATGTTGGTCAAAGATGCTTAAAATACCAGACTTCATTCATATGCCACTCCTAGTTGCCTAAAGTGGATGCAGGACAAGTGATTTTACCAGAAATACCAGAGTGAATTTACCAGAAGAAGGAGGAAATGGATGCTGGGTAGACAAAAACAACTGTACCTCATGCTTAGCATACCACCTGATACACAGAGTATGATAAACTCTATATCTACATAATGTTCGATAAATATTTTTAAATACCCAGCAGATAAGGCACTATCTTGGATACCAGAAATATAACAACAGAATCCTCAAGAAGCTTAGAGTGGAGGGAGGAGGAATCCAGTGAGCAGACATGTGATTTTACTTCTGGTAAGCAGTCTATAATAGGAGCAAAACAAGTTGCTATGGGAACTACACCAGGGAACCAACTCCAGTCTTGAGGCAGGAAGTAACTTCCCAGAGGTGGCGTCATCATCTATACTGAGACCCCAGAAGAATGGTAAGAATTTGTTAGATAAAAGGGGTATTCCTCTAAGTTTATGTCCACAGGCTGCCTGAGTTTAAAGTTTATCATCTTGTAGAAGACCAGCAAAAATTAGACATCTTCAGCCCAGCTTGAGGGCTGCTGAATTCAAAAGAGAGAGAGAGGGCAGCTGGCTGAAGCATTTTGTAAAAATTTTAAAAACCTACTCCCAGTAGAGTAGAAAAATGTCCTTGGTATAAGTATTCATTTTAAGGAAACTGTGCAAAAAAACATTTTTAAGACGGCCATCACTATAACTTAACATCCAAAATAAGACTTATTTTAGATGTTAAATGAAATGAAGATTTAAACAAATAAGCAAAGTAATTTTGTTTCCAAAGAGGTAAGACAACATGAGACTTCCTGGACAATGGGATTAGCCAAGGCTCTTGCCCATCTGGATGGAACCAGTGTAGGAGATTATGAATTTAGGAGCTGGCTCAACATCAGGTGTTTGGAGCAAGAAAAATTCAGACAGAGCTGGGGTGAGAGTGTGAGGACCATAGACAACTCCAGAGCCTAAGCCAGGGCAGGTAGACAGAGAGAGAGGGTAAGGAATGGAAGGTTTCATCCATGTTTCTGTAGATGTTGGCAAATATAAGCATTAGACTGGCCAAAAAAATCCAATCCATTGTGTCACAGCATCCCATGCTTCATAAAATCCATATTTTCAAAATTCTATTACAAGTTATAGAATCTGACTCAAAGTGACTTATAGTAACTTAAACAAGAAAATTGTATTTGTTAGAAGGATTCACTAGATAGTTTCAGATTGAAAAACATGTTGAAAAACCAGAACTCAACAAAAGGAAGGATCCAGGGTGGTTCTGGAATTCAGCAGTTCTCAAAGTGTGGTCCCTGTACCAACAATATCAGTATCACTTTGGAACTTGTTAGAATTGCAATTTCTTATCCTCATATCTGATTCAGTTTCTACTGAATCAGAAACTCTAGGGGTGGGGCCCAGTGATCTACGTTATAATAGGCCCTACAGGTGATTCTGATAGAAGCTGAAGTTGGAGAACCACTGCCTGGTTTTTAGGACCAGAACATCCTCAGCTAACTCTGTAGGGCCACCCTTGAATGAAGCATCTCTAAACCATGTCTGTCTCTGGGTGTCTCCATCCAAGAAACAAATACTAGAAAGTAGAATGTGATTGGCTACCTTTAGTCATGTGCCCACTGTTGTGTTTGGTGATGCACCTTGGTGATATGCTTCGTAGCCCCTCCTCAAGTCACCAGAGCCACATGAAATGAGAAAAGGCAAGTCCCTGAGGAAAAAGTAAGAAAATATGTTTTAAACAAGGAAAGAAATTCTGACCAATCACCAGATATATCAGATAGAGAATTCTGAGGATGAGATGAGAGATGGAATTAGTCTCCTGACAAATAGATTCTTTGGCCACATAACAAGATAAATTATAAAATTAAGAACTCCATAGAGAACAGGGATTTAATATTCTTTTTGTTCTTCTCACTTTAAATATTCCATGTGCTTAAAATGCCTAATTCGATATTTTTGATGTTAATTAGTCAAGTTTTCCAGGCATTTTTTCCAAGTTGAAAATGACAGAAAGAGTCTGTCATTTAGACTGAGCTTTTGCAAAGTATTTTCATCATCGAGGATGTTCTTGTACCTAGTAGAGGATATTATAGAACCGTAGGGTGTTAGAGATGAAAAGAAACTAGAAATCTGCTATTCCGTTTTAGAGATGAGAATGTTGATATCAAGGGAGTTTGATAGACTTCCTCAAAATCACATGACTGATTCTGATCTTTACGAGTATTTAGTTAGAAGTGAATCCAATGTGCATTTTCCTATCTATGGCCAACTAAGAAAACTAATCATTCATTGACAATGTCTTTTAAAACACTTGGCTTTGTACAATCTTGCTCTTGCCTGTACTCTTTCTTTTTCCATTCAGTCTTATTCATTTATCCCACCAGCCAGCGAGCCAACCAGCCAGCCAGCATTCAACCATCTATTTGTGTAGTATTAAATTAATACTTCCTCAAAAGAGCTAATAGTGCAAAGATGAACAAGACATAGACTTCTTCTTAGGCTTGGATCCAGGCCTAGAGCAAAGCATTCTGATGCCTAGTTTAGGGCCCCCATTTATTATATATTAAAGCAACTACTAGACTATTGACGGTGGAGATATTATGGGACATGAGCCAAAAGTTTGGTTGCCTTGACCTTTCCTTCTGCCTCTTGCAGTTTCGGTTGCCATGTTCACTGTGCCTAATGCAGTGAGTTAGAGTGTTCTATACTTTGAGTTACCGAAAGGAAAATTTTTGTGAGATTAGAAACAAAGAATAATCAAAACTATTTAGGAAAATTCTACAGACCTGCCCTAGAAAAAAAGACCTCACGGATTTTGGGGAAGGGATAGAAGTGATCTAATTTAGAAATAGTGCTTAATGTTTTCTGCGATAGCAAATGCTCCGTCTTGCATTACATCTGAAAATCCAACCCTGAATGCCTCTATGAATTTTGAGAGATAGGAAGCCTTTACCAGGTTGGGAGTTCTGTGTGGAAGCAATGACACTGCTTTTGATTATAGCAAAAGGATCGATTCAGTTGTAGTCCCTAGAATCTTAGAACTTTAGCTCTTCCACTTTTACTTAAGTTCTTCATCTAGATCTCCTTCACCAAATATACAGTCTACAAAAGTGGATGCTACACTATGGAGGAAAAAAGGACAGCCACGCTGGCCATTTGCCCATTCTTTGAAAATACTGAAGTCATATTTCCCACCTTTGGGATTTTGCATGTACTGTTCTTTCTGCCTGTTTGGCCCTAAAGACTTCACATGACAAAATCATTTTTAATTCAAAGGTCACCTACTCAAAAAGACTTCTGTGACCACTTTCCTTAAAGTGGCGATAAACTCACTAGAATAGATTGATTTGAAAAATAAGGCAATTTTTTATTCCTCTTGGTATCCATACCTCTTAACTTTTCAGTTCCTCTCATCAAGAGGTAGAATTTATAGGTTTAACTTGGCCAATAGAATAAAAGGGAAATAACATGAGAGCAAACATGTCCTTCTGAAGGATGGCAGCCTATGTGGAGGGGAGCCAAGTTGCGTCAGTGTAGAGCAGCCGATCTCTACACATGTAGGATACCAAGATCAGGATACACACAGCTGACCACTGATAAATGTGTGAGACTAGCTGAGTCGAGAACTATCTAGCTAGTCTGTAGCAATATTAAATTGTTTTAAGTCATTAAATTTGGGGATAATTAGTTACACAGTAATAGCTAACTGATATAATCACCATTGTATAATTCATATCATTATCTAAAATGATCTTGTATAGTTATTCATTTGTTAGACTCTACCACTATAAGGCCTCTTTTGGCCCCCAAACCCAATATCTAAACTAATACATAATAGTTGTTCAATAAATATTTATTAACTAGGTAAATAAAGGGAGTAACATTTAAGTACCACTATATGTAAGATTGTCTCTGTCTCTGTCTCTTTGTCTCTCTCTCTCTCTCTTCTTTGTTTTAATCTTTCCAAGAGACCTGTGAGAAAGGTATTATTATTCTTAATATTTGAATTAAAAGCAAAAAGTTAAGTAACATGCATGAGTCCAATAGTTGCAATAATATCAGAGTTCACTATATGTGTATGTAACAACTATGAACTTATCAAACTGTTTATTAGTATAGGAAAACATACATTATTCAGAGACACTATATACTGTTTTCCATTGCTATTATTTTTAATGGTATATAAATATAATATCCTGTTCCTTAAGATACTTAACTAAATACTGCAAACGAAAAAGAAGTCATAAACACAAATTATTTGTATGAACCAACAATTTACTTTTACTGGGTCTTCAAGCTGCTGTTTTTCTGTGGGACCTCACACTGTTAGAAGACACTGTCACCGGGCGAAGCTCTCAGAGTCCTTGTGTTCTGGTCAAGGCTGGAACCTCAGGCCATCTCTGTTTTGGACTAAATAGAGTTTATCTTCCCTTTCGAGACTGAAACTGGAAAGATTAGGTTAAACTTAAGGAGTGAAAATGTTAAGAATAGGGAATAATCTCAGTCACACTCTAGGACAAATTTGTCTAGCTTCACAGAGGTCTGGGGTTGTACGGGGTATTTGCAGACAAACATGTAGCAGGTTATGAAGTCTTTTTTTTCAACATTGGTATATAATTTACACACTAAAGGGAATGACCTTGAAATATAGTTTCTAACAAGAACAATAAGCAAGAAACTGAGCTACTGTGGGTCAGAGTACTGGGTGCTTCATTTTTGGGATCTTATTTAATCTTCACAGTCACCATGTCAAGCATATTGATATAACTACATTTTACACTGCAGTAAATGGAGTCTCAGAAAGGTTGTTTAGCCCAAGGTCACACAATGTTGCCAACGTCAACTTGATAATTCTTTCCTCCTTATCTCAAATGGGTACTGCAGAATTCACAACACTGTGTTATATAATTCTCTGAAAATATTCAAGCTCTTTTGATATCATTATTCATTGCATGAATAGTTTTTGTAAGAAATACCCATCTGCAACAATAAAGGCACTTTCCATTTATGATGGCTATTTACCATATGACTAATAGAATCTACACTAATTTTAAGTTAGAATGTGTCTTGCAATTTATAATATGAAACATCATGCTAATAGAAGAAATAC